>NC_056684.1:109416729-109753229 GCF_018350215.1 Panthera leo
AACCCACACCCTTTCCTCTACTTAAGCTACTTCCCAAAGACGTAAAGACAGATGATAAAGAAAACCGCTGCCACACGGTCACCAGTTTACCAAACCCAAACCACTCCATGACCGGCATGACTTTTTCATGACAGCGTTCGAACCCCGCAGGATCCAGAGTGGCATCTTCCCCACCCCTGCCCTTGCCATCATGCAGTGTTGGTGACCCTTCCTGTCTGCCTCTTGGCAGCACTGACGGGCCTTTCGAAGGAGCCAACTCCGAGGCCAGCTGTTCTTCCACGGTTCCGTCCGTCATCACCCGCCACCCCCAGTGTTGCTGCTGGCCTGGCTGCTCGCCCCCTTCTCTTCTCCACTTCTCTCACCACTTCAGTCTCCTCACAATTTCCAAGGTTCTTTGCAAGAGGCAGTAAAAGGGCTCACTGGGGAGATCATCCCAGCACAGCACGAGCAAGACGGTGGTTAGCTCCGGGGCTCACCCACTTTCGTGCCCATAAACACTGGCTTTGGAACCAGACAGGCCTGAGGTCCCGACTCTGGCTCTGTCTAAAGGGGGAGGCAAGTTACACAGCCCTCAGTTAACAACAAACATCCCTTGTTCTTGGTTTCTTGGGAAGCTTCAAGGTGACACCATGTAATACATCACCTGGTGCACAACTACAGACACTGCTTCTCTTCTCCGTCATTGGTTGCTCAACTATTTCTTCACCAGCAAAGAAAATCTGAGTCTCTCCTCCTGGCTTCTTCCAGGTCCACAGCTACTCCAGAATAAATGCTTTTTGACAGGCACATTCAAGTTTACCATTGGTAGTATTCATTCACTCAGCTTAACTTTTCAAATGATACGGATCAAAAAGCTCCAAACAACCACAATGGCTGGAGTCATGTAATTAACTTCTATCTTCAAACACCTTTAAAAATTCTGTTTGGTAGTAAAAAGAATTAAAAATTAGGAGAGACACACAGAAGAAACTTCTTGTTAAAAGATCTCCCTTCTAGGAGTGCCTGGGTGGCTCAGTCGGTTAAGCGTCTGACTTCAGCTGAGGTCATGATCTCACGGTCTGTGAGTTGGAACCCCGTGTCGGGCTCCGTGCTGACAGCTCGGAGCCTGGAGCCTGCTTTGGATTCTGTGTTTTCCTCTCTCTCTGCCCCCCCACCACTCATGCTCTGTCTGTCTCTTTTTCCCTCACCCTAAAATAAATAAACGTTAAAAAAAAAATTTTTTTTAAACTCCCTTCTACAGAAAGGGACTTTATGACAAGTTCTCTCTCTCTGCTCTAAGTGAAGAACCAAATGCCCATCACCCAAAGCAGTGGCTCCCAGCCTTGGGGGAAACTCCTTTCAGAATCTGATGAAAGATCTAAACCCTTTGCCCAGAAAAACGACAATCTGCCCAGAGACACAAAATATAGCTTGGAATTTCAAGAGAGTCAAGGGCCCTCTGAAAGCCACCCATTAGCAGCAAGATAAGAGCCCTCCACAAAGAACGATCTATGATACTTCTTAAACTGGCAAAATTCAGATTTTGTTTCTTTAAGGTGCAAGAAATTCAGAAACCTGGACAAAAACCTCAAGAATGTAAAGAAGATTTTCTCGTTCCACCCTTCACATCTCTCTCTGGCTTAAAACAAAATGCTGCGAGACTCTGAAGCTGAAGTGGTTACCTCTTCAAAGCAAAATCTCAAAACAAAGATGTGCTCAGAGCCAGTGCATGTGTTGGGGGTATGGGTAAGGGAAAAGGAGGTACCAAAATTAAATACTAAAACATCTATACATCTTATATTTCATTATCATGCTTTTTAAGTTTCTGTACTTGTTTATTTTCTTAACGTATGTTATATATTTGTATAAGAGCACATGTATACATGTATAAACAAATATATATGTTATTTTTACTGATGTGAGTAAACAATTACAAAAAAAGTTTGGAGATCCTGTCCCCGTAGATGACTTCCAAAATAAGTTCATCAAACAAAAATTTTACCTGGTGACTTCCTACAAATGGAATTTCCTCTAGAAATAATTATATTAGCCACTTTATGTTCGTGTTTTTTTTAATGTTTATTTATTTATTTTGAGAGAGAGAGAGAGATGGGGGAGGGGAGACGGCGGAGAGCTCGTGCAAGCAGGAGAGGGGCAGAGAGAGAGGGAGAGAGAATTCCAAGCAGGCTTTGAACTATCAGCACAAAGCCCCATGTGGGGCTCAAACCCATGAATCACGAGATCATGACCTGAGCCAAAATCAAGAGTCGGACATTTAACCGACTGAGCCACCCAGGCACCCCACCCCCCTTTATGTTATTCCTGAAATGAGAAGCCAGTTTGAAACAGATGTTAACCAAATAGTAATGCTGAGAATGTTCCATAAGAACTAGCTCTTTTTGTTTTAAAAGTCTGATTCTCACAGTTCTACATGCTCCATATTTTTCTTCCTTAAATGGAAATAATCCACGTAAAATATTAAGAGAATAAAAATCAACTGAAAAACACTAGTAAGCATTTCTCTCTCTCTTTTTTTTTTTTTAATGTTTATTTATTTTTGAAAGAGAGAGACAGAGGGCCAGTCGGATAGGGAGAGAGAGAGAGAGAGAGGGAGACACAGAATCTGAAACAGGCTCCAGGCTCTAAACTGTCAGCACAGAGCCCGACGTGGGGCTCAAACTTGTGAGCTGAAGTCGGACGCTTAACCAACTGAGCCACCCAGGCCCCCCAAGCATTTTTCTATTATACAGTTTTTCTGTATTTTCTTAGTTATTATACAGTTATATTAACTATAACAGTTAATATTCTTCAACCCCTACCATGTATCCAACACTGAGATAAATGTTTTATCTGCTTTATAGCACTTCATCTGACTCTGTGAGGTAGGCTATAATACTCTCCCAATTTTGAAGATAAAAGAAAACACTTAGAAGTCCCCACTTAGGTAATATATATTATATATATATATTAGGAATATATTATGACATATTAGGCAAAAATAACATATTGTCCAAGCAATATGTTCATCATAGGCTTAATTCTACTGTAATATAAAAATAAGATCCCATATTTATTTTCAGAAAATCTTCAAATACAATGGGCAGACAAGTATTTTTAAGTAGTAGAAAAGGACATCATGGCGTCATGTGCAAACAAACCAAAGAACTACCCTAGCCAGCATTTGAGAACTATCTAGAAACTTTACTGTTCTTTTGTAAGCACTACAACATCTAATATTAAGAGCTAACATTATTACAAAATAAAAGTTTGAACGATGAGGAAATTTGACCATAAAACCCTGCTCTGAAAATCCATTATGATATTCAGATATGCTACTCCCTCTTAAACTATGTAAAGAAAGAAAGGCTGGTGATTTGATTAGCCCATACTTCAGTCCTCAAACATCAGCAGAAAAAAGGCATTCCACTGTATTTAGCATTTGCTGTAATACGCAAGTGATGAATCCTCCAAGTAAAAGAAACCACTCAAAGTATGTCATACGTTAAAATCCACTCCATCCTCCCTTCACCAGATACTACTTCTGTTCCTAACCTGAAACATGCATAAATATCAAAGTACAAAGCCTCACTCAGGATTTTAAGAGAACACTCGGCAATTTGACCCTTTAAAAATAAAAAGTCTTCATTAAACAAGTCTATGACTTTGTATAAATTAAAAGCTAACACAAAATCTGCATGAGTTGGATTTGCGGGGAAAATAATTTAGTACTTAAGGAAGTAAAAACAAATGCCTATGCTACCATTACTAACAACTGAAATGTCAACTAACAATGTTCATTAATTTGCTAACAAATATTTATCAAAGGCCGGCTATGTACTAGGCACAGATCTAAGCCCTGGAGATAAGAAAAACAAGGTTTCTACACTGAAGATTCTATTCTAATGCGGGAGGAGAAACAGATAACATACAAGTGAACCAACTAACAAAAAATAATTTCAGATTATAAATGTAAAACAAGAAACAACAAACTGACAACAACTTCAAAGAAGATCAGTCTTAAGAGTCAGGAAGGATGATCCCTAAGAAGGTTCCATGTGAGATGAAATTTGAAGAATGACACGAAGTTGGGGGAAGAAAGTTCTAGGTACAAAAGGCCGCTTCACCTTATGAGAAGATTCATTTGGCACCTCAATATTTTATGCCTGGGCTGGGTTATATCCTGGAGAGATCCACGTTATGATGACTTCTGTTTGTAGCTTATCACGTTTAGTGTTAAGTGTATAAAGCATATGTTTACACGTACAGCTAACGTAATACTGAGAAAATATTAACAATTCCCAGTCTTTTAGTCTAACTCCAAAGCTCTTACCTATGAGGAAAGAGCAAGAATGGTAGGGCTAAATCCTCCACAATCTGAGGAAAGCAGTGAACTCTGTTCTAAAACAAAATGCACACTCACAGAAACTTTACATTAATTTTGGGAGGGTCTTAGAACCTTAAAGCCCAGAGCACCCAGGTGGCTCAGTCAATTGAGTGTCCAACTTTGGCTCAGGTCATGATCTCGCGGTTCATGAGTTCGAGCCCCGCATTGGGCTCACTGCTATCAGCACCGAGACCCACTTCAGATCCTCTGTCCCCTCTCTCTCTGCCCCTCCCCCTGCTTATGCACTCTCTCTCAAAAATAAACATTAAAAAAAGAACCCCAAAGTCCATTCATGATGCACACATCCTATCCCCAACCAGAAATCCATGAACCCAAGGTTAAGAACTACACAGTAATTATCACACTCAAAAAGAATGTGATATGAATGTAACTTGCTATCCTACTTTTTTTAAAATTTTTTTTAATGTTTATTCATTTTTGAGAGTCAGAGAGAGAGAGAGAGAGAGAGTGTGAGTGGGGGAGGGGCAGAGAGAGAGGGAGACACAGAATCTGAAGGAGGTTCCAGGCTCTGAGCTGTCAGCACAGAGCCTGACGCGGGGCTCAAACTCACGGACGGTGAGATCATGACCTGAGCTGAAGTCGGATGTTTAATCGACTAAGCCAACCAGGCACCTTGCTATCCTACTTTTCAATGATTAATAAATCAGGTATGCTTATTTTTTTTAAGTTTATTTATGAGAGAGACAGAGCATGAGTGGGGGAGGGACAGAGAGGGAGGGAGACACAGAATCTGAAACAGGCTCCAGGCTCTGAGCCGTCAGCACAAATCCCGACACAGGGCTCGAACTCACGAACCATGAGATCATGACCTAAGCTAAAGTCAGATGCTTATCCAATTGAGCCACGCCGGTGCCCCTGCTTACTGTTAATATCTTTTGGCCCACGTACAACCCTGTACGGGAATTTTCTCTATGCTATAAACTATTAGGTAAAGAAAAAATATTTCTCCCTAAAGAGCGAATGAAATACCTCCTCACTACAATTGAGTATATCATCTTTCACACATGAAAACAGTGCAACTGACACTCGGTTTTCTGCAAGATCTTGTAATTTCTTCCCCAAAAGAAAAACAATGCCACATTGTCTCAAAGGCTGCGAAGCTGAACGTTAACACCTATTAACTTACAGACATGCTTCCACTTTAAAAGGGAAGCTTATGATTATTTCTTTAAACCACACACACACACACACACACACACACACAAACACCACAATTTAGTTGTCTAAAGAACATGCATCATTAATCTAAGATACAAACTAGATCAATGGTTCTTAACCTTTTTTGATTCAAAAACCCCTTTGAGAATCTGAAAAATATAACAGAATCCTTCCATTTAAACAATGGACATACTCATACAAAATGTGCATATAATTTCAGGCTGCAAAACACATTTCACATTCAATCAAGGGTTTAAGAATGTCTATACCTTCTATAGAAGAATATCATGACTGGTTGCTTCAGGGAAGGGCGAGTGGAAGAACCAAATCAGGAAGAAGATTTTTCACTATATATCCTTGTGTATTTTTTGAGAGTTGAACCATGTAATTGTATTATGTATTATCTATTCAAAAAATGAATACATTAAAAATAAAAGCATTACGCTAAAAAATGGAGCAGGATACCAATGCATTAGGTGAAAATCTCTAATCAAAGGTGTTTAAAATAACCAGTCTACCAAATTCAATACATTGGTAAACGGTTTCTTCCAATTTTTTGGTGGAAAAGGTTCATCACTGCAAAACTATGGTCTTGTTTCATAATTTTCTGAGAAATTTCCAATCCAACTTTTTGCTGAAAAAATACAAAAAGTGAAATAATTCCACACTATTCACATTTTAACTTCTCAAATCCCAGTTAAATAACAACAGCTAGTATTTACTGAATGTGGCACTGCCACAGCTCTTGATTATTATCATCATCCCCCTTTGACTGACAAGAAAACCAAGGCCTTCAGGAGTTGACATACTTGCCCCAGACAACACAAGTTGTGAGTGAGCTAGGACTCTGGCAGGTGGCAAAGCCCAAGTACTTTCCCCACGGGACACTGCACAGTACAAGAAAGATGGTAAACACTAAAATAAAGGACGCTATTCCTTAAGAAACTAGTCTCATTATAAATACGCTTTAGGGTACTAACCCATTATAAAAATCGAGAACTATTTCTGCCTATTCCTTCTTTACACTACACAAAGCACATATGGATGAAAAAGAATCAGCCTATCCAAAAATTAGAAAAGCACAAAAACTAGTTTTTTTCTTAATTTTTTTTTAATACTTAGTTTTTTGAGACAGAGAGAGACAGAGCATGAACGGGGGAGGGTCAGAGAGAGAGAGGGAGACACAGAATCTGAACAGGCTCCAGGCTCTGAGCTGTCGGCACAGAGCCTGACGCGGGGCTCGAACCCACAGACCGTGAGATCATGACCTGAGCTGAAGTCAGACGCTCAACCGACTAAGCCACCCAAGCGCCCCCACAAAAACTAGTTTTAAATTGGGATTTTTAAAGTCCTTAGGGCCCCTGGGTGGCTCAGTCAGTTAAGCATCCGACTCTTGATTTGGGCTCAGGTCATGATCTCATGGTTTGTGAGATTGAGTCTTGTATCAGGCTCTGCACAGACAGTACGGAGCCTGTTTGGGATTCTCTCTCTCCCTCACTCTCTGCCCCTCCCCCACTCACACACCCACACAAGCACTCTCTCTAAGCAAATAAAACAAACTTTTGAATAAAGTCCTCACAGACTGTCACCCTCAAAAATAAAAATGTAAGCTGAATCACAAGCCTAGAGCTTAAAAAAAAAAAAAAAAAAAAGATTTTTAATTAAAGAAAGAATGTTGTAGAAACACAATGTTACCAATGTAAAAGTTTTAACACCAAGAGGCAGAATTTCTGCTGAAACGTTCAAGTCGTTATAGTTTTTGGAATGTTTAATACTGAAGGTCCAAACTATTAGCAAAACGCCTCAAAAATGTATAACGAATTATGAGACTAGAAATGATGACGTCATTCTCATTATAACCCCATCTTCAAAGAGGCAGTACTTTTCAAAAACATTTCACTCAAATCTAAACTTATGTAATCTTTTAAAGTCAAAAAAGGAAACAGGGCACGGGAGGAGGATGGGGTGGGGAGAGAACAAATCACCCAACCAGGTAGTACCTACTGTTGCTACTACTAATTATAATATTATTGTAAATGTGCGTGTCTATCCCGGACCTGTTTAGTTTAACCATCCTTATTGAGACAGATAACCATGAAAGCTTGCTTCGTGTCATGCCGTGTAGGCACAAGGAAAGCGTCCAAGTCTTTACCTTCTTATCAAGCACAAAGGCACTAAAACCTTCACTGAATTTCCCTTGAGTAAGGGTCCTTCAAGTTCAAAAACTTTAGGACTCTCTGCAGACATTTTCAGAAGTCTGTAAAGAGGGAGAAAATTCAAATGTCTCTATTTCAAAGGCTTATTCTACAATGTCACTACAAACAGCGGAGGAAAAGCCGGGGAACTTATCACGCATATATACAGAAAAACATGCCGGCATTGTTTTCTGTAGAAAATAACATCATTGATATAAATTTGAAAACCCCACCTGTTGGAAAAGAGGCAAAATAGATGAAACTTTCCTTTCGCTTTGTTACAGTTCTGCAAGTGAAGAGACTTTTTTAAAACACTAAGAGTAGGGGCGCCTGGGTGGCGCAGTCGGTTAAGTGTCCGACTTCAGCCAGCTCACGATCTCGTGGTCCGTGAGTTCGAGCCCCGCGTCAGGCTCTGGGCTGATGGCTCGGAGCCTGGAGCCTGTTTCCGATTCTGTGTCTGCCTCTCTCTCTGCCCCTCCCCCGTTCATGCTCTGTCTCTCTCTGTCCCAAAAATAAAAAACGTTGAAAAAAAAAAAAAAAATTTAAAACACTAAGAGTTGGGGCACCTGGGTAGCTCAGTTGGTTAAGCACCCGACTTTGGCTCAGGTCATGACATCCCAGTTCAGGAGTCTGAGCCCCACATCGGGCTTGCGGCTGTCAGCCCGTCAGCACAGAACCCACTTTGGATCCTCTGTCTCTCTCTCTCTGCCCCTCCCCTGCTTGAGCTCTCCCAAAAAATAAATAAATATTACAACGCTAAGAGTTAATGGCAGTATTACTTACAAGTCAGTCAAATACGATGCATATAATAACCATTCTGATAATGCATACACGCAAAACAAGTGATCATTAATGAACGCCTAATGTGTGAGTTCTCAAAAATTACATTTTTAAAGGATGACTAACAAAATTACACAATTTCCATTTTCAAACTCCCCTAAAATTAAAGATCTTGAGGACATGATTTTTATTTTATTCTACAATGCAACCCACAAAATCCAACTGCCATTTATATTATACCACCAAATAAAATTAAGTCAAACCTTCCAATGTGGTCAAAGCAATACTACAGAATTAAATCAGTAACTATCCTTTGGTAGGCACACATAATTTACTCTGGTTTCTCCTAAGGAAATGGTAAAAAAAAAAAAAAAAAGAAAAGAAAAGAAAAAGAAATTCCTCCTATATTTTCTTTACATTCCATAAATTACTTCCTAAAGTTGGTGAGAAGACAACACACAAATAAAATTCAATCCATTACAAGACAATCAAATGTCATTTAACAAATTTGGAATAAAAATCAGGAGCATTTTATAAAAATCAGGAACATTTCTGAAGTCTGTATCTGACCATACTTCTTTGTTGTTCTATAGATACGGAAATCTAATTTGTGGGATGCTTTCCAGAATGTTTCCCCATTACATGATTACTACACAAGAATCGCTTTTAGTCCGTCTGGAAGCAAGCTGTGGCTGTATCTAATACTGTATGGTCCTGTTACTCTCCAATTCTCCCACACTGGCAAAATACACAAGTTCACAAAAATTCCATTCTTGGAGAGCAGAGCTCTTGGAAATTTTTCAATATGACCAGACTTCACTTTAAAAATGAGAAAAGGATAGACAAATAGCCAATAAGCACATGAAAAGATGTTCCACATCATTCATTAGCCATAAAGGAAATGCAAATCAAAACCACAATGAAATGCCACTTCACACACATCATGATGGCTATTATCGAAAACAAAAAAACAACAAAAAATAACATGCTGGTGAGGATACGGAGAAATTGCAACTCTTGCGCATTGATGGTAAGAACGTAAAATGGTACAGCTGCTGTGGAAAACAGTCTGGCAATTCCTCCAAAAATTAAATATATGATCCAGCAATTCCACTTCTGGGCATGTACCCAGAGCAAGTGAAAGCATGGGCTCAAGAAAACACTTGTACACCCATGTTCACAGCAGCATTCACAACAACCAAAAGATGGAAATGATCCAAGTGTCCACTGACCGGCATATACACACAGTGGAATA
Source organism: Panthera leo (assembly GCF_018350215.1). NCBI lineage: Eukaryota > Metazoa > Chordata > Mammalia > Carnivora > Felidae > Panthera > Panthera leo. The sequence goes on from NC_056684.1 coordinate 109,426,502, forward strand.
TTATTCAGCCTTAAAAGGAAGGAAATTCTAACACGTGCTACACCATGGGTGAATCTTGAGGACAGCAGGCTAAGTAAAATAAGCCAGTGACAAAAAGACAAATATTATATGATTCTACTTATATGAGCTGCCTAGGGGAGGCAAATTTACAAAGACAGAAAGTAGAATGGTGGTTACTCACCAAGGGGCTGAGGGGAGGGGAGAATGGGGAGTTAGTGTTTAATGGATACAGTTTCTTTTTTTTTCTTTTTTAATGTTTTATTTATTTTTGAGACAGAGAGAGACAGAGCTTGGACAGGGAAGAGGCAGAGACAGAGGAAGACACAGAATCGGAAGCAGGCTCCAGGCTCTGAGCTGTCAGCACAGAGCCCGACGCGGGGCTCGAACTCACGAGCTGTGAGATCACGACCTGAGCTGAAGTCGGACGTTTAACCGACTGAGCCACCCAGGTGCCCCTAAGGGACACAGCTTCAGTTGGGGAAAACAAAAAAGTTCCGGAGAAGGATGGTGGTGATGGATGCACACAACATGAATGTACTAACTGTCACACTTAACGCATACTTAAAAATAGCCACGGCGGTCAATGTTTTGTTAGGTGTATTTTACCACAATAAAAGGAGTAACAAAATATTAAAATGTGTCAACTTCTTCTCACGCATGCCTCTTCACTACCCACAAAACCAACGAGTGGTCAATTCAGTTCTAATTTAAATATTTACCATAAGCCCCAAGAAATGAGTATAACAATAAAGTTTAAAATTCTTTCTAAACCTAAAAAAGTTTAATCCACTTCCTCAGAAAAAAGTCCCTTTCCAGATAAAGATGCTAATTGCTATTATATGTCTAGTTCAGATTAAATAAATTACTAAGGAATCCATGCACCTCTCAACTTTGTATTTCAAGCATGATTAGTTTTATTTCTACAGTTTTTCCTTGTTCTTCTAAAATCTCGGAAAGACTTCCCCATTTTAGCAAAACCTTTAGCTAAAATTTTCTCCCCCATCAGACTCATAAGAGCTCATCTTTAGGAACTAGTAGATACATCATCTTTATAGTCGTCAGAATTCATTTAGTCTCCACCAGTTTCAAGTACAAACATGAGAATCTGAGTTACAACTCTCCCCTCCTTAAGAAAAAAGAAGGGGGGGGAGGGGACACCTGGGTGGTTTGGCCAGTTGAGCGTTGAACTCTTGATTTCTCTGCTCAGGTCATGTTCTCACAGTTTTGTAAGTTAGAGTTCCACATAGGAGTCTGTTCTGACAGCACAGTGCCTGCTTGAGATTCTCCCTCTCTCGCTACCCCCCCTCCCCCACTCACTCTCTCTTGTCTCTCTCAAAATAAATAAACTTTAAAAAAAAAAAAAAAAAAAAGCTCACATGGGGAAAAACAGAAGCCTGAAATATCCTAGGCTACGTTTTGAGGACCTTTTCTAATCGATCTCCAGTTTTTCTTATAATACCTTCTAATTTCACAAACTTGTTACAGAAGTAAATGTTCATTAATGAACTAGCACACCAGGTTTTCTGACTCCCTCTGAGCCACAAAAGTACACTATGTTGTTCGTGCTCCCTCTCTCCTCACTCTCAAGTGTTCAGTAAACAGAGATCAACCTTCAGAGGTAGATTCTGATAGTTCCCATGCTATAAATGCTGTGTTCTGATGCACTTCAAACACGCCTGTTCATAAACATCAAGCAAACAGATGGAAATTAAAAGGCACAAAAAAAAAGTATCCACATACCCAAACAAAAATTGAAAAGTCCATTCAGGAAAAGCAGTTTCATATTAAAATATGAATTCATTCCAAAGGAAAGAGAAAAGTAGCATTGAACAAGTATGATCGTCATGTTTCCTATTTGTACTATCTGAAAACAAGAATGCATGGAAGCAATTACTAACTGACCATTTTTTTCTTGATTTTTAAAACCGAATTCTCTCAAACATCATTTTCTTTTTTTATTTTAAATTTGTTTTTTAAACGTTTTTATTTATTTTTGAGACAGAGAGAGACAGAGCATGAACGGGGGAGGGTCACAGAGAGAGGGAGACACAGAATCTGAAACAGGCTCCAGGCTCTGAGCTGTCAGCACAGAGCCCGACGCAGGGCTCGAACTCACGGACCGCGAGATCATGACCTGAGCCGAAGTCGGACACTCAACCGACCGAGCCACCCAGGCGCCCCCAAACATCATTTTCTATACATAAGTTAACGGTACCATCTCCTCTCTACTAGGTCTACGTGTTGTGACTAAAACTATACAATATGTAGCTGTTATCACATATGATGTATGTATCTAAATGTCAACAGAAGAAAAAAATGAAAAACACAGACCGAGGCCTATTCGGGTTTCTCTGGCATTCAGGTTTTCTATTTATCAGTGTAAAAGATCCTCCTGATAGTAAGTTTCTTTTCATGTGTCCACAGCTATTTATATTAAGTTGAGCCCTTTAAAAAGGCTGTAACTTCAACGTGTCTGAAATCTCCCATCCCTTCAATGTGCAACACATAACTTTAACAAATATGAAATACCACGAAAAGAAAATTATATATATGGATACAAAAAGATCAACTGGAAAGGAATCCATCACCTGGTCACGAGCCTTACCTTTTAGCAGCGGCAGAGGTGTTAACTCAATAGGCTTGCCTTGAGACCTAAACTGTGAGGAACTTTGCGACCTCTTCTGTCTGGCTTTTCTGACGGACTTCCGAGAAAATCCGTCTACTTTATCCACTGATGGAGGAGTAGTTGGTGCTGAGGACATATCCCTACTGAAGAGAAAGAGGCATCATAAACATATCCCCAGGGTGGAAGCATACGTGTGAATTATACAAATTCTAAAACCCCCATATACAATATTCATGAAAACGGGATTATGTGATGAAGAAAGCAAATAACATCAATCAAGAAAAGTCGTACGTTCAACGGGGACATGAGATTTTGGAAAAAACAGAAGTAACAGAAGTACCACATAAGCAATATTATAGTTCTAATGCGCTGGGCTGCTGCCACTCTGATAAGCATTAAAGATGCTCATTTATACCTGAAGAACTCTTCTCAGCCATCTATTCATCTTCTAACTGCAAAGCTCTTCTCATCTTGAGATTCCTGAAGTAATTTTAGAGCTACTCTGCCACTGGAAAACTTCCATCGATACATTTTCACAAGATATTTAATATTATGAATGGGTTCTGGAGTTAAAACCCTTAATGTACTTCAAGAATCTACACCAATGTATCACAGCAAAGTGAAATTTACAACTGCTGAAACTATCTAGGCATGACTTTTAATGCAATGTGCTGTGTTAGCTATGATAAACTATATCACACCACAAATGAGGACAGGTTAGATTACTGTAAACAGAACACATAAAGGGCATAATTAAAAGCATTTCAAAGAAGTCTTCTTTTTGAATGAAGCCATCTTAAGTTAATAAAGCTTAATACACAAAATTATGATGAAGTCGTGCACCAAAGATGAAATGAAAACATAAATTCACACCCTACTTACACAACCAAGTTGAGTTCCCTTTAAGTTCATCATCAAATACTAGTTTTCATTCCATCAAACTGAGAGAACTGAACAGTTCTTTGAGATTTTAAACCTCTCAAATTATTAAAATGAAGGCTATTTCCTAAAAGTCACAAGCCGTAAGCTCAATTTCATATTCCAATTTAAACAGATGCCATCATTTCCGTGGCACTGAGGCTCCATTCAAGATTAATGGCAGACTTGAATAAAATTAATGCATATGGGGGAAATACTGAAATGTAATTACTCACCTGTCATTCCAATACATAAGACAAGTGTTTTTTAACCTCTAAATAAAAGAGTAAGGGAGTTTCTTCCTGAACATGTAAGAATAAAAAGTTATCTGGATTATATGGATTCCGACAAGGTAAAAATAACAAAAACATAAACAGAAAACAAATAAAACCACAGGATCTTGAGGTTTGGAATTTTTGAAGTCGTTAGGTTGTCTTTCTTAAAAAAGTTTTTAGAAATCTATCTAATTTAACCGTAAATAAAATGTGACAGATTCAAAATGGAATTGCAAGCTATGAATGACTATAGAAGAAGTAAGATTACTTAAAATTTCTCACAATGACTGCATCAGCAAGAAGCTCCACATCACATTTGTATGTTGTAAATTTAGGGGCAGCTTTTCCAATCTGGTATGTGAATTATTTAAATTTCACTTAACCCTAACAATGCAAGATTTCAGTAAATCCTGTTCCTCCATCACTCTTTTTGTCTCGTTTTTATTCCTCACCTCCCATCTCTAAAGATGATTTATTGCTAGTATTTTTTTTTTTTTTTTTTTTTTAATCATCTGCCCCTTCTGCCCGCGGCCCAGAATAAACGTCAAGGATCTCAACCCTAAAGCTCTGCAGAACTGAACTTGCAGTAGCTGTGGGTCCGTGCAAAGCCCGGGGAAACAGGTTTTGCCCTGGACCAGGACGTCTGAAGCGTTATCGTCATCTAAGCAGCGAGCACGGGGCATTTCCAGGGTTCAGGATAATCCAAGCCGTTGGGGGGGGGGGGGGCGGTGTGGAAGGGGGTACCAGGGTGGAGGAGAAAGACAGGGAATGGGTTTCCTTGTGGGGATGCTAAATTACTCTTTGCTCCCACCCCACCCCACCCCACCCCACCCGCCCAAACCCTGGAGAAGATAAGCTGTTACTGAATCCTCCACACTACATCAATCCCCCCCCCCCGTGTTTCCCCGCCCCCCGTCAGCGGATAAAGGGGGACAAGAATATGCCTCCAATGCCGGAAGGTGAGGGGAAAAGGAGGGAGGAGGGTAGAGTGAATGGGAAGCATCATCACAAGCATTTGCAGGTAAATCGGACAAGTGGGACGGGCGCTTCCTCTCCCGCACCCCACCCCACCGCACCCCTCGCCTGCCCCGGCCAGGCCTTCCAGAGACCGGTGTCCTGCAGGTTCCTCAGGACGGGGAAGAGGAAAGGAAGCGGCGAGCCGAGGTGCTGGAGGGACGAAGTTACCTTGAAGCTTCTGGGGAAGAATCCGAAGATGATCTGTGGTTTCGAGGGGCGGGAGACCTGCGAGAGGGCCGCAGCGGGGGCGGGTGGCGGGACCGGGATGTGCGGGGGGAGGTCCGGACAGCGGCAGGGAGCCCGGGGCGACGGCTGTCCGGCGCGGCGTCCCTCCGGTTCCGCGGCGGCGGCGCCTCTAGGCCTCACGGCCGGACCTGAACCTCAGCGCTCCGGCGGCGGCGGCGGCGGCCTCACGATCCTCCCCCGCGGGCCCGTCCCATCAAATCGGCACCGACCCCGTAGCGGCTCAGCCGGTGGCTCCTCGCTCACATTCCCGGCGGGCGGCGCCTCTGCTCGTTGCCCCGGACCCGGCGGCGACGGCGACGACGTGGGGAGGGGGGGAAGGGAGGGAGGAAGACTGGATCCGCAGCGGCAGCAGGAGAAGGAAGGAGAAGGAGGAGGAGCCGCTGGAGCTGGAGCCGCCGCTGCCAGAGCCGCCCTTTGGTACCCGCGGTGGGTCCCAGTCAATGCCCCTTTCTCTCTCCTATTGTCAATATCACCGGGCGGCTGAGTCCATGGCACACGCGCAACCGAACCTTCTGGCCAACAGCGCCCGCCTCCGGCGCCCACTCACTGGAGGCTTCAAACGGGAAGCGAATCCTCATTGGCCTGCCTCCGCCTTCACTCCCAGGCCAGCAGGTTCGACTGAGAGCAGATCTGGGATTGGCGGCGGGGGGGGCGGAGAATCAGGAGGGTGGGAAGAGACGAGGCCGAGGATTGGGCTGAGGCGAGAAGGACCCGGATGCAGCCGCGAGCTCCGGCCGCGCCGCTGCGGCTTCCGCTAGGCGGTTGAGTAGGGTGAAGTAGGGGGGTACGACAACCGCTAGGCCTGTGCGGAGCTCCTGAAAGCCGGGAGGTGTGCGACTGATAGATCAATGGGTTGGGGGTGGGGTGGGGGGGGGGTTCCACGCAATGCGGCTTCTCTGGGCGGCGGTCGACTTCAAGCAGAGGATTCCAAGGGCAAGGGTCGGCTAAGGGTGGGGGAACCCCGGGCCTGGAATCCGCGCCCTTTAGCGCCTAGGGTGGTCCTTCTGGGCTGGGGTGGAGGACCCCCACTTAGGACGGGAACCAGCGCTGAAATAAGCGGAGAAGAAAATAAGATCTCCTGCCCGCTCCTGTGCGCCACTGTTGGTGTAAATGGGCCCCTTGCAGCCCTCTGTGAAACCCCCAGCAGTCGCTCTCGGCTGAACCTTGTGGGACCTGGCACCGAAATCTGAACCTCTGGGCCTGAGCCAGGGGTTGGGTATTGCTTCGAATTCTGTCTCACCTCGTCTTCTTTTCCCTAAACCTCTGTTTTGAATGTCAGCTCCCTGAAACTGCAAGCCTTGATGGAGGCCAGTTCAGTGTAGCTCATGCAGGTGGGAATGCTGTCTCTGTGCTCTGCAATCATTTATCCCGATCAACTACCTGGGCCCTCCCGCTGCACAGAGCTCGGGGCATCCCAGCTCCAGACTCTAGGAGCTTGCGAGATTTTAATTGGCAAGTTGGATCCAGAAGAGTTTATGGAGAAGACTTCACTCAACTCTAGCTAGATGAAGTAATAAAATATTTAGGGAAGTGTTTGCATCTTTGGTGAGCTCAAACCCAAGTGATGCAATTCCAGAGAATTATTGGGACTGTCACTCTATCTGAATGCACGCTACGTACATCTTTATTTGGGGGGGGCGGGGCGGGGGACGGTTGAGAGGGAAGAAAATTCTTAATGCTTAACTACAAATATCAGATCAATTATTAAAAACTTGTGGGAAAAAATTTAACTTAGACACTGTTAGCATTTTGATGTACTTCCCTCCGGTATTTTTTTCTTTTAATTTTGTGTGTGTTGTTTTGGAGCCTAGTTTTTCCCCGTCGGCATTTTATCATGTTTTCTATACAGTTAAGAAATAAAACTAGGTACCATATGTACAAGTAACAAAAACAAAATGCATTGCATTTCTTGTTTGTGTTAACACTCAGGTGTTGCAAATTTTTATTCACACTCCCAGGAATGGATCTTGCGTGGAAAAAATTGTTTGTGCCATGAAAGATTTAAAAAAAAAAAAAAATGTGGTTTTGAACTGAAATGGGAAACAGGAAAAAATGGCTCTCTTAGGTAGAAGCGGTTCCCCCTACTGACTCCAGATGATTTGCCACTGTATATATAGTGCCCATTTTTTTGCTCTAAAAGTCCACCACTAGGCTTTATAAAACTGGCTGGAATACCATTCTTCCAACCTTCAAAAAACTGCATTTCTACATCTCAATTTCACATGCCAGTCTTCATGAAAAGTTGAGTGTCCCAGCCATGCAGAGCCAGTTTGCTCTCTGATTGAGGGAAATGCAGAATTAAAACCAAGGAAGATTTTAAAGCCAACTCCATTTCCCTTGGCAACAGTTGGACCGTCAAGGAGTAGTGCACGTTTGAAATGCTCACAGCTGCTGCTTAGAACATTTCACATTTTGTAGAGTGGAGATTTAGCTTGAAAATTATGGATCTCTATAAAGAATTCATTTCAAAACTCATTTTCTATAAAATGGCTGGGTAACTGAAATGAGCAGGTCTTTTAAAGTGGGAACATCCTTGCCTATGTGAGAAATTGTTCCTTGGACAATATTTTCTAAAGGGGTCCACATAAGCCAGGGGTGTATATATTTCAGGAATAGGGTGAGGCAATCCATTTGGAATGCAGAAGAATAAAATATGAGGACATCTGCTTATGCTTAATTCTAATTGAAAACTAAAGTCATTAAGATCAATTAATATTTTATGTACAGAATAAGGGAACCTGCACTCTGACCATGGAATCTTCTCTTGGCCTAGAACAACATACGAGATTTCCTCAAAGAAAAGTGGAAGTTACCCATTTCCAACGGTGGGCAGTGGTGGTCCCGTCCAGTCAGTCCCTGTCATGTTGTAGTGACTTCTTATAATTTGCTAGATTCCGACTAAGTGGATTTACTGATGATATTATCTAGGTTTAATTTAACCGGTAGAAAATAGACAACTTTAGAAGAATCCTTTGCTAAGAAACCACAGGAAAACAAGCAAATGGCAGAACTGCAATTTCTAGTACCAGATCTTTGACAGACATATTTCAAAGTTAAAATAACAATCTAACAAGTCTAACCAAATTTTGGCTTTAAAAAAAAAAATGTTAAATTCATCAAGGAGATTATGTGAATGAGGATTTATATCCACTGTCATTAACAATGAATTTCACCCTAAGCGTATATTGTGACTGAGTTATAAATGAAAGCGTATGTTTGTACTTTATAAATAAATATGCATATATTTGATTAAGAACTGCCTCCAAAAAAACATACTGATGGGAATGAATGGTCAAAAAAGTTTGGAGACTTGTTACTCTAGATAATACAAAAATATACATTATAGTCATCTGGGAAGCCATCATCAAGTGACAAAACTGTTCATTGGTATCAGATGAAAGCATTCACTTCCCAGATATCAAGGCTGAGCTTATCGCGAATCTGCTGGAATCTACTGGCAGGCTGGTCATATGATGAGACTAGAAGGCATAGACTATCAAATGGTAGCTGACTGGTGAACTAAAGAAGGGTAAGATAATAAGCAGAAGTATCATCAAACCAATTATCAACCAGTAATGGAGGAAAAGACCTATATATCATCCTAGAAGTTGACTAGCCCAAAATGTGTATGTTTTGAAAGCTGGTTTTGGGCTGAGAGGGAAAAATAGTGAAAAAGCCCGAGGCAAGAGCTGCTTTCTTAGGAAAAAAAAAAGAAAATCAGTATACACACAGCTAGTGTAGACCGGGGACTCTGCTGTAACACTTCTTCAAGCCACATTTATCTACACTGGGAAACCCCTCAGCGGTGGCATTTCCTTGGGTGGCAATTCAAATAGCACAGTAGGATTTTCAGATGTGCCTCAGGGTTGTAGGTTATTCCTGGCTTTCCATGTGATCATGTGTACAATTATTGGCTAAGATTTAAAATGTTTGGGTGCTCCAGGTCCCTACCTTGCAGTGAGAGGCCCTAGGTCACTGATGGATCAAGACAGGAAGAGGGGCCCTACGTCACTGATGGGGAAGTGATAGCCAGCTTCAAGTGCACTTTGTTATGTACAGGATAAAACAAAATAACACACCGTAAGCAACAAATTCGCTTCTAAAATGGTTAAATTTCACAATTAACTGAATTAAAGCTATAACTAATTATAAGCACGATGCCGAAAACATAGACTGTGGAATCAGATGTACCTGAGCTGGGATCCCAGCTCAGACAGTCAGGAGCCGGGGCAAATTATTTGCTTCTCACAGCCTTGGTTTCCCGGCCTGTAAATGAACAGACTAACGCTTCCTAACTCACAGGGTAGTCCTCACATTTATGTGACGTTATGCATTTACTACGTTACGTGTGTCTGGCACATGTTAGCTGCTCAATAAATACTGGTTATGACCATAATCATGCACTTTCTTTGTATTTTAATCCATCTAGAAACTTCAAGAAAGTTTTTTTCCTCGAAATTTTATTCTGGCTTACCCCACTGTGACAGGAAGAAAACAAGAAGGAAACGAGGCATGCCTTTCAGACCACTCCCATGCTAAATGATAGAAGTGTGTGGCAACAGTCATTAGCAATAACAAAAATTTGCATCTTACAATATCCATATGCTTCTAAAAGTGAAAAAAAATGGTCATTTGAGTTAACATCATTTCAGAGCTTTATCTTCATTTCTAATTGGTATTCCTTCTAAAAGAGGCTCAAACTATTTTTGCTCTCAACCATTTCTCTTCCTCTCTTGCACTACGACTATGGTCCTGGTTTCTGTCCTAGCCCTGCCTTGAGTAACAGCCTAGACTTGATGTGGCCGGTATCTGCTTCCTGGCCACGCCCCTCTTTTTCTTGGAGGACCATGCTCCTCACTTCATGTGATCCTGGTGGACTGGTAACCCTGCAGCTTCTCTCTTTCCTCCCCACGAGAGACAGGTACAAGACGCAAGGAGATGGGTTGGATCTTCCCCAAGATCTGCTCTGTGCATGCTGGGAGAGGGATACCTCTCTTCCTCTTGGAACATAAACCACAGAAGTGAGGTAAAATTGGACCTATGTGTTACCATCTCCTCCCCCTCCATCCTGGTGGAATCCAATACTGTGGAAGAAACTTTGGCAGATGCCAGGTTTTAACAACACAATTGGAGCGGCTGGATTCAACTCTGTCCAAAAGTAGTTTCAATTATATGAGCCAGTAAATTTCCTTTTTTGTTTAAGCTACGTTGGAGTTGAATTTCTATAACTTATGCCCAAAAGAATCCGGACGTACAACACCCAGGCAAGTCACTTAACCTCACCAAGCCTCAGTTTACTCTTAGACCCAGGATCTGGGGTTTTCTAGGAGTTGAACTAAATGAAATCTTTAGATGAAATCTAATCTTAAGCATGAAAGGCAATCATTTAAAGTGACCCTGCCAGGAATTCTTTCCTACTGTAATTCGTCAAGTCTAGTTTATTTGTTGGCTTTTGTTTTTAAGACTCAAAGCAGATATTCTTAAGAATTATACTTTCAGGGGGCACCTAAGTGGCTCAGTCAGTTGAGCGTCCAACTCTTCATCTCACCTCTGGTCATGATCTCGCGGTTCATGAGTTGGAGCCCCGATTTGGACTCTGCGCTGATGGCGTGGAGCCTGCTCGGGATTCAGTCTCTCCTTCTCTATGTTCCTTCCCTGCTTGTCCTCTCTCTCTCTCACTCTCTCTCTCTCTCTCTCTCAAAATAAATAAATAAACTTAAAAAAAAAAAGACATTAAATAAAATAGAATTATATTTTCAGGGCGTGCCAGAGTGGCTCAGTCAGTTGAGCATCTAACTCTTGATTTCAGCTCAGGTCATGATCCCAGGGTCCTGCAATCAGGTCCTCAGTTGGGCTCCATGCTGGGCATGGAGCCTGCTTAGGATTCTCTCTCTCTCATGGGGCGCCTGGGAGGCTCAGTTGGGTAAGCGTCTGACTTCGGCTCAGGTCATGATCTCACGGTTTGTAAGTTTGAGACCCCAGAACTTTTCCCCAGCACTCTGTGCTGCCAGCTTCAGAGCCTGGAGCCTGCTTTGGATTCTGTGTCTCCCTCTGTCTCTGCCCCTCCCTCACTCATGCTCTGTCTCTCAAAAATAAATAAATGTTAAAAAAAAAAAAAAAGATTCTCTCTCTTTCTCCCTCTCCTCCTCTCCCCTCTGCTCCTCTCCCTTGCTTGTGCATGCTCTCGCTCTCTCTCTCTCAAAAATAAAAAATAAAAAGGGCGCCTGGGTGGATCAGTGGGTTAAGCATCCAGCTTCAGCTCAGGTCATGATCTCACGGTTCGTGGGTTCAAGCCCTGTGCTGGGATCTGTGCTGACAGCTCAGAGCCTGGAACCTGCTTCGGATTCTGTGTCTCCCTCTCTCTTTGCCTCTCTCCCACTCACTTGTGCTCTCTCTTTCAAAAAATGAATAAACATTAAAAAATAATAGTAATAAATAAAAAAACGCATTATACTTTCAGAATTAAGTCCCCCTAGAATACACCTACACAAGGAAAGACAGTGCAGTGACCTACCAAACATGAAAATAAGCTTTATTCTTAGCAAATGGCTCTTCAATAGGTTATTTTTACTGTGTCCTTTAAAACACCAAAGCCAGGTTTTAGAAAATGCAGCCTATGGTTGAATGTTGCATCTAGGGTTCTTTCTCATCTCTCCATTATAGAGAGAGGACATTGTTTTTAAGATATTAATAGAGTAAAATCTATGAACATAGAGTAAATTACTGCTAAAATGTTCTAAAAGGGCAAGACAACCAAACAAGGGTGAAAACTTAAATACTTAAATCTGAACGTGCTGTTATTAAAACAAAATAAACCAATAAGGACAACATATACAACATATACAATCATGGGTCGTACTGGCAATCGTATCTGCGAACATACGTATAGCAAGTTAGTTCACTTTCGTGTGCACTATTTAATTTGAACCTTAACTCTGTAGATACATAGTATTTTTTTTTTCATTTTTTCAACGTTTATTTATTTTTGAGAGACGAGAGAGACAGAGTGTGAGCAGGGGAGGGGCAGAGAGAGAGAGGGAGACACAGAATCCAAAGCAGGCTCCAGGCTCTGAAGCTGGCAGCACAGAGCCCGAAGCGGGGCTTGAACTCATGGTCTGCGAGATCATGACATGAACCGAAGTCGGACGCTTAACCGACTAAGCCAGCCGGGGGCCCCATTATACACAGTAATTCTAATTTATAAATATGAAACGTGAGGATCAGAAAACTTATCCAGTGTCACACAGCCAGTAACTAATAGAACCACAATGTGAGCCCAGTTCTTCCAAGGGCCAGACCTTTTTACACTGTACCAAGTTGCCTCTTTAAGTCCTTGGTTGCTAATGATTTGTCGAAAGAATTGAATATAAAGGTACTGCTTTTCCCATCTTGCAGAAGGAGAGATTGATAAGATACAGAGGTTAAATGTCTTACACAAGATCTTAAAGAAAAGAAAGTGGAAACAATGGGCCAAGTCTTCAATCAGCAGCAGCATGGTCTCCCGTTTACTGAACATTAATGAGCCAGAAACTATGGCAGACAATCTGTACGTATTAACCTCACAACACGTTGGTGTAGGTACTTTTGCCCCATTTTACAGATGCAGACTAAGATACAGAAAGTTTAGTTTCTTTTCAAGGTTATACATCTAGTAAGTGGAAGGAGTTAAAACTAGAAGAAAGGTCCTGAAATTCTAAACTATTCTACTTCCTGCCCCACTGGAAATCTATACAATCAGGTCTGTATACAGTGCTGTGTAGCATATATAGAAAACATGAAGGCTTTCCACACTCATTTCCCTTGATAATTGTCTCTCTCCAAAATAACAAAGAACCCCTCATTCTGTCTTGGTTAAAAGCTGGTAGAGTTGGGTTGCAGTATGGACCCAAGTCAACCTTCTTCATGAGAGATTTTTTTTTTTTTTTTTGAGTTTAGGTTTAAAGAGCTTTGAAAACAAGGATAATGGCAGTAATCACCTCAAGTAGTTGAAGTTGTTTTGTTTGATGGTTTTTCTAAGCCAAGAAAGCATACAATCTCAGATTTGGAAAGTTAGTGACTCGGTTAACAAACCAGTTGGGAACTGGAACAAAGTATTTATGAAAAAGTAGTTTTGAAAAACAAGCATTGGAAAAGACTCCTTCAAAGTATAAAATTCTAGCTGTCTTGACCTTTCAAAGAAAACTGTTTATAATTAACTAAAAGTCACTGGTTTCATAGGCAGACTATGGCAAGTGCCCCACCTCAAGAGAAAGCCTCATCGTCATGATGGTTAGCACATTTCAATAGCCCTTTCAAACACTTAATATAGGAGAACTTTCCTAACCAAGTCTTCATAAATGCATTTAATCGTTCCCTAATGCATTCATTCCAAACATTTAAGTACCCTGGGGAAATTCAAATCTGAGTAAGACATAATAAGTACTATCTCTCTGGTGTATTTATAAAAAGTTATAATCAAGGGCTAATTATTATGGAAGCCCAGAGCCAGTGTAAAATCTTGTGATCAGGAGGGGAGAATAGAAAAAAATAATAATAAGGGAAAAAGAAGAAATGATATTTAAGCTGAGCTTTGGGACACTCAGAATTCTCATTCCCTCCTGGCTTGGCACCCTGTTTGCTTTTGTTTGTTTGTTTGTTTGTTTAAGGCATTCTTTACTATGGACCAGGAACTATCCAAAGTGAGTCACACAAATTATTTTCATTTAATTAATAAGTGCTCCACCAGAATTGAATTCTTCCTTCCATCCCTCCTTGGCTTCCCCCCATACACCTTCAGAGCTGGGATCCTTCTCTGTGTGCTGGGATGTTGAGGAACAGGGCAGAATCCATGCTTCTCAGTTGAGTCAGAACAGCAGGAGCCTTACCAGGGACTTATGGGAACCCGTGTAAGCAAAGGCGGGGAATTGTTGGAATTCTGGGCAGGGATTCAGTTAGCCTCAGCAAGCAGGGACTAGCAGCAGGACGGGAAAACCCTGAGGTCTTTTTTTGCTTTCTGTCTTTTGCTGTGATTGTGCTCCTTTTCTTTTCTTTTTTTTCTCACACTGAAGAGGGGCCTTCTCTGAGGGACAGGCCATGTGGTACAAAATGGCAGATCAAGCTCTCACGTTTGCATTGTCTTTATTTCAGAGAGCAGCTGAGATCTCTAGTAGGGTCCCCTGCTCTGACCAAGCGCCCAGCTTAGGTCAGTGACCTATGCCTATTCCAGTCAGCTGTGGTCTGGCTATCAGCCATGTTGCATAAAATGAATGTTGGGGGCCTCTGCTGTTTCCATGGGTTTGGGGGAAGAAAATGAAGAGAAGGAGCCATTGCCCCAAAATAACACCCAATGGTTGTCTACTTACAACATCTTTATTTCTTCAAGTTAAATTTATAATAATAGAATTAACGAACCTAAGAATATGAACATTTTTAAGTTCTTAATTAATTTCTGCCACTTTGCCAACACTATTACTTCCTTTCTCATCCTGTCCAAATGTACAGGCCAAATATTTGAAACTAAGTATCATTTTCATCTTTTCAATCACAGAGCTGGAATAGTTAAAATATTTTCCACGCATCTAATAGTCATTTATCTCTATTTTTCCACAGTTATCTATTGGAGTTCTTTGCTTCTCTTGTAGTTTTAGTGCTTTTGTGGTTCACTTAGATGAATTTTTTACGTATTGATTTTACATAGAGAAGTATACCATAATTCCTTGGAGATGTCTTTCATTTTTAATTGCTAAGCAAAACTCTTAAAAAAGTCTTTCCCTCAAAAATTCTTCCTCCTGAAAATTTTCTAAACAAAAACACTTCTAAGGTTCACCAGGGGTGTTTAATGCATAATTTTAATAACAAAAAATAGAAAGCACCGAAGAATGTATCAATCGAGGTGTAGTAAAATTATGGCATATTCGTGCCATGGAATCTTATATAGCAATTAAATATGAGGGAGATGTGTATGTATTTTTTTTTAAGTTTATTTATTTATTTTGAGAGGCAGACAGAGCGTGGGAGGGGCAGGGATAGGAAGAGACAGAATCCCAAGTAGGCTCCACGCTATTATTCAAGGAGCCCAATGAGGGGCTCAAATTCACAAACCATGAAATCATGATCTGGGCTGAGATCAAGAGTCAGATGCTTAAAGCAACTGAGCCTCCCAGGCGCCCTGTATATGTATTTATGTGGAGAGGTATCTATGGTATTAAGTGAAAAAAAAAATAAGAATTACAAAATTATTTGTAAAGCAGTACCCTATTATATTAGAAAAAACATGATGTATGAAATATATAGACATCTAGAAAAGGTAAATATCCAGAAGAAGTCTGGAAGGATGTACTTAGAATTGTTAGCAGTGAACTCCTTTGGTCACAGGTTGGAAGTAGTGATTAAATTATATATTCAGATATTGTTTTAATTTTTTAGAAAGAATATATATTACCTTTAAATTTTATTTTACAAAACATCTTAGACTTACAAAGCCCCAGAATGAGGAATGTAACATCTAACCATGGCACCTACCACCGAGTTCTAGAAATAAATACGAGCACAGTGAAAGCATCTTGTGTAAACTTTTCCATCCTAGTCCTCTTTCTCACAGGTTACCATGACCCTAAATCTGGTGTTTTTTAATCCCATGATATCATACTTTTACATAACTTATACTAAATATGTACAGGTTATACTTTTACTAAATATGTACACATTCCTAAGAAGCATGTAGTACCTTTTTCAAATTTTAGGCTTGTATATAATTGGTATGTTACCTTCTGTAACTTATTTTTTCACTCAACATGATGTGCTTTTATTTATTTTTTTTTTATATTTATTTATTTTTGAGAGAGAGAAAGAGAGCACAAGCAGGGAAGGGACAGAGAGAGAGAGAGAGAGAGAGAGAGAGAGAGAGGATCTGAAGCAGGTTCCATACTGACAGCAGAGAGCCAGATGAGGGGGTTGAACTCACGAATCACATGATCATGACCCCGGTTGAAGTCGGATGCTTAACTGATTGAGCCACCCAGGTGCCCCAGAATGATGTGTTTTTAATTTAACCATGTCGATACGGATCCTTTAGACTATCCCCTTTCACTGCTACATAGTATTCCATTTCCAAATGCTCTGCAGTTTGTTCATACTGCTTTGTGATGGTTGGATTGTTTCCAGCATTTTACTATTTTGAACAGTGGTGCTGAGAACATTCCTAGGCACATCTCTTTGTGTATGGTTTCTCGAGTTTGTGTGTCATATCCAGAAGTGGAACCAGGTCGTAGGGTATGTGCTTCTTCAAATTCACAAGATCAGGGCAAATTGCTTTCCTATATAATTGTACCGATTTACAGTCCCACCAGCAGCATATCAGAGATTCTGTCATTCTCAAAACTTCTTACCTATTCAGAGTGCAGACACTTATCTATACATATTGTCTTCTTTTTTTTTTTTAATTTTTAATTTTTATTTATTTATTTATTTATTTTTCAATATATGAAATTTATTGTCAAATTGGTTTCCATACAACACCCAGTGCTCATCCCAAAAGGTGCCCTCCTCAATACCCATTACCCACCCTCCCCTCCCTCCCACCCCCCATCAACCCTCAGTTTTATACATATTGTCTTCTAATTTTTGTTTTATTTGTCTCTTACACTGAACTGTTCAATTGAACTTGAATTAATTTTGCTATAATGTGTGAAATGGGAACCTAAATTGATTTTTTTTAAATAAATAACCAATTTTCCCACCATCGTTCATTGACAAGGCAGGTCCTTTTTCATGATACTTTTAAATCTTTTTCTTACTTATTCTCACCCGATGGTTCATCTGGTTGAATTTCAGTATCATTTTGTACAGTACCCTAAACAACCTATTGAGATTTTATTGTAGAATTATTTGGGTCTAAAACTCCCATTCAACAGCTCATTCCTCTACTCTCAAACTGAAATGACTAAACCCCTCACTGCAGAAAATCAAATACCTTCCGCCTGTTACTGAAGTCCCCTATTCTTTGTACCTGTTCTCATCTTCTAGGCTCATCCTTTCCAGCAGGCCAGTGTCCACCTTGTCCACTAAATACTTTCCTTGTTGATTTTTTTTCCCTACAAACTTTGCGCATGAAGTTCTCTCCAATCAAGAATGCCAACCCTTCCTTCCATTCCCATCGTCTTGTTTATTCAAAACTTTCCTTCCATCAAGGGTCAGCTGGGGTCCCAGCTACTCTAAGCATCCTAGTCAGAAGTTGGCCCACTAGCTTGCACTGCTATTCAGTTTTCTCCTATGTCTTATGTGGTCTCTCCAATTCTATGACCAAGTTAACTGAAATAAGACAACGGGCGACCAGTGGAGTTTGTCTGGAGAGACGTCAGGAAGAACTGTTACTGGTAAGAGGATCAGCAACCGGGTTAGGCAGAGAAAGTAACAGGACAAATGGAAAGAGAAGCTGGAGCTGGTGACTCAACATTCCCACCATGCCCTGCTATGGAGGAAAAGAGTGGTGAAGCCAGAAAATAGGGAAACCCAGCATCTGCAGTCAGAATGCCTTACATTTGCATAGCGCTTTAGGGTTTGCTAATTTACCCACACATCATCTTATTTAACCCTTGCAAAACTTTGAAGTAGGTGACATAGCTCCATTTTACCAGGGTGGATGCTGGGGATTAGAGGTTAAATGCAAGCAAGTCCAAGGTCACACAGCTAGGAATTGGCAGTGTCAGCTCTGTAACCCCAGCCTTCTGGTTGACCCCAATCCGCCGCTCATTCTCTCGAATGCACAACTGCTTCCATGCTGTGTTAACTTTAATTTTTTTTAATTTTATTTTTAATTGTGGCAAAAAAAAATCCCACCTAGTATGAAATTTCCCTCTTAACCATTTTTTAAGAGTACAGTTTGATGAAGTTAACTCTAATGACATCATTCTATAACTGATCTCTGGAAATCTTTCATCTTGTAAAACTCCAAGTGTACAGCCATCCAACAACAGTTCTCCATGTGTCCCTTCCTCCAGCCCCTGACAACCACCATGCCACTTTCTGTTCCCATGATCTTGATTACTGTAGATATCTCGTTTAAGTGGAATCATACAGTATTTGTCCTTCCGTGACTGGCTTATTTCACTCAGGTTCACCCATGTTGTAGCATGTGTCAGAATTTCTTCTTTTTTAAGGCTGAATAATATTCCAGTGTGGTGTGTGTGTGTGTGTGTGTGTGTATACCACATCTTCTTTTTTTTTTTTTTTCCCCGACGCCCCTCAACCTGTCCTGTCTTGTTGATCCGGCGACGGGTGGCTCTGGCTCCGGTTCCAGGCTCCTCCCTCCCTGTCCCTCGCGAGCCGAGCCTCCCTCCACGCCGGGCTAGGCGCCCCGGACCCCCAGGAAGGAGGGAGGGTGTCTCCGCAGAGCGCCCTGGTCCGGCGAAGTCAGAGCCCCGGGCCTGGCGGCTGGACCCAGCAGAGCGGCGGCGGCGGCGGCAGAAAAATATGGAACGCTTCACGAATTTGCGTGTCATCCTTGCGCAGGGGCCATGCTAATCTTCTCTGTATCGTTCCAATTTTAGTATATGTGCTGCCGAAGCGAGCACCACATCTTCTTTATCTGTTCACTTGTCCATGGACATTTGGGCTGCTTCTACCCCTGGCAACTGGGTAATGTTGCACTGAACATGGACGTGCAGATGTCTCTTTGAGATCCTGCTTTCAATTCTTTTGGATATATACCCAGAATGGGATTGACAGATCATGTGATACATAATTCTGTATTTAATTTTTTGAGGAACCATATTAACTTCTAAACAAACATCCTCATTCTCATAAACTCTACCGCATTATGTTAACAGACAGCATATTGCCTTTCCTCTAATTAAATGGAAAATATCAGGGGTGCCTGAGTGGCTCAGTCAGTTAACAGTCCCACTCTTGACTTTAGCTCAGGTCACAATCTCGTGGTTTGTGAGTTCAAGCCCTGCATCCAGCTCTGTGCTGACAGCATGGAGGCTGCTTGGGATTCTCTCTCCCCCTCTCTTGCTGCCCCTCCCTGCTCTCTCTCTTTCTCTTTCTAAACAAACAAACAAACAAACAAACAAACAAACAAACTTAAAAAAAAAAGAAAATAGCAGTCATGCTTGTATGTAACCATTAAAATATGTTTAAACTTCTTACTTAAGATGAGTCAATTACAACATTGGCAACTTTTGATGCTTCCATTTCCTCCCAGTCTCAGTTAACAAGCTCTTCTCCACTTTTACCCCCACCTCACCGCAGACCCCCGTTATCAGGGGCACTAGATGAGAGGATTCATGATGGAAGGACCTCTTTTGTCTAATACTGTACTTCAAATAACTAGCACAGTGCCTGGCATATAATAAGCCTTCAAAAAATGGTTCCATGAATGGAATGAGTGCATGAATAAAAGACCATGTTGCTGGGTGTAGTCAAAAAAAGATTGAACTGGGGCACCTGGGTGGCTCAGTCGGTTAAGTGTCCGACTTCGGCTCAGGTCATGATCTTGTGGTTCACGAGTTCGAGCCCCGCGTCAGGCTCTGTGCTGACAGCTCGGAGCCTGGAGCCTGCTTCCGATTCTGTGTCTTCCTCTCTCTCTGACCCTCCCCCCATTCATGCTCTGTCTCTCTCTGTCTCAAAAATAAATAAACATTAAAAAAATTTTTTTTTTTAAATTGAACTTGCCCCTAGAAGTGGGTGTTGTCATTGATAAGAGGGAATAGTTTAGCACTTCTTGTTCCAGCAAGTAGGAACTAAAACATTCATGGCAAAGAGACATTCAATGACAGGAATTTCACCAGAAGGATGATACCATCTCTAGGATATATTCAGACTAATGCTCTGATGGTAACACAGGATCATACCAACCATGAGGGTTTGGAGAGCTTGGGAAACCCTTGGAATTCTAATAAGGTCTTACTGGATTAATAGGACAGAGCTTTAGGCAGAAAAAGCCAAGAGAGGGTGTTAATAGTGCAGGACGGTATTTCTCTTCATTTCTGCCAGACAGCATGGATGCTGGTTAGAGAACATTGGCAGCAAAAGCACTGTCACACCAAGTGGAAGATTTCCTGCTGACCAGCTTGCTGCACATTAAGCTGACTGATGCCCTCTAATGAGGAGAGGGGTGTGGGAGTGAAGAGAGGGTTAAACAAACTGAGAACAGCTATTGTGTCTCATTAAGAAAGCAAGCTCTCCTCCAAAGGCCGCTATCCGTACGTCTTTGGACTTGATGCACAACCTTATGAAAGGAACTGGAGGAAATGGGATTATGCCGTAACAGTAAAAATTAAATCTAGACCTAATAAAAAAATGCATGAACTTTTAAAGGATAGAGGCCCTAGAACCTCTAGGTTCAGTGGAAATTATGCTCTGCACATATCTGAAGAGTGAATGAAATGTAAGCCCTCTTCCATTCAAATGAGGAGATGGAATTCAAGTGAAAAGTATCTTCTAATAGGCATGGCTCCCAAAAGAGATGAAAGGGAAGGTTAGGTTGCCTGGTGATTATGTGAAATCTTTTCCCATTCTCTTAGTCATGAATTTAAATTCACACTGCCAGACCAATACGGTAAATAGTGAGACCTTGTTTATATATTGCTTTATTATTTGTTTTAATGTCTATTTATTTTTGAGAGAGAGAGTGTGCCCCTATATATTGCTTTATAGAGGAATCAGCATGGTTTAATGGAAACCTGCTAATCTCAGGTCAAAAGACTTAAGTTCTGACACTGGTATTGCTTTGACTGTATTGGCCTTTCAGAAAAGTATCAGTTTTCATGGTCTCCACCGCCAACTTCCAGGAGAACGATACAAAGCTGATCATGTTATTTCCCAACATAAAATTGTTCATGGGCACCCATCACCTACAGGCAAACTCTGAACCCACCTCTGGCTAGTAAATTCCTTCATTATTTGACTCCTACTTACCTAAACAGCTTAACTTATATCATTTCCCCCTCTACCCGTGTCAAGCAATAATGAACGATATGTAATTTCCTCAAGGTATACCACACTCATTCAGGCTTTCTCTGCTTGAACGCCCTTCTCCCTTTTTTTTTTTTTTTTTTTTTAATTTGGCTAACTTCTACTCAACATGCCTTAAATGCCACTACTCAGACTTTCTTCTTAGAACTGCTATGTGTCCACTGACCCTTGTCTATACTGCCATAATGACAATTGTATTATGATTAGTAATTTGCATGCCTGCCTTCCCATTAGACTCTTCCCCCACCACCATAAAAGTGATATACTTTATCATATAAGTTCAAACAAACTATAGAGGGTAAGGGGCGCCTGAGTGGCTCAGTCAGTTAAGCTCCTGACTCTTGATTTTGGTTCAGGTCATGATCTCATGGTTCGTGAGATCAAGCTCTGCTTTGGGTTCTGCACTGACAGCATGGAGCCTGCTTGGGATTCTGTCTCTCCCCGTCTCTCTGCTCCTCCCTCGCTCACGTTCACACACTCTATCTCTCTCTCAAAAAATAAAAAGAACAAAAAAACCATTTTTTTAAAAGAAAGTGAAATGCCCCCTCAAAACCTACTCCCCAAGACAGTTCTAATTAACAAAAGAGCAGGAACCACAAGTTTCCTGTGAATTTTCAGAACATAGCAGTGCCAGGCACATAAGGGGCCTCAATAAATAGAGCTAAATGAATGAATCTCTAAAATGAAGACGGCATAACTGGCTGTACCAGCCAACAGTGTATTATGGTGATGGAATCACGCAGGATAGTGAATATGAAAGTTCTTTGAACACTGGAAAGCATAACACAAGTACAAAATTGTGTGAAAAATGACTAATGACTCTGGATTTCATTTTATCCGGCTCCTTGTTTTCAACGATGCTGCTGCTGCTGATAAAAAATAATAATAATAAAACTTACGGCGCAATTTTCATGTCCGAAGCACTGTCCTAAGTGCTTTACATATATTAACTCATTTAATTCTTATAAGACTATTAATTTCCCCACTTTTTCAGACGAGGAAGCCAAAGTACAGAACGTTATGTAACTTGCCTTCCAAAACCACACAGGCAAAGAGTAATAGTCAGGATTTAACCCAGGGAATCTGGCAGCTGGATCCACACTCTTAACCACATCACCTGGTGCCTCCTATAAACAACCCTGACGTCATTAACAGGAGCCAGTTACCTCCCCCTCTCCTCTTTCTCCTCCTCCTCCTCCTCCTTCTTCTTCCCCTTCCCCTTGCCCTCCTCCTTCTCCTCCTTCTTCTTCTTCAGTTTAAATTTTGTTGATTTGAAATACCAAATACAGGGAAGCAAATGTAAAACATTTAACATTGTTTTAACTGTTATCATGACCAGGAAAACACCTTCTTTCTCAAAATGTATATATACTTGTTCTGTCACCACGAATAGATCTCCTTGACGTGGTCTTCCCTACGGTGCTCACTTGTGGCATTCTATCCAGTGCTACTAAACTCTACCACGTTTTTCACATTGCTGCTCATGGTACATTAACACATCTTAAGACCTGTGATTTAGTTGCTTTGCCAATAAAGTACCCCGTACCATACTTAAAGTAGTTTATGTGGCGTCTATCATTCTGTGGGCTGAGGACCGAAACTAAGAGTAACATATATGACTTACTTCCCTAAGCAAATACCTGAGCCACCAAAATGCCAGCAAGGATGAAAGTAGTACAGAATATTCGTCTTCAGGCACGAGCCGAAGCAGGCTGCCGCTGACCTCACAAAGCTGACACTGCTTCTTGGTCCGGTTGTAGAGTCAGAAGTAACTTTACCTCTGTCAACCTCTGTTTCCTCATATGTGAAATGGGTATATTGATGGCTCCTATTTCACTGAGTTGTTTGTGAGGATTATCTCCAAGTCTGCATCAGGTAGCCAAGCCAGGAAGGGGATCAAACCTAGAGCCCGGGGCCAGTGACTGATCACATTGCAACAGATGCAGCAGTAAAGGAAAACAAAAAGACCGCACGGGGGCAGAGCACGGTAATCCGCATCTAGGAGAAGCTCCGCATCTATTAATGAGTGTATTTGCCGGCGGATGGATGCTGAGAATCAGCACTCAGGCCTCTTCAATCCAAGACTCTGTGGCCAAGTAAGCAGGTTGTTGTGAAGAGAAAGGGCATTCGCAAGATGGGACACCGCCTTCTTTTTAATTCAGTTCTTCGGCTTTGGTCAATACTAATGGCAGGAAGCTGATGGCTACATACACCAGACAGAACAGACAGAAATGGAAACGAAACGTGTAACAGCAGAGGCAATGTGTGTTGAGTCCTGTGGAAGCAGGGAGAGAACTGCCCTGGCAGGTGCCTACAGATAGTGCGTGGATCTGGAACAGCCTTCAAGGCTGGTAGAACACTCAATCCAACTTTAAAAGGAATTGCCAGGCAGAGTGCTACCGTTCCATCCAGCCAAGAGGCAGTACAATGACGCTAGGCTCAGGACGCTGTGGGAATCAGAGCTACTGAGGGTCTCCAGGGAAAAGACCACTTGGTTAAACCCCTTGTTTGGATCTCATTCAACTCCTGGGCCAAGCTGCATTATTTGTAAAGCCCCTAAGGCTATATGGAGCTTTTCCTCTGTCCTAGAGAAGAGAAATGAAGGCACAGATGGCAACTTCATACAGTCTACTTTAATCAACGAGGAAAGTTACTGGAACAAAAAAAAAAAAAAAAACAGACTCAAGTTAAATTAATGCAGCATTGCCCCTAGGCTAGGTACTAAAGACAGAAGGTAGAAAACTGACAAATGTGCTGTTAACTAGAAATGAGTAGCTAAAAACTAACCAAGAAGTTTTTCCAAGGCAGTCTTGCAAATATCAGAGAAAAGAATGGGCCTTTAAGAGGCAAGAGCTCCTTAAAGCCCACAACTGCAGGGTGAGTCAACGGTGGGGCCTTGAAGTGGCACCTTGAAGTGGCACCGAGGAGAGCTTCTTTAGAATAATAATATTAACCACGTTGGCCACACCTCGTGGTACGGAGTCTAGACAACAGCTCAGGGCAACACTGTCCTCAGAATTAAAACAGTGAGAAATCAAGACATAATAGATGCAGGGAGCCATCTGCAGAGGTAAATCACCCTAAGAAACGTTTCAGGAATGTGTTTGCACAGAAACTTGGGAAGGACCGGAGTCCGATGCTCAGGACGAAAATTAAGCACGTATCTTATGCCTCTGCGCTTTTGCACATGTTGTTCCTTCTGACCATGTTATCTTCTGTTGCTCTTTTTTCCCTTTCTCCAGACTATCGGGTAAACTAGTTTTCATTCAAAATACATTCCGGGCATCATCTTCTCTTAACCTGTGCTCAGAACAGAATGAATGGTTTCCTCCTCCTTCCTAGTTTGCACTCTGTACATATTTCTATTGTTATTATTTTGAAACTCTGTCTCTCTTAGCACATTGCAGACTCTTGGAGGACAGAGACCAAACCTCTTTCTCCAGCATCGTCCACTACAGTGCCCAGCCCAACAGATATGTATCTCAGCTGATCAAATGAGTGGGCCAGGAGAGGGGAGGAAGGATATGTCTCCTCTAGGACTGGTGCACAGGAATCTTTGGCATGCATCGGGAACTTCGGGGTGCATCAGTATCTTTCTTCTAAGTTTATTTATTTATTCTGAGAGAAAGAAAGAGGAGAGGGAACATGAGGGGGCAGGGGGCAAAGAGAGAGGGAGAGACAGAATCCCAAGCAGGCTCTGTGCTGTCAGCTCGGAGCCTGATATGGGGCTTGAACCCACAAACTGTGAGATTATGACCTGAGCCGAGAGTAAGAATCCAATGTTAACCCGACTGAGCCACCCAGGCACCACCCCTCTTTTCTCTTCTCCTTTGTGGCATCTCCTTGTGTGCATCAGGATGTGGTGGTTTGCCAGACTGGCAAATTGAATATTGTCATAGGTTTAGGGGCACTATCAGACTCTATGTGAGCCATGAAATTTATGTGCTTCTTGAAAGAGAACTCTAGGGGCGCCTGACTGGCTCAGTTGGTGGAGTGTGCGGCTCTTGATCTTGGGGTTGCAAGTTCCAGCCCCACACTGGGTATAGAGACTACTTAAAAATAAAATCTGAAAAAAATGAAAGAAAGAAAGAAAACTCTTGCTGTTTTGTTTTGTTTTTTTTTTTTAATGAGGAAGAGAGGTTTAGTAGGGAGACAAATGTGTAAATAAAAATATCCAAGTTGCTATAAAGGTAAACACAAGATTAAGCACTAGTATAAAGTGAAGGAAGGATCAGAAACAGTTTCACAGAGGAGGAAATGATTGGTCTGGGTCATAAGGACAAACAGGAGTGAAACAAACTACCAGGCAGAGGAAGCAACCTTATCAAAGCATGGAAATAGTATAACATATATAAATACTGCTTAGTGCTTACTTTACTCCCAGACACTGTTCTCAGAGCTTTTACATGGGTCAGCTCATGTAACATTGCCAACAATCTTAAAACGTTTAAACAATGCTATCAATTAGATTCCACTGCTTGTAACACAGACTTAAAATAACAATGGTTTTTGAGGACCCTGGGTGGCCCAGTCGGTTAAGCATCTGACTCTTGATCCCAGCTCAGTTCATGTATCTCACGGTTTGTAAGACTGAGTCCCACGTTGGGCTCTGAGCTGACAGCACAGAACCTGCTTGGGATTCTCTCTCCCTCTCTCTCTGCCCCTCCCCACCTCTCTCTCTCTCTCTCAAAATAAATAAGCTTAAAACAATAAAATAAAATAACAGTGGCTTAAACAATAGAGCAGTTTCTTTCTTTCTCTACAAAACCTCAGGGTCCCAGACTAATTTTAGCCAAGTAGTCTAGAAGCTAGTCATGGCCTTTATCCTCCCTCACAGTCCAAGATGCTGTCTAGAACTCCAGCTATCACATCCATAGACAGCAGGAGAGGGGACACAGGGAACTCAACAACCGTCATTTTGTGCAGATTCTTAGAAGTTTCCGCATATACCTCATTACGCCTAACATAGTCTTGTAACCACAAAGACTTGTAAAATACTCTGGGAAATAGTCCTTATTCTGGATATTACATAGCCATCTATGATTTGGAGTTTGATAACTATGGAAAGGGAGAACAGATAATGGAAGACAAGAGGAGTTTCTTCTTCTTGTCTCCCTCTATTTTTCAGATAATGAACCCAACGATGCATTCAAGGATTTCAAGTAGTTTTTTTTGTTTTGTTTTGTTTTTTGTTTGTTTGTTTTGCTTACACATGAAGTGTAAGGTGGGAAGAATGAAGGAGGAGGATGGCGCTACAAAGTTATATGATTTTAATTCTGACTCTTTACATGATCAAAAGGAGAACGGGCAGTGAAATGCACAAAACCCAGGCAGCACTAAAGTGCAAAAGGCATAATGTGTGAGTAATCTCAAAGCTAGATAATTGAGTTGGAGTGTGGATCTGAGAGATGGATTAGTAAAATGGGTCAGTAATTGAATAGTAAATTGATTCAATATGACATTGCTGACTGCTGTGGCAGAAGATTATATAAATTTTGCCGAAAGGACAACAAATATCATCTGACTCACATTTTTCAATTTTGCCTTTTAATTTTTGTAAAATGTCGACCTCTCCTCTAAACGATCATCCGGTAAAGGTAGAATAGTTTGCATTTAGTGCACACTGATTAGGGAAAAGCAACACAGTGAGGGCGAATTATTGCCTCACAAATATCTTACATTTATTTGAGTCAATGTTCAGATGAAAAATATTGTGAGGAAATACATACACATGACCAAGGTCAAGTAGTACCTGTAGGAGACACTGTGGCCACCTTGTCAACAACTACTCATTAACCCCAATCTAATTTCTATATCCTTCCCTGAACCCACAAGCTTCAGAGGAGCCTATGTTATTCTCAGCCCCACAGGCAATGAATCACGATTGGACCAATTGGTGGCGATCACATTTCTCCTGCTAGTGACTATTTTAGGCATGGGCACATAATGAAATTCCAACCAATGACACTTGCTATGAGGCTTCTCAGAAAGTGTGTGTGTGTGTGTGTGTGTGTGTGTGTGTGTGTGTGTGTGATCATTAATAAAAAGGATCACAGACAAAGAAACAGTCTGTTTTCCATTGGACATTGTTGAATGTGGATGTGATCATTTACCAATTATAGCAATCTTGTGAACTTGAAGCTGACAAGATGAAGATTGGCAGAGCAGAAAAATGGAAAGAATTTGCATTCTTCCTAACAACCAACCCTGGAAATGTTCCACTCCTGAACTTATGTGAGGTATTAGTTTCCTTATATGGTTCGTTTGAATTGAGCTGGTATTTGCAGCCAGAAGTACACAAGGTAAGTACATAACAAATATCAAAGAACAAAAACAGCAGTCTCCTCCCCCATCTCTCCTGCCTAGCTCTTCTCTAGAAGGGAATCCCTTTCACTTTGTTTAGCTTTTTGGCAGGCAGTTTACTTACATGCTTCTAAATAATGTGTTCGTAGTGCTATTTGTTTGATTTATCTACAGAAAGAGTATTGACTTTCTACTATGGGAGTAGTAGTTCAACACTTGCACACCTCTTCCTTGTCTCTTCCCTGCTCTCAATAGTTTTACAATGTTTGATTAAATCAGCATTGTGCTTACATCATTATGACCTCATAAATATTATTCACTGGTTAAGAGTTACGTAGTGCACTGATTGCATTTCTTTTCTTACACAATTTTTTACCTTTTGGAGTTAAAAATAATCTTCCACCCCTGCCCATATGCATGGCTTTCTGAGTGGCTGGTATTAGTTCTTAAACTCTCCAACCGATTTGTAATACCCTTTGAACGTGATTTTTTTCTTTCCCATTAAAATTTCTTGTCTATCTTTCTCCCTTCCCTCCCTCGCTCATTCGGCATTCCTCTTTTATTTCTAATCAATTTTTTTTAACGTTTATTCATTTTTGAGAGGCAGAGACAGAGCGCAAGCAGGGGAGGGGCAGAGAGAGAGGGAGACACAGAATCTGAAGCAGACTCCAGGCTCTGAGCTGTCAGCACAGAGCCAGACACGGGGCTAGAACTCACGAACTGCGAGATCATGACTTAAGCCGAAGTCAGATGCCCAACCGACTTAGCCACCCAGGCGCCCCTCCTCTTTTATTTCTAAATCTACTTCCAGTCCCTTCTCCCCCAATACCCACAACCACTCTATTGTCATTAATATGTACAACTTTTCTGTGTTTGTGCAAAATGTGAAACTCTTTGTATATTTTAAATTTATATAAATGGCTTTCCCCACACATGCATGGTTTCCTGCTGTTTTCATTGGATGCTATATTTTGATGATCAAGCCATATGGCCCAGTATACATCTCAACTGTGGCTTGTAAATACTGCGGAGTACTTCATTGTGTAAACCGACACGTTTTTACCTATCCTGTCTCTCAGGGATGGATGTCCACTTTGTTTCCAACGCTATAACATCACAAATGATGCCCAGTAATGGGCCTATATGAAAATATCTTTGAGATATTACACCAAGCAGTACAATCGCTAGGTCAGAGAGTACATCAACACACATGTGTTGGCTCTCCAGAATAGCTGCCTCTGTGCCTACATTCCCATCACCAGTACAGGATGGTTCCTATATGCCCAAATGCTTCCAACATTTGGCATCATTTAGTTTTCTAATTTTTGTAGTTCTAAAAGGGATGAAGTGATTTTTGTGAGTCTCCGTTTCTCTAATTTCTAGGGAGTTTGGCCACCGTTTTAGTTTCTTCTGAAATTTGCCTTTGCATATTCTTTGCTCATTTTCCCATTGCCACTGTGTTCCCATATAGATCTAAATGCTGTCTATAGTCTAATGGAACCACTTGTTGATTTCAAATATATTTTCTCCCATCCTGTTGTTTATCTATAGATTTGGGGGGACAAGAAATGCTTAATTTTGATATAGAATTTCTTTTTTGCCTTATACTTCATACTTTTGAAGTTTAGAAAGTCATTTGCCACTTGCAGGCCACAGAGGCATTTTTCCATACTTCCTCGTATTAAATTTATAGGTTTCATCTTTTATCGTTTAAATCTACCACTTAAGGAACCTAGTTTTGGGGCACCTGGGTGGCTCAGTCGGTTAAATATCGGACTTTGGCTCAAGTCATGATCTCATGATTCATGGGTTCGAGCCCCAAGTTGGGCTCTGTGCTGACAGTTGGAGCTTGCTTCCAATTCTGTGTCTCCCTCTCTCTCTGCCCCTTCCCCCTTGTGCTCTCTCTCCCAAAAATAAATATTAAACAACATTTTTTTACAATTTTTTTAAACATTTATTCATTTTTGAGAGACAGAGTGTGAGTGGGGGAGGGGCAGAGAAAGAGGGAGACAGAATCTGAAGCAGGCTCCAGGCTCTGAGCTGTCAGCACAGAGCCAACGCAGGGCTCAAACTCACTGATCATGACCTGAGTTGAAGTCAGAGGCTTAACCGACTGAGCCACCTAGGCACCCCGAAAATTTTTTTTAAAAAGGAATCTAGTGGGGCGCCTGGGTGGCTCAGTCGGTTGAGTGTCCAACTTCAGCTCAGGTCGTGATCTTGCGGTCTGTGGGTTCAAGCCCCACATCGGGCTCTGTGC
Organism: Panthera leo; assembly: GCF_018350215.1. Classification (NCBI taxonomy): domain Eukaryota; kingdom Metazoa; phylum Chordata; class Mammalia; order Carnivora; family Felidae; genus Panthera; species Panthera leo. The sequence continues at coordinate 109,456,098 of NC_056684.1, forward strand.
TGACAACTTAGAGCCTGGAGCCTGTTTCAGATTCTGTGTCTCCCTCTCTCCGACCCTCCCCTGTTCATGCTCTATCTCTCTCTGTCTCAAAAATAAATAAAGGTTAAAAAAATTTTTTTAAAAAGGAATCTAGTTTCATTTTTCTCCATCTAGTGAGCTACTATTCCCAATACCATCTAATAAAAAACTCCCTTTTACATTGTCACCTTTCTAAGGTATTAAGTTGTTATATACCCACGCTCTCTGAGCTCTATTCATTGACATTGTTCTAAGGACACATCACAGTTTTTCTATGATTTTGTGGAATCCGATAGTCTTAATATCTGGTAGAGAAAGTTCCCCTTTTCTAAGTTTATTGTTATTTGTGGACCTCATCAGTCCGTACAAATTTTAAAGTAAGTTTCAGTTCCTTAAAAAAATCCAACTACAATTTGGTTGGGATTATATTGATTTTTCAGATTAAATTCAGAATGGTCATTTTAAAAATATTATCATCTCATTGGAAGCAAGGAGTATTTCTTAGGACATCTTCTATGTCTTTACTGGAATTTTAAAGTTTTTCTAAAGAGATCTTGGGTATTTCTGTTAATTCCTTGAAAGTTTTTACATTTCCTGCTATCGTAAAATAATATCCTTTAGCTTTTCGTAGGCTGACCTTGTCCTGGCAACTTTGTTGAATCTCTTTTAATAGTTAAAAGAGAATTGAAAACATAAGTCTAGGTATATACCTAGGTATAGATCATTTGCATATTGGATTTTCTAGGTGTATATCATTTGCAAAGGAGTTTTTTTTTCCCCTTTCTTCTTCCAATCTATACACATTGTCATACTTTTTCTTTCCTTATAGTATTAGCCAGAATTCATACTATTGTGATAGACTTCCTCACTGAGTCTTAGTCTTAAAGGGAATGTATTTAATTTAATATTTCTCCACTAAGAATAATGTCTCCTCTGGATTTTGATATATTAACTTTAACCAAGTTAAAAAACTATTCTTTCAATAGCATGATGTTAATATTTTTCATAAATAGGTGCAAAACCACACTGTGTTTTCTATCTCAATTAAGATAATCATGATTTTTTTACCCTTTTTGTCTATTACTGTCATAGATTTTCTGATGTTGAGTCATCCTGAGATACATCTTGGTCATATTTTTTAAAATGCACCATTGAATTTGGTTAGCTAATATTTTTTATTTTAAAAAAATTTATCTACTCTTTATTTATTTTTGAGAGAGAGTGCAAGTAGGGGAGGAACAGAGAGAGAGGGAGACAGAGAATCCAAAGCAGGCTCCAGGCCCTGAGCTGTCAGCACAGAGCCCAACACAGGGCTTGAACTCATGAACTGTGAGCTCATGACCCGAGCTGAAGTCGGATGCTTAACCAACTGAGCCATCCAGGTGCCCCTGGTTAGCTAATATTTTTAACTGTGAATATATATTCTTAAAGTGGATTCAGTTTTTTCTTCATATTCATCTGGCTTTGGAATTAAGGTTGTATTAGCCTTAAATTCCATTTTGTCAACTATTAAGGTTGCCACCCTGGCTTTTTGGTTATTTGTCTGGTATGACAAATAGTTTTTTGGTAATGGTTTTTTTGGTTTTTTTTTTTTTTGGTAATAGTTTTTTTTTTTTTTTTGGTAATAGTTTCATGTGGGTAACATTCACGTGCAATTCATTTATTTAAAGTGTACAATTCAATGGTTTTTAGAGTTGTGCAACTAAAATAGCCATCAATTTTCATCACCACCCCTTCCCCTCCAAATCATCCAACTCTTCCATTTCCCCCCTACCTCTCAGCCCTAGGTAACCGCTCCTATGTGTTCTTTATACACTTGGCTATTCTGGACATTTGATGTACATGGGATCCTATGATACGTGGTCTTTTCCGGCTGTTTTTACCTAGCATGTTTTCAAGGTTCCTCCAACTTGTAGCATGTATTAGCACTTCTTTTTTTTTTTTTTTTTTAATGACTGAATAATATTCCATTGTATGGACAGACCATAATTTACCCCTCCATCAACTGATGGATATTTGGAGTGTTTCCACCTTTTGGCTCTTATGAACAACGCTATTACGAAGACTCGTGTACCAGTTTTTGTGTGGACTTAGGTTTTCAGGTCCCTTCAGCAAAGGCCGAGGAGTGGAACTGCTGGGTCAAATAGTAACTGTTTGAGGAATTGCCAGACTGTAGCTAAACTATTTTACATTCCTAACAGCAGAATATGAAGCTTTCCATTTCTCCATATCCTCACCAATTTTTTTTTTTTTTATTATTATAGCCATCCCATTATAGATACCCAGTGGTATCTCATTGTGATTTTGGTTTGCATTTCTCTGCTGACTAATAATGCTAAGCATCTTAGTGTGTGTTTATTGACTATTTCTGTATCTTCTTTGGAGAAAAGTCTATTCACACCCTTGACCATTTAAAAAATTGTGTTCTCTTATTGAGTGGTGACATTTTTTTAAAATGTTTTGAATACAAGTTCTCATGTGATATATTATTTGCAAATATTTTCTCCCATTCTGGGGGCTGGTGTGCCTTTCTTCATTCTTCAATTTTTTTTTTTAATTTTTTTTTTTAATGTTTATTTTTGAGACAGAGAGAGAGCATGAACAGGGGAGGGTCAGAGAGAGGGAGACACAGAATCTGAAACAGGCTCCAGGCTCCGAGCTGTCAGCACAGAGCCCGACGCGGGGCTCGAACTCATGGACCACGAGATCATGACCTGAGCTGAAGTCGGCCGCCCAACCAACTGAGCCACCCAGGCGCCCCTCATTCTTCAATTTTTAAAACCTATGTCTTTATTTTTTTGGAAGTTTATTTAATTCTGAAGGGGGGGGGAGGGGCAGAAAGAGAGGGAGAGAGAGAGAACCCCAAGTAGGCTCCTCACTGTCAGTGCGGAGCCCCATGTGGGGCTCAAACTCACAAACCCATGAGATCATGACCTGAGCTGAAATCAAGAGTCGGGCACTTAACCGACTGAGCCACCCAGGCTCTACTCCCAGGGTGGGGCCCAATGTGGGGCGCAACAGGGGGCTTGAACTCATGATCCTGAGATTAAGAGTTGGCCACTTAACCAGCTGAGCCATCCAGGCACCACTGAAAGTATATATTTTTTAACCCTTTGTTTTAAGATTATTTTTTATATTTGGAGAGAGAGAAAGAGAGAGAGAGAGAGAGAGAGAGAGAGAGAGAGAGAGTCTTAAGCAGGCTCCACACTCAGTGCAGAGCCTGACATGGGGCTCGATCTCACAACCGTTGAGACTGTGACCTGAACTGAAGAGTCAGATGCTTAACCATCTGAGCCACCCAGGAGCCTCTATTTTTTAATCTTTTAAAAACTTGTATTTTTAAATCATTTTCAATATGAGGGTTTCTTTCAATTGGTGAGTTTAAGGCACATAACCATTTTCCACATGGTCAAATGCACTGGGAAACCTCTGTCAAGTTTATTTTCCTCCCTGGACATCTCCCTCCTGATAGCTTATGTCCTCTTGTTCCGACCTGGACTCAATACTGTGGGCCTGCTATAAGGCTGTTATCCTGCCACTATGTTGGGTTGGTGCCCTGATTCTTGGTATCTCTTGTCTTCCTTGATTTTCTCCCTTATCCTTTGTGGAGTACATTTTTCAGTATCCTTTTTAAAAAGCTCCACAGACAGTGAAGTCTGAAATCTTTATGTCTGAAAGAGTTTTAAACCTCACCTGTGAGGGGGCGCCTGGGTGGCTCAGTTGGTTAAGCATCTGACTCAGGTCATGATCTCATGGTCCGTGGGTTTGAGCCCCGCTCTGTGCTGTCAGCACAGAGCCTGGAGCCTGCTTCAGATTCTGTGTCCACCCCCCTGCCCCCGCCTCCTCTCTTCACTCCTCCCCACTCATGCTCTGTCTTGCCCTGTCTCTCGAAAATAAATAAATGTTTAAGAAAAATTGTTTTAAACCTCACGTGAGGACAATTTGACCTACAGAATTATAGGTTGAAAAGGCAAGTACCTCCTGAAATCCAAATCTTTTAATTCCTCAGTGGCCAATGAGTCTGTTTAGCCATGGATATTCTGGTTAGCTAAGTAAATTTGGTTCCTGAGTTTCAGAGAGGAAATAGGAAACATTCACTTAGTAAGGGATGTCTCAAAAAGATTTACGGTCATCTACTTGATTCATGAGTTTGGAGAGCGTAAGTTCAGATAGCAGAAAACTATCCTCAGGACTTTGAAGACTTTGATCCAGCATTTTGTGTCATCCAGATTTGCTAATGAAGAGTCTAATGCACATGTTATCTTTGTACCTAATGATTGTATTTTTCTCCCCTCCCTTTGGAAACTTCTACAATTTTCTCTTTCTTCTTGGAGTTCTGAAACTTCACTGTGCTATGCCTCGGTGTGGGTCTTTTTCATTCATTACATTTGACACTCTGTTGGCCTTCTAATCTACAGACAAAGTTCTGGGGATAGCCTCTAATATTTCGTTTTAATAATCCCTCCCACTCCCTTAAAAACGCTTTTTCCACATTGTAAACACCGATAGTCTGATATTAGACCCCTACATTTACCTTCTGTGGCTTTTGCCTTTTCTCTCACTTGCTGTCTCTTTGAGGGTCTACTTTCAAAGACATTTCCTCATCTCCATCTTCCAACCCTATGAATTACTTTTTAAAAAATTTTTTTAAATGTTTTTATTTATTTTTGAGACAGAGAAAGACAGAGCATGAGCAGGGGAGGGGCAGAGAGAGGGGGAGACACAGAAACCGAAGCAGGCTCCAGGCTCCGAGCTGTTGGCACACAGCCCGACGCAGGGCTTGAATTCACCCACCGTGAGATCATGACCTGAGCCGAAGTCAGACGCCCAACCGACTGAGCCACCCGGGCGCCCCCCTGTTAATTACTTTTAAATTTTAAATATTTTTGAAAGCTTATACTGTTTTGATAACTGTTTCATTTCCTGTTGTTTTATACATGCAAGGTCTCCAAATATTTTTATACAGCTTTTCTACTTACATAGTCAGCACTGTCTCAAATCCTAAGAATCTTAGAAATATGGTTTTTCATTCTTATATAGTGCTTGCTCCATCAAAAGATCAAAATGTACCAAAGATTTTAAGCAGCATGAGGCATTATCAAATCTGTGTTTTCTCTGGTCAGCCTAGAAACAGTGGGAAGAACAAACTGGAGAGAAGGGTCTGTAATCTAGGTGAGAAATGATGAAACTCTTATCTAAGGCGATAGTGGTGGGGTAAAGGCAAAAGAACAGAAGACAGATTTTAGGAGGTAGAATGGCACAGGATTTGGTGATTGACTGGTTAGGAGGAAAGAAAAAAGTCCAGAATTAACCACCGGGTTATGGTTTGAACAACAGCAAGAAGAGCTGAATTTTTCCAAATAAGAATTATCTATTTTGAGTATGTTTTTTAAACATTTTTTAAATGTTTATTATTTGAAAGAGAGAGACGGAGACAGAGACAGAGACAGAGAGCAAGCAGCGGAAGGGCAGAGAGAAAGGGAGATACAGAATCGGAAGCAGGCTCCATCCAGGCTCTGAGCGGCCAGCACAGACCCCAACATGGGGTCCGAACCCACAGACCGCGAGATCATGACCTGAGCCGCAGTCGGCCGTCCAACAGACTGAGCCACGCAGACGCCATTTTGAATATGTTTAAGAGTGACTTAACTATGCCTATTGTTCAGTCTCAAGTGAGTTAAGCCAGATCATACCTAAATAGAAGTTGCATTGTTCTATGGAATAAAAAGTTCCACCACTGCTACTTGCAGAGATAAGTCATTATTAACATTTAAAGAGAAATGTAAAAGGTTCTAAAGTAATGCTTGTATTTTTCAAGCATATTTTTAGTTCAAAAGATAAAAACGTTCTAAAATATTTTTATAAATATTTTTATCTATAAAAAGGTATTTTTATTTTTAATTAAACGTAAGAACATACTAAACCTTTAGAGTGACCAACTTTTTATTAGGATACCTTGGAAAAATACGTAGAAGGATGAAAAAATTAGCAGTAAACAAAAATTCACGTTTAAATTAGATTATGGTGGTGTCCCCCTTTAAGCTCTGGCAGCCAACTCTTGCATGGCCCCCACTCCCCATGGGCTCTTATGTTTAAAAATATGGATAAAGCACTATGAAAGAAAATTTTATCACAAAATACTAGACTACTTTGAAATAAAAAAGTCATTCTGCTATTATACTTTCATTGTTGTATTTTCACGGACTCAAAATGAATTTTGCAAGATAATTTCTTTTTCCTCAATGAAATACCTGCTTACTATTTAACCATTTTAAAATATAGATGCAAATATTTACTAAATATATATTTTTAAATAGATGCAAATCACTTTATTTCTAAAAAAGCTTAGTACTATTTAGAATCATTAGAATATTTACATTTAAATACTCCAACATAATCTATGTGTATTAAGTAGGAGCTCTGACAGAAAACAGTCTGATTTGGTTTTATAAATAATGAAGATGATTTAAAATGTAAAAAACTGAGCTTACAAAATATAGCTCAAACCACCTGATTTTTTAAAGTCATATCAGCCATCTACTTCTAAAAAGTCCTTATCAAAGCTATTTCTTAAAACCCAACATTTACTAACTCAACAGATGGGTTTTAAAAATGAGGAATGTAATTTTACTTTCAACTCACTGATTATATACTCAACTGGCAGCTTTAAAAAAAATAATTTTAGAATACATGAAGACCTGAATTAAACCATTTTCAGCGTTTTTCCAGGATTGTTTGCTAACTGGCTTGTTTTTACATATGAGCTTTAAACAGATCTATCACAGGTAAGAACACAAAGATAATTACTTGCGACTATAAAACCTTTCAAGGAAGCTCCCAACATCACATCACTGCTTCTTCCTTTTCTTGTAAGAATCATTACTGTGAACTCGAACTCGCTGGTACACAGAGGATGCTATTTTCATGCTGTCTTTCTTTGTAAATGTCTTGTCTAATGCTCCACGTTTCCAAAGTAACAACTGTGCATCTTCCCCTCCGGTTAGCAAAGAATCATCCTGCATATTCCAACAGAAAGAGCGGACTGTAGCAGCATGCCCTCCGCGAAGGCTGGTCACATGAATCAATCCTGCTGTAGTACAGCTCAGTAAGTGAATAATTCCTGTGTTTGTTCCCCCAACAACAAACAATTTGTCCATTTTTTCGTGATACAGGCCACCAACCAAATAGTCCAAAATGCCTCCTTTCACATTAATTACTTCTCTGACATCCTGGATGTTCAAACGTGTAATTGGTTCATCAGTATCCAGATGATTAAGATCCCACCAACAAAATCCTTCATCATGCGTCATGCAATAAATCTGTTTATAGTCCTTCCCAGACCAACCAACACAGCTTACGGAAGAAACAGAGTTACAGGTCGTAACCAGTGCATCTTCTTCATTATCAATACTAATATCAAATACATTCACCAGGCCATCAGTTGAACCGGAGACCACCATGTTGGGATTGCTGGGATGGAAGCGTACTTGAGTGACGTCATCACTGTGTGTCTCTGAATATGCTCCAAGTGGGTCTTTAGAAGTAGACAAATCCTGAGAATTAATTCTTGCATCCCAAAATACCAGCAATGCATCATCATCAACTTTTTCTGTACCAGCGCAAATGACGTGATCATTACAGCTGATATCAAAACTAATGAAAATATTGGAAGGGTAACCCTTGAACAGCTGGACAGGTTTTTCACTGGCTGATCGAGCATCCCAACGTTTTACAGTGCCGTCAGTACATGATGAATATATATTGTCACAAGAATTTGCAAATTTGACTCCATTGAGAAGTCCAGGATAGCCATGAAATTCTCGGAGTATGTATAACCTCTCTTTATCATAGATTCTGATTGATCCGTTAGAACATAAAACAGCGATCAAGCTTTCTTTTTCTGCTTGTACGGTTTTTGATGCATCTATGCCCAGCAGGTAAGTAGGCTCTGTAGTCCCCGAGGAGCGTTTAACAATGTTCAGGTTAGCGAATTGTTCCTCAATCCTCTCCATGTCAGGAGAAGCATTCAAAGTGCAGTACAAATCTGTAAGAAAAATACAAAAAATTAAAATTAAACCCAAAGCTTCTCAAAATTATAATTAAATCAAGAACATTTCCCTTTTAGGGAAACAAAAGAAAAAGAAAAAAAACAAAAGAAAACAAAAAATAAAATCTATTCTAATATTTTAATCTTTCCCTGCCATGATATGGCTAAAACTTAGTTGCCTCCTTCTGATTCAATCGGTCTTGAATACTGAATCTACCACATATACGTTATGCCAGTAAGAGAAGTTTACAACATATATATGTGTTGCTCAGCAGTTCCTTTCAGCTTAAACTCAATTATTGGTCGTACTCATAATTCTCAGCATTCTCCACTTTGGGGTCATATTCTCCTGGCCCTAGCTGCCTTAATGTAACTTTTAGAATTTAAATCTAGTTGTGAACGCAGAAAAGTGGTCCTCCAAAGATGTCTAACCCTTCATCCCTGGAACCTGTGAATGTTAGAGGTTTCCTGGCGAAGAGGAATTGAGGCAGCTAATCAGCTGACCTTTAAAAAAAACTTTTTTTTTAAATTAGTGAAGTATAATTGGCACAAAATGTTAATTTCAGGTGTACAACACAGTGACTCACAAGTCTGTATCTTATGCTCACCCCAAGTGTAGCTACCATCTGTCACCATACATTGTTACAATACCACGGACTATATATATTCCCCATGCTTTTTTACCTCTGCCACTTACTCATTCCGTAAGTGGAAGCCTGTATCTCCCACTCCCCTCTATCCATTTTGCCTACCTCTCTCCACCGCTCCCCTCTGGCAACCATCAGTTTGTTCTGTGTATTTATGGATCTGTTTCTGCTTTTTGTTTTTAAAATTCCACATATACGTGAAATCATATGGTATTTGTCTTTCTCTGTTGGACCTATTTCACTTAGCATAATAGCCTCTGGATCCATCCATGTTGTCATGAATGACAAGATCTCATTCCCTTTTTTGTAGCTCGGTAGTATTGTAAATGATGCTGCAACAAACACAGGGGAGCACGTATCTTTTTAAATGAATGTTTTCATTTTCTTTGGGTAAATACCCAGTAGTAGAATTATTGGGTCATTTGGTATTCCTATTTTACATTTTTAAAGGAACCTCCATACTGTCTTGTACAGTGGCTGCACCAGTTTCATTCCCACCAATAATAGTACGTGAGGGAGACACGTGGGTGATTCAGTCGGTTGAGTGCCTGACTCTTGATTTCGGCTCAGGTCATGATCCCAGGTTTTGGGATCAAGCCCCAAGTTGGGCTCTGTGCAGAGTGTGGAGCCTGCTTAAAATTCTCTCTCTCCTCTCACCTCTCTTCTCTCTGTCCCTCTGTCTCTCTGCCCTTCTCCCCTGCCTGCACACACTATCTCTATTTAAAAAATAAATTTAAAAAAAAGTGAATGAGGGTTTCTTTTTCTCCACGTCCTTACCAACACTTGTTATTTCATGTCTTTTTGACTAGCCATTCTGACAGGTGTAAGGTGATATCTCATTGTGGTTTTGATTTGCATTTCCCGGTGATTAGTGATGTTGAGCATCATTTCCTGTATTCATTTGCCATCTGTACGTCTTCTTTGCAAAAATGTCTATTCAGATCTTCTGCTCATTTTATTTGGATTATTTGGCTTCTGTGCTGAGTTGTGTTTATAGCTGATCTTATAATAGGGAGATTATTCTGGATTAGCTGGGTGGAGCCAATGTAATCACTAGTGTTCTTTTTTTTTTAATTTTTTTTAATGTTTATTTTTAAGTGAGAGAGACAGAGCATGAGCTGGGGAGGGGCAGAGGGAGAGGGAGACACAGAATCCGAAGCAGCTCCAGGCTCTGAGCTGTCAGCACAGAGCCCAACGTGGGGCTCAAACCCACAAACTGTGAGATCATGACCTGAGCCAAAGTTGGACACTTAACCGCCTGAACCACTCAGGCTCCCCACCAGTGTTCTTAAAAGTAGAAGGAGCCACCTGGGTGGCCCAGCTGGTTGAGTGTCCCACTCTTGATTTCAGCTCAGGAAATGATTCCAGGGTTGTGGGATCAAGCCCCATGTCGGGCTCCATGCTGAGCATGGAGCCTGCTTAAAATTCATTCTCTCTCTCTCTCTCTCTCTCTCTCTCTCTCTCTCTCTCTCCCCCTCTCTCCCACCCCCCTCTAAAATTAAAAACAAAAAAAAGTAAATGGAGGAGGCAGAACATGATGAGAATCAGAGAGAGGTGTTGCTATGTTATAGCTACAGAAAGATACATTGCTGGTTTGGGTGAAGAAGGTCAAGAAGTGGCTGGACTCAGGGTGCCTGGTTGGCTCACTCAGTTAAGCATCCAACTCTTGGTTTCAGCTCAGGTCATGATCTCACGGTTTGTGAGATGGCGCCCTGAGTAGGGCTCTGCACTGACGGTACAGAACCTGCCTGGGAGTCTCTGCCCCACTGCTGCTCTCTCCTCCCCCTCAAAATAAATAAACATTTACAAAAAAATTAATGGGTGGCCTCTAGAACCTAGAAAAGGCCAAGAATTGTTCCCCTTTAGAGCCTCCAGATGGAAATGCAGCCCTGGCTAACACCACCATTTTCACCCAGTGAAATCTAATTTGGGTTTCTGAACCCCGGAATTATAATATAACAAACTTGTGTTGTTTCAAGCCACCAAGTTTGTAGTAACCTGTTACAGCAACAATAGGAAACAATACAACAGGGGTTCCCAGTACGACATTCTGGAGAAGTACTTCTCAGGCTGTAGTAGCTTGTAAATGGTGGAGCTGGAATGTGGACCTAGGCACTCTGTCCAAGGACTGTGGTCTTCATGACCACGCTAGATTGCTATTTTTTTCTTTCCTCCTCTTTCTTTCTTTCTTTCTTTCTTTCTTTCTTTCTTTCTTTCTTAATGTTTACTTTTGAGAGAGAGACAGAACGAGAGCAGGGGAGGGACAGAGAGAGAGAGAGAGAGGGAAACACAGAATCCAAAGCAGGCTCCAGGCTCTGAGCTATCAGCACAGAGCCTGATGCAGGGCTCAAACCCACAAACTGTGAGATCATGACCTGAGTTGAAACCAAGAGTCAGCTAGCTGCTCAATGGACTGAGCCACCCAAGCGCTGCTATTTTTCTTATTTTAGAGAGAGACAGAGTGCACAAGCAGGGAAGACAGGCAGAGGGGGAAGGGAGAGAGAGAGAGAGAGAGAGAGAATTTTAATTTTAAGCAGGCTCCATGCTCAGCACAGAGCCCAACACAGGGTTCAATCCCATGACCCTGGGATCATGATCTAAGCCAAAATCATGAGTCAGATGCTCAACCAACTGAGCCACCCAGGTGTCCTAGGTTGATGAGAATTTTAAATAACCAAGTTTATCATGCCTTTTAGCTAACAGTAATTTGTAGGACTATGACCATGCTCTCAAGCAGAACAGTAGTGCTGTACTCCTTCCCTCCAGTACATTGCCTGGAGAGTCTGTTTCACATTGGAAAATTTCCCTGTGTGGCTTTAATTCAACGGATTCTGGGGGTTGATAGGACAGGCAGAGCAGGCCCCAGATTAAATACTACAGCGAACTTAACACTTTAAAACTGTAGCAATGATAATAATCACAGTGGTTGTCCACATGATACACTGTTCAAATAAGGATAGAAGGAAGGAAGGGAGGGAGGGAGGGAGGAAGGAAAGAAGGAAGGAAGAGGGAAGGGAGGGGAAGAAAGGAAGAAAAAGGGAGGGAGGGAGGAGAAGGAAGAAGAAAGATATTAGAGGTAAGGTAGGTATATCTTACAACAATCTCAAACTATAGAGCTTATATTCATTCACAGATACAAAGTAAAGTCTAAAGCTATGCATGGCTAAAAAGAAGTTTTCTTCATTTTACAAAGATTGCCTGTTACAGTTAGCTAGCAATCATAGCCAATTTAAATATGGGCCTAAGGATGCTGAGAATGGAGGTAGAACAATTATTAATATGTCATCTTGAACCACCTAGTGCAGATCAGGAAACGGCAGGACCTCAAAACTGCTGTTGTGGTTCTCGCTGGGATACAGAGTTCTCATGTCTGAATATGATGCAGAGGGTGGAAGATGTTTATAAAGATGACCCAAAACAAACATCTCAGGATGAGTTTTAAGGGGGTGAGAATATTAAATTCTTGATGAACTGCCATCTTGGAACACATTAGATGGAAGTGCTGACCAATCTCTTATCTCAACAATTATCCTTAGGGGCACTGGGGTGGCTCAGTCGGTTGAGCGTCCGACCCTGGATTTCGGCTCAGGTCATGATCCCAGGATTGTGGGATTCTTGGGATTCTCTCTCTCAAATTAAAAAATAATAAAAATTGTCCTGAGATAATTAACAGATGTTTACTTAATAGCAAAATCCCTAAACATAAGTATGAATTCCTCTTAAGTTCTTTAATCAATTGAAATACTATTTCACTTTATTTCCTATTAAAATAAACCCAATAAAATGTTCTTTCTGTATATGAAGTGCATCCCGAATATATCTAGCTGCAACTAGGTATTGCTCTTATTCTAAGCTGGCTGAGTTTAAGTATGAAATCTGAAGGACAGCCTAGCTTAAATATTTCTATAATGGAAGAGGAAGTAGCTTTCTTTTCCACTTAAATAAAAAGCAAAAAAAGAAAATAACATATATTTTACATCTCTTAAACTATTGACTACGGGGTGGCAGCCATCTGTAACTTGGCATCACGGCTGCCCTTAACCTCTGGTGAAGCCCAAGATTGCTAAAAAGAGGACCAAGAAGCTCATCCGGCACCAGTCAGACCGATACGTCAAAATCAAGCGCAACCGGCGGAAACCCAGAGGCATTGACAATAGAGTGCGCAGAAGACTCAAGGGCCAGATCTTGATGCCCAACGTTGGTTACGGGAGCAACAAGAAGACAAAGCACATGCTGCGCTGTGGCTTCCGGAAGTTCCTAGTCCACAATGTCAAGGACCTTGAGGTGCTGCTGATGTGCAATAAATCTTACTGTGCAGAGACTGCTCACAAGGTCTCCTCCAAGAACCATAAAGCCATTGTGGAAAGAGCAGCCCAGCTGGCCATCAGAGTCACGAATCCCAATGCCAGACTGTGCAGCGAAGAAAATGAATAGACAGCTTATGTGCATGTCATATTTGTGTTAATAAAACCATAAAACTACAAAAAAAAGAAAGAAAAGAAACTATTGACTATGAAAGGCACTATACCAAAAGTCTTCTGCATATTATTTTGCATGAAATCAGAAATGGAGGTATCCTTAGAGATACATATATTTCTGGGGCACCTGGGTGGCTCAGTTGTTTAAGCGTCCAACTCTTGATTTCGGCTCAGGTCATGATCTTGCAGTTCGTGGGATTGAGCCCAGCATCAGGCTCCGCATTGACAGCACAGAGCCTGCTTGGGATTCTCTCTTTCTCTCTCTGGTCCTCCCAGCTTGGCTTGTGCTGTCTCTCTCTCAAGATAAATAAACATTAAAAAAAAAAAAAAACATGTATTTCTATCTTGCAGGTATGAATGTTCACCATACGTGAAAGATGTGACAGCATAAGCATATATACTTTTATACTTTTACTACTGAAGAGTAACAGTTGTATGGGAAGTATATGTTGGACATAAGACTAGTTTTCTTTTGAGACAATTTATCAGACTTGAGTCAGAAAAACTTAATTCCCCACAGCTGAAACTTAGTATTGCCCACTTACTATAAGGAATTAGCTATGATGACTGGGATGCAGAGGTCCGGCAAATGTCCCAAATGTAGGGAAAAGTTTAATGGGGAAAAGGCATTCAGGAATGGGCATTAATAAGTTCATAATCTACACTTACAATTTAACTACAATAATGCTATACCGCATTTATCAAATTAGGCAAGGATAACTGAGCCTCACAGAGAAGAAAATAATCATAACTGGAGTTCAACGAATGCTGGGCTATGTGCTACCGACTTACTAGTTTTTTGCTTTTTTTTAATCATAATCATTTAACCTTACAGGATAGGGATTATTATCCTCATTTTTTAAAAATGTTTACTTATTTTTGAGGGAGGGAGACAGAGGACCTGAAGCGGGCTCTGTGCTGTCAGCAGAGAGCCCGATGGCGAGGCTCCAGCTCACGAACCATGAAAATCATGGCCTGAGCCGAAGTCGGATGCTTAAGCAGCTGAGCCACCCAGGAACTCATTATCCCCATTTTACAGAGGAAATTGAAGCTCCGAGGGACTGAGTACTTGTCAATGCTCTCACAGCCGCTAAGGTGAGGATGTGGGGGGAGTTTGGTTCGAAACCCAAGTTGTAACTTCAAAAACCTGAGAACCTGTGCTCACTCTAATACTATGCTGTTGCTCTTCAATGAAAGTACTGAAGCATTAATGTCAACTATAATTAAGGAACATGCCTATTAGCCTTTGAGAGGGGGAATTACATGTTAACTCCACATATAAGCAGCGGAGAAAGAAAGGGAGCAGGAGGATTAAAAAAACACATACTGGCCTGGAAAAATAATACAATAAGCAACCATCACTTACTCATTATTTTTGTGTGTCCCCCTTTTCTTTCTTTTTAAACTTTTTATTATGGAATTTGTATGGAGTAGAGAATATGCACCCATCAGCCAGCACGAACAATTACATTCCTCAAAAGTTGTGATTAGGATTGGAGGGTCCCTTATACATCATATATTATTTGAAAGGCAGTTAAGGAGCTCTAGTGGACAGTATGATGGAACCTCTCCAACTCATCCTTCTCTCCCTCCTCCATGTGGCATCAACATGGTTTGAAGACTTGACCCTAGCTCCAGGGGCAGATCCTGATTAGCCTAAACCAATCACAGTAATTCTATCCTTTTAAACCAGTAATTGGTTCAGAAACTTATATTCTTGCCAATCTATTCAGTATTCTCCTTCCAACTATAATTTGTTCAGACGTGCAACACTAATTCTAAAGTGGACCCAATTCAACTGATGGGAAGAACTTTTCTTCCATTAGTCCATGTTAATGAGATTCTACATTTTCTATTTAAGTCAGTTTGTAGCAAAGTTTTTATTAATGCAGCCGGAACCACTCTAACTAATTAAATATAATCAAATAAAGTCTTGGGTGTATCACCGAGTACTCACTTAACGGAAGAGGCTCCTATAAAGGAAGATTTTATAAGATTTCCTATAAAGGAAATTTTAAGAAGTCAAATTTCATTCACACCGAACAGAGGGACTTTGATCTTCTGTTCCCTTTAAAACATCTATCCTCTCCCACACCCCACCTTTCAAATTTCTTGTCCAAAAATAAAGGGAAAAAATAAAATACACAAAAAACTTCCCAGAAGACTCTATAAAAGATATCTTTAGAATCAGGGATCCTACCATTAATATAAAGCAAATCTATATTTGCTCTACAAAATAAAAAAACAACCATTGAAATGATACAATGTTTAAAAACAATGTAAAACTCCATCTGGTAAGTTTCCGTATATTTTTTAAATGTATTTATATTTTTTAATATCTAAAATAATCATATGGTTTAAAATTCAAATGTTCCAAAACTAATGTCTTGGCTTGTCCTCAAGCCCCTTTCCTCTCCCTGGAGGCAACAAATATTGCCAGTTTCTTCTGAATACTTTCAGAGATTATCAATTTGAAAATAATGCAGTGATTTTCAGCTTATCAAAAAACTGTGAGTGTGGTACAATAGAAAAAGCAATAGGCTTAAGAATTAAACATCCTGGGGGGCTCAGTCAGTTAAGCATCTGACTTCGGCTCAGGTCATGATCTCACAGCTCATGAGTTCGAGTCCCACGTCAGGCTCTGTGCGGACAGCTCAGAGCCTGGAGCCTGCTTCAGATTCTGTGTCTACCTCTCTCTCTCTGCCCCTCCCCCGCCCCCCCCTTAAATAAATAAATATTAAAAAAAAAAGAATTAAACATTTTGGGGTGCCTGGGTGGCTCAGTTAGCTAAGCGTCTGACTTTTGATTTCAGCTCAGGTCATGATTTCACAGTCATGAAACCAAGCCCCGCTGAGCACAGAGCCTGCTTCAGATTCTCTATCCCTCTCTCTCAAAAAAAAAAAAAAAAAAAAAAAAAATTAAAAATTAGAAGGGAAAAAAAAAAAAAAAAAAGAATCAGGGGCACCCAGTGGCTCAGTCGGTTAAGCATTCAATTCTTGGTTTCAGCTCAGGTAATAATCTCACAGTTCATGGGTTCGAGCCCTGCATCACTGCACTGTTAGTGCAGAGCCTGCTTGGAATTCTCTTTCTCTCTCTCTCTCTCTGTCTCTCTCTCTCTCTCTCTCTCCCTTCCTCCGTCCCTCCCTCTCTGTCCCCACCTGTCTCTCTCACTCTCCAAATAAACAAACTTAAAAAAAATAAAATAAAAAAAGAAATCAAACATCCTAATTTCATCCTCTTGTTCTGCCACAAACTAGCAAAGTCATCATAGTACAAATTACCCGAACTCTCTAAGCCTCAGCTTCCCCATCTTTAAGTAGGGATAAAGCAGTGCTTGGCTGGCTGTCAGAAGAGCATGCAGCTCTTGATCTTGGGGTCGTAAGTTCAAGCCTAATGTTGGATACAGAGATCACTTAAATAAATTAAAAAAAATAAAGTGGAGATAAAAATGGACACTCTCAATATTGAGTACTATTATGGCTAAGTACTATGCTAAATGCTGGAGATTCAGATCAAAAACATATTTGCTGTCTTTAAGAAGTTAGGAGACTGAACAGTAAACAATTACAATATAGTATAAGAACAGGGGTAATCGCAGAATACAGGAACGCAGAAGTATTAGGGGGCACAATTCTTGGCATTAAGAAAATAAGCAACAAATGTTAATTTCCTTTCTTCTAATGAACTTTCATGTGCTTTGCATTCATTTTATTTCATTTTACATTCAAATTTTAAAAATGTATAATTCTTAAAGCTTTTAAAATAGGTAAGCAGTCTCAGTTACTTTTATATTAACCTTTTTAAAAAAATGAATCAATATGCAAAATTTCATGAACACTAGTATCAAACAAATAATTCTCAAATCTGAATAAACTACTAACATCAAACTGAGCTGGTGCTTTTTAAGATTTTATTTTTCATCTTATAATGAAAAATACACTTGTAAAGAGCAAATAAACTTCAACATGTTTTATAAGACAATACAGTTTCACTGCTATAAGTTTATCTTTTAGTTAGGTACTAGTCAGAAAAGCTTAAGATCTAACCTATTAAAAATACCCTTTGAGCTCCTTGAACAAATGGCTGATTCTAGGTCTGGGGCAGGGAAAATTCAAGATCAGCAGAGAGCATCAAATAATGCCAGAAAGTAAAGTAGTGCTAAATACATAAGTAAGTAAGTAAGTAAGTAAATAAATAAATAAATAAATAAATAAATAAGGCTAAGAGCCAAGGTCTTCCACTGGTCACACTAGACTAATTTGAACAGCAAAATAACAGTTACATTGGATTATAATCTCAAGAATCAAATACTCATGAATCCATACAGATAAAAATAAATGCCTATATAAGTAAATAAACAAGGGAAGAGGGGCACCTGGGTGGCTCAGTCAGTTAAGCGTCCGACTTCGGCTCAGGTCATGATCTTGCGGTCCGATGAGTTCGAGCCCCGCGTCGGGCTCTGTGCTGACAGCTCAGAGCCTGGAGCCTGTTTCAGATTCTGTGTCTCCCTCTCTCTCTGTTCATGCTCTGTCTCTCCCTGTCTCTCATGTCTCTGTTCATGCTCCTTCCCCTGTTCATGCTCTGTCTCTCCCTGTCTCAAAAATGAATAAAACGTTAAAAAAATTTTTTTAAAAAACAAGGGAAGAATTCTAAGTAATTTAAGGAGATATACCTCCTCCAGGAGGTGGAGCTTAATTCTCCTCCCCTCCAGTACAGACTAGTCTTAATTACTTGCTTCAAAGAATAGAGTATGAAAAGAGTAAAAAACAGTAACTTTAAGTAGAGGAACCTGGAAGATATCACCTTACCCAACTGATGAAGGTTAAATCGTGTTGATGTCACATGCCCCCTGGTGTGACATGATGGGAAAGATCCTTCGCTTCTGTGGTATTCTTCCCCCAAATCCATCACCCCGGCGGCGTAATCATGAGAAAACATCACACAAACCTACATTCAGGGATATCCTACAAACACCTGGTTGGTACTCTTCAAAAGTTTCAAGGTCATGAAAAATAAGCAAGATCTGAGAGACTGTCACAGGCCGGAGGAGACTAAGGAGGTTTGGCAACTAAATGTGGATGTGGTATCCTTGACTGGACTGACCAGAAAAAGGATATTAGTGGAAAAGCTGGTGAAATCCAAACAAACTGTATAGTTTAGTCAATAGTATTGTACCAGTGTTAATTTCTTAGTTTGGGTAAATGTTACCAAATTTGGTTTGGAGACATTAACATTAGGGTGAAGGGTATATAGAAACTGTAGTATCTTTGCAACTCTTCTAGAAACCTAATCTTATTCAAAAAACACTTTTTAAAAATGTTCTTGATACACATCATGGACGTTGGGAGGGATAAGAAAGGATTTTGCATACATACGTGCTAGGAATGTTGCTATGCCAAAAAGCTCTTACGTCAATCTCAATTCCAGACCTGAGATAACTCAGGCCAGTCATGAAGGCCACCACCAACCTCTCCCCCAGTCAGGTCTCTCTTTTCATTATAAAAATATAAAAAATAAAATCTAACACCCCCAGATTTGGAAAGAAGTCAACTGAGGAAGAAGGTAGGCAACTAAGAAGTAAATACCCTTACTTACTAAACCGCAGGAGCTCAGCAAAGAGGGCTGCTAGGGTTTACTGTATTTCTAAAGTCTATGCTACTTGTGGGAAATGAGAAGCAGCTCACAGGAGTGGGATATACCTAGGACTTGGTACGGATCTCAGAAGAGAAAACAGAGACCAGGGCCCCCAAGGTTTGCCTCAGTCTCAGTGACTAGTTTTTGCAAGTGGAAATACATCATGTCATGTTTGGGCCAGGTGATCCGGAAGTGGTGTGTCTTCACCTTCTCTTCACCTAACTGCTGGCTGGATGCAGAGGACTTCAGAGCCCTCTGGTTGAGCCATAAAATGAAAGGGTCTGAGCCCTCCAGTCATCACATGAAAGGCTACCTGCTCACCAGAAAAACCTACGTCTGAGTATATCCATCAGTCGTGTAGATATCTGAAACATATAGTTTAAAAAACTGAAAAACAAAATGACCCCAACCTCATAATACTATTTACATTTTCTTTAGGTTAAATCCAAAGTGGGGGGGAGGGCGCCTGGGTGGCTCAGTCGGTTAAGCGACCGACTCCTGATTTCGGCTCAGGTCATGATCTCGTGATTTATGAGACTGAGCCCCACATTGGGCTCATGCTGACAACACAGAGCCTGCTTGGGATTCTCTCTCTCTCAAAATAAATAAACTTAAAAATAAAAGGGCAATTAATTTCTTATACTAAAGAAACACCAGACCTTCAGCACTTACATTTTATTTATTTTTTATTAAATCCAAATTAAATGTAATACTGCTTAGAGAAAATGTATAATATACCATCCCATTTAAATAAAATCATTCCTATGCACATTTCTGCTCACTCTATCTGTATATATGTGCAGAAAGATCTCCAGAATGACGTTCGTAAAATGTATTTCAAATATCTGGAGTGCATATGTGTACACGTGCACACACATGGGGGTGTGTGTTGTCTTTCTAGTATTTTTCTATATTGCTAAATTTTTTTTTTAATGTTCATTTATTTTTGAGAGAGAGACTGAGACAGAGCACAAGTAGGGGAGGGGCAAAGACAGAGGGAGACACAGAATCCGAAGCAGGCTCCAAACTCTGAGCTGTCAGCACAGGGCTTGACACGGGGCTCAAACTCACAAACTGTGAGATCATGACCTGAGCCAAAGTCGGTCGCTCAACCAACTGAGCAACCCAGGCACCCCATATATTGCTAAAATTTTTAATAATGAACAACTAATATACAGTAAGGCTGGTTTCTGAACTCAAGCATTCTTGTTCCAGAGCCCACAGTATTAACTCCTATATTATACTTCCCCTATACTAAGGCACAACTACAGATATGTAACATTATACATATATGTGCATTATTCATAGACGTATGTATAATAAGTATACATCAGATTTTATTTATTTATTTAGTAATTTCTATGCCCAGTGTGGGGCTTGAACGCACAACTCTAAGAGTCACATGCTTTACCAACTGAGCCAGCCAGGCATCCCAAGTACATATCATATTTTTAAAAAATAAGGGTGGAGGCGGCTGGGTGACTCAGTTGGTTAAGTGTCTACCTCCTGACTTTGGCTTAGGTCATGATTTCATGGTTCGTGGGTTTGGGCCACATGTCAGGCTCTGTGCTGGCTCTGCCCCTCTCTCTGCTCTTGCCCCACTAGTGCGTGTGTGCACACATGCTCCCTCTCTCTCAAAATAAATAAACTTAAAAACAATATGGGTAGATGATGTTAGCTGCATAGTAAGCATATATCATAGTTATTTTTTAAAAAGGGGGCAGACTATATTAATAGAGCACTTGGAAGGAGTAGCTACTACTGTCATGTATTAATGGCAAACATGAAAAATCTAATGGGAGCCACAAAAATCTCTATGCTGGATATTAAAGAAGCTTATTAGTTATCAAGCATATCTAATGTCAGCCTATCTGAAGCAAAACTGCACAAGTAAAACTTAGGAAGCTGGTTATTAATATTTATTTCAGAAAAACCAGGAAGAGTGAAATAGTAACAGTCACTCCTATTCAGTACCAGTATGTCTTAGAGGAAACAATACCTTGGGATAAAAAGTATGCATTGGTTTAACTTCAGCAGAACATCTCTCAGAAAACGTTGATGTCAAAAATTTAGACAAATTTGTGTGTGTATTTTAAACTAACACAGAACTGGCTTTGAAACAATTTGCCAAAGAGCCATTTGTTTTCAATTGGGAAGAAGTGCTGAATATTGAGTGGAAGGTATGCTAAACTGACATCTGCTACAACTTCGATGTAATTTTAAATATCATATTCATTAATGACTGAGACTAAATGTCTTTGTAAATTAATCCTGCTTAGTGAGTCTGAATATGCTATTCTTATTCGCAGGAATGTTCAAAGATACTGGCTGCAACAACATATGGCATCTCATGCATTAAATACACTAAAATTCGTAGGGAAAGCAGAGTTTTTAAAGTGCAGGAATCTGTTACCAAGGAAAAGGGGGAGGGGGAGGAGGGAATGACACACACACTTTCTCATGCAGTCGGGGATACAACATTCAAGTATCAAGTTCCAGATATAACATTCAAGTATCTTTTTAAAAACAAAGACATTTTTCTCAGTAACATCCTGCCCTGTCTAATTTCTCAAGTAAATCTTCCACCGAAAAGTCACGCTTTGAAGTAAATCTATGAACGCCCTGCTTCTTTCAACAAGAACAATTAACTGTGTTTGCCTTTCCAGAACAACCAGCTGGTTAACCAAATAGAGACAGAAACCAAACTTCCCCAGTCACCAGATGTCTTAATTTGGAACAGTTAGTAGCAGTGTGGAATAATCCAAAATTTTGAGTCGGTACTATATGTTTACTACTTCTTTTTATAAGTCTGAATAGACGTTTTTAAAAATTAAGCAAATGCATTCTCTTTAATAACTGCAAAAAAAGGTGGGGGATAAAAAGAACCAATGCCTATAGGCCATAACAGAATGATGTTAACATCGAAGAACCAGCCACTTGCATATTATGTTATAGTTAGAAATTGATAAGCAATATCAACATTAAATCTACTCAGAAGTCCTAAAGAATGACCCTTTTCAATAATTCAAAACCAAATCTTGAAGGACGGGAATGACAGGCCTAGAACACACTGGATTCAGCAAAGAACACAGGCAAAGTCCTAGCTTTCATTGAGGCCAGTGGGGTGACAGACAGCTATTAGACAAATAACTAATTATAATAATGAAAAGTCAAAGTGGTATGAAAAATAATACTGGTTAAGGCCAGGAAAATGAGGCAGGACAAGCCTTTTGGATTCAGTCATTAAAGGAAAATCTCGGGGTGTCTGGGTGGCCCAGTCAGTCAAGGGTCTGACTCTTGGTTTCAGCCCAGGTCACGATCTCACACTTAGTGAGACTGGGCCCTGGCGCTTCAGGCTCTGCACTGACAGCACAGAGCCTGTTTGGGATTCTCTCTCTCTCTGCCCTTCCCCTGTTCATCCCCCGCTCAAAATAAATAAATAAACTTCAAAAAATAAATAAAGGAAAATCTCTCCCATGAGGTGACATTTCAGCTGAGACCAGAAGGAAATGAGGGTGTGGGCTAAAAGCCTCCTGGGCAGAGAGAAACAGCAAGTGGTCCACAGCAGCTGAAGATGAGTCAGAGAAGGAAAGTGGTACAGGAAATAAGGTTAAAGAGGTAGCTGGAGACAAATAAGGGCTTTGGAGGGCCACGGTCAGAAATTTCAATTTTATTTTTTTATTTTTAACGTTTATTTATTTTGAGAGAGAGAGAGAGGTGGGGGTGGGGGGTTGGGGAGAATCTGAAGCAGGCTCCAGACTCTGAGCTGTCAGCACAGAGCCCAACGCAGGGCTTCACCTCATGAACTGTGAGGTCATGACCCGAGCCGAAATCAGATGCTTAACTGAAGGAGCCACCCAGGCGCCCGTATATTTTATTCTTAAGTGAGAAGGAAAGCCAGGTGAGAGCAAGTGAGAGACGTTTGTGGAGGGATTCCTCTGGCTGCTGCCTAGAGCATAGACCTTGGGGGAAGAATGGAAGTAAGTGAAAGGTTTGTGCAAAATTCTGGGCAGCAGATATAAAAGAGAGAAATGGCTGGATACAGGCCACAATTATGAAAGAGGAATAAACAGAATTTCCTGATTAGACTGCAAGTAGGGTATGGGGAGAGGTGACAAAGATGGGTGATTCTTAGGTTTCTGGCCTTAGCAACAAGGCCAACGTTGGCATGTTACTTTTAGGGTAATTACAAGTTTTTAAGAAAATTACAAGATGGTTAATTAGATAATTAGACAAGTATCCAATTGCTTAAATAGTCTTTACTGATCGACTGTGGTATACTAATACACTGGAATTCTACATGGCAATAAAAAACCATATACTACTGGTACATGCGACGATAATGGAAGAATCTCAGAACTGTTTAGTGACAGAAGCCTGAAACAGAAGGATACTATTATAATTTCACTTACACAGAATTTAAAAACAGGCAAAACAAGTCTAAAATGGTAGAAATCACAATACTGGTTATCTTTTGAGGGGGATACGGACTGGGAAGGACAACAGGAGAACTTTGTGGGTGGTGATTATGCACAGATATATGCATTTGAAAAACAAACAAACCATCATGGAGGAGAATGACCCCCTGCTTCCACCATGATTCTCACCTTGAGTGAAAAGCATCAGTGGCTGAAAGAGGAAGAAGACAGTGTCATGAAATCCCTTATTTGGCATAGGTAAGCAGGGCCTGCTAAAAGTTGACAGTGGAGGAGGAACAATGAGGAAAACTCTTCAGCATACCAGGCGCAATACTAAGCACAAGATATTAACAGCCCACCGCTGAAGAATTTCAAGTCTGTAGTGTACTAAAGGTAACCATAGCAACAACAAAACCTAAGCCAGCTCACCTACTGATTAGACTATTCAATCCTTAACACTAACAGTCTGATAGAAGCAGAGATGTGTCCACTTCCAGGAATAAATATTTTTTACCTCAGTATCTACTATTCTTCTACATACAATACCCAGAATTCAATTAAAAAAAAAAAAGTAAAAAAAAGAGACGCACACAAGCAAAAAAAAAAACAAATTGTCAAGAAATAAGGCAATGACTAGAAAAGACATGGAGATCACCCAAATAATGGACTTTAAAATGATCATGAATTGGCTATTAAAAACAAAACAAACAAAAAACAATAAATGATGGTGAGAATGTGAAGCAATTGGAACCCTTATACAATATCAGTGGGAATGTGAAATGTAGCAGCCTGTGAAAAAGTTTGGTAGTTTCTCATAAAGTTCAACATATGTTCATGCAAATATTTGTATACGATTGTTCACAGTAGCACTATTCATAATAGCAAAAAACAACCCAAGTGTTTATTGATGGATGAGTGAATAAACAATATATGGCATACCCATGCAATGGAACATTATTCTGCCATAAAAAGAAATGAAGTCCTGCTAAATGTTACAACATGGATAAACCTTGAAAACATTATGCTAAGACCATATATTTAACACAAAAGACCACATATTGTATGATTCCATTTATATGAAATGTCTAGAAGAGGCAAACTTGTACATCAAAAAGATTAACGGTTGCCAGGGGCTGGGGGAAGAGGGAAATTTGAAGTGACTGCTAAGAGATATAAAAAAACTATGGGAGTCAGTGGACAAAGAATGACATTTTTAAAGCATTCAAAGAAAAGGAAAATTTGTCAACACAAAGCTCTATACCCAGCAAAAATACCTTTCCAAAAAAAAAAAAAAAAAAGGCTAAAAGAAAAACAATCAGAAAAAAGCTGAGAGGAATCATTGCCAGTAGTGTGCAAAATAAGAAATGTTAAAGAAAGTTATTCAGCCAGACAAGTACTGGAAATCTAGATTGACATGAAGGAATAAAGAGAACTGAGAATGGTAAATATGAGGGTAAATTTAAGACCCTGTTCTTCTTTTAAAAATCTCCTTAAAAAACAATTGGCTGTTTAAAGCAAAAAATAGTAACAACATATTAGAGTGTTATTAAAAGTCAAATACATGACAGCATTAGTAAGAGGACGGGAGGGAAGAAATGGAAACATATGCTGCAATATATGTTCTTACACCACAATTTGTTATCACATTATCTAAAGGCAGACTTTATAGAAGTTAAAGAAGTACATTATTATATATATTATATAACACATATGACATCATATTATATTATATATATAACTATCATATTATATATATGATATTATATATTATTTGAAGGTAGACTTTACACAAGTTAAAGAAGTGCATTGTAAACCCTAGAGCAACAACTAAAGGAAAAAACAGGTAAAATTAGCAAACTAATAGTAGAGATAAAATGTAATTATAAAAACACTTAATCCAAAAGACAGCAAGAAAGAAGAAAAAAGGAACAAAGAACTAAAGAGAAAAATAAAAAAATCTAGAAACAACTAGCAAGATGGTAGATTTAAATCCAACCATATCAGCAATTACATTAAATATAAATGATCTGAACATCTCAATTGAAAGGCAGAGATTCTCAGGTTTGTGGAGGGGGGAAAGAGGCAAGACCCAACCATATGCTGTCCAAAGGAAAAGTATTTTAAATATAAAGCAGATTAAAAGTATATGGATAGAAAAGGATATACCATGCAAACATTAATAAAAGGAAAGCTACAGTGGCTTCTTAATACCAGACAAAGGAGAAGTCAGAATAAGAAATTGACTCAAAATTGATCATAGATGTAAACATGAGAGCAAGAACTACAGAATTCCAAGGAAAAAAATAGGGAACCTATGACCATAGGATCGGTGGAGATTTCTTAGAATACAAAAAGCATGTCCTAGAAAAGAAAAACTTGTTAATTGAAATTTAAAACTTCTGCTTTTTGAACAAGAGTGATATGGGGGACAGTGCATATGAGGATTTCACAGGAGGTGAGATAGTTTGCTGAAACGTGTTAAGTGTGGTGTGAATGTGAGAGTGTCCTGACAGACCAGGGTACAAAGATGGTCAAAGAGGATCCCATAACTATCTCTTTGGTAGCTTTAACTAAAGCGGCAGTAGTAGGTAAGTAAGGTGTGGTGGGTGTCTTCAGGGAAATGAATCTAATTTTTGGGTGCAGTAACTCAGATGTCAGTGATAGCCCCTGCGTTTTTGGGTAAGTACTTTAAGGGCATTCCCTTCTCTCTCATATACAAAAAGGAAAGAGGGTAGCTGATAATTTGTGTATCCAAGGGCAGGGGGATTTATTAAGCTTTCCTTCAAGGTCTTAAAGATCAAACTATCTTGGTCATCCCAAACAATGGGGTATATGTGGAATACTCCTTAATGAACCAACAAGGAGAAATTTGGGGTCCAATTATGACAATAACCAGCTAGCCCAAAAAAAACCTGTAAGTGACATTTGCCTTTAGGTTTTGGAAAGTTGAAAATGTCTTGAAACCTTTAAACTAGGTACAGTCCCTGTTATGAGATTAAATGTCCTAAATATCAAACCTCAGTTTGGAAAAATTGTAATTTTTCCTTTGAGACCCTATGTCCTTCAATGGCTAAGATTTTCAACATGTAAACACTCTCTTTTTGTGAGGAGCATTGGAAGGGCAAGCAAAAAAGCAAATCATCCACATATTGTAGTAATGGAGCCTCCAGAGAATTTTGTCATTTAAGTCAGCTTCTAAAACTCGTGAGAAGATAGACTCTCAGTGAAGCCCTGAGGCATGACTGTCTAGGAATACAGTTATCCTTCCCAGGTAAAGGCAAAAAGATATTAATTATCCCTACCAACAAGGATCTTTTAAAATCCATTGCATAAGTCAATCAAAGTTAAAAGAAAAAAAAATGCTTCCAGTAGGAATGGATACCAATAGCATGTGGAGATTAAGGATGACGGGGAGGCAGGGACTTAGAATGTTATTTATTGCCCTAGGTTTTAGACAAATCTCCATCCTCAGCCACTCGATTTTTTGCAGGCAAAATAGGGTATTACGAGGACTAGTGCAAAGGATAACGAGTCCTTGAGACTTAGCCTCTGTAATAAGCCTTATGCCCTGTAAGCTTTATTTATAGGATATTGGTTTTTTTTGTTGGGAGAGTTTTTTGAGGGGTCAATCTGGATCTTAATGGGAGGGGCAATATGAACTCTGCCTGCATCTGTTAATGATTTTGCCCAAAAAGTGGGGGTTACCAGGTTTAACAGCAGGGATGAGTTTGAAGTTTAGACTTCCTTGGCTTGTAGAGTGCAAGGAAGGGCAAAGAGGATTGAATTTTCCTAACTATTGGGATTCAAACTCAATGGTTATTTCCCTTTTGAGAGAAAAAAATGGCAACATTAGATTTCTCCAGGAAATCTCCTTCTAATGTGTGGGAACTAAATCATTGAGGAGAAATGGGTAGCTCAACTTGCCCAAGTCCCAGACAAAAACATATGGGCTTAGAAATAGGCACACGTTGTGGTTTATTTAAGACCCCCACTATCTGGGGCACGTGTGTGGCTCAGTTGGTTAAGCGTCTGACTTCAGTTCAGGTCATGACTTCACGGTTCATGGGTTCGAGTCCCGATTCAGGCTGTGTGCTAACAGCTCAGAGCCTGGAGCCTGCTTCAGATTCCGTGTCTCCCTCTCTCTCTGCCCCTCCCCTGCTTGCACTGTCTCTGACTCTCAAAAAAATGAATAAATGTTAAAAAAAGTAAAAAAACAAAAGACCCTCACTGAGCATACATATTTTATTTATTTTGATTTTTCTTAAGTTTATTTTTGACAGAGAGAGAGAGAGCAAGCGTGAGCTAGGGAAGGGGCTAGCTCTGAATCTGAAGCAGGCTCCAGGCTCCGAGCTGTCAGCACAGAGCCTGATGCAGGGCTTGAACTCATGAACCGTGAGATCATGACCTGCGCCGAAGTCAGACGCTTAACCAACTGAGCCACCCAGGCGCCCCCTGGGTGAGCATACATATTTTAGAGGAAGACTCTTTAATTGTAGTGTACTCTTTCAGTGTAGCTACTGATAGTGTAGCTCCTGAGTCCATTTCTAGCACTCTGTTTTCCAATGGCCAGGTTTTTTGCAGTAATGACATAGTTCTAGAAGATGGCTTTGGAGTTTCCATATTGGAAACCTTGGAAGTTACCTTTCCAAGGTAAAGAATCAAAATATTAGTTGTCTTTTTTTCTGGTGTCATCCTCTAGGGTGCAAGTAATTGATTAGCCAGATTGACAAAGTCAGGGATGCACACTGTCTCCCGTTCTATATGGGTTCTTTTGACCAACAGGAAGAAGTCCTTGTTTAGGCCATTCATGAACATGGAATTAAAAGCCACCAGCATGGATTCAACATCTATGGAAAGTCCAGAATTTTAAAAAATGATGTAGAGTCTGCTTTATTAGTCATGGACAGATTTGGTAGGCTTTTGAGTGTGTGCCTGAATTTTGTTCCAGTCCACGGGTTTGGGGAAGGCCCTAGGAATGGCTTCATGTAGCCTTTTGTCCAGTCTGCAAGCCTGATCATATAAAAGGGTTGGTGGTTGGTTTAGTTTAAACTCTAGAGATTGTTTGGGATTTCCCCAAACAGCAGTTTTAATCCATTGCTACACTTTGACCTTCTCTGATACGCATGTGGGCTAACTGATAAGAAATGGAAGAGCAGTTTGGCGAGTTATACTTTCAATAATGAATTCCTCAACAAATGCATGGAGACCACAGTTACCTTGGGAAAATTCTTATAGTCCTAACTTTGGCCTTTGTCCATGGAGTGTAGGAAATCTGGGGTGGTTTAGAATCCTCAGGTTTAATTTTGAAAGGGAAGGTTTTAATGAGATCAGTGGATGAGGTTTCAGTAATAGGAAAGAAAGGAAGTTTAGAGAGAGGGTAAAGGGTTAAGAGAAGGCAAACAGGAAGATAGAGGAGGTAGAATAGTAAAGTTAGGAAAGACCTTGGTTAGCAGCAGGAACAGGCCTCCGGTGTTTTCTTCTTACACATTGTTAGTTATTTATTTGCTTTAATTTAGCAACAGTATTTTGTAAGGAGGCAATTTTAGAATCCTGAACACATTTGGAAGCTTCCAGATACCAATTAAAATAACCATCCCACTTGGATTGTTTAGTATTGTAAACATGGTCTTCTAAATCAGTTCAGAGAAAAGTAAGTTTGGGGAGATCAAAGTTTCCACATAATGGTCACTGGAGTTCTAGGTTATCCTTAGTAAAACTGGTTTAGTCAAACATGTGTGTGAGGAAGGGCTGTAATTTTTTAACATAAAACCAGCGAGGGTTCCCCAAGGGGGGCCACCCTTAGAAAATTCAGATGACTCGGATCCCATTATCAGAAATAAAAGAGTACATACCAGAAGGACAATCCACCCATCTCCAGATCCCAAATAAAGTCAGAGAGCTCCACCAAAGGAGGCACCTCAAGACCTGAGAGCAAACTTACCAAACTGAAAGCTACCTTGACTTGCACAAGCTATGAGTGCAAAGGGCTCAAGTGCAGGAAACTCACTTATTTCTGGAGGTTGGTGTTCCTGGTGATCACCTTCTTCAGATCTCACTTTGATACTATGTAATGTCTACCTAAGAGAAGAGAGATAAACTAAGGCAAAGTCAAGTTGCCAGAAACTGAGTTTATTCAGGAATAGTAGAGGAACTACAACTTGGGACATTCAAACTTCAGTGAGCTGTAGGGAGTCCGCTGAAGGTTTTACTTGAGTTGCTTTTATGGGCAAGGAGTGTAAGAGGGGAAAGACCAGCAAGGGGCCAAGCAGCAAGTTCACTGGCTTGAAGATGGAAGACATTCTTGGTGGATGCTCATTGGTCAGAGGATAAATTTCAACCCTCTATAAATCAGATTATTTGTGAGAAGTCAGTCTCGGTCTTTTGAGTTCCATTTTCTGCGGGTGCATGTGTGAGGTTCTCCACTTCATATCCTTCAGTTCCATTTTACATTAAAAATTTTCCAGTTTTATCCACATCAAGTGCAAGGGACACGTGGGGATGCCCAAAGGTGGATGTACAGCAGACATTTGGATACAACAGGCTATAGCTTGGCGGCAATGTATGGAATTGGGTCATCAGATTACAGGTAGTAGGCAGTAGTTAAAAACTAGGAAAGTGGATAAACCTTCTGAAGGGAAATTATGCAGAATGCTATAAAATAGCAGGTCAAAAGTGGAACTCTAGAATACCATTGTTTAAAGAACGGGCCGACGAAGAATAAACTACAAGGGAGACAAAGAACAAAAGCACCAGAGGAAAATCAGAAAAGTGGCCAACCAACAGCTAATAGTAACTGATCATTAATATCTAGATCCAGCATCGGCCTCTTCACATGCATTGCTTCATTTAACCCTACCCAAAACCCTAAAAGATAGGTCTGTTTATTACTGCTTTTTAGACTAGGAGACTGAGGCTTAGAGAAATAGGCCTTGCATGGTAGTTTAAGAGAACGGGTATATGCTCGGGTTCAAATCCTGGTGTCACAAGATATGTCTTTCAGCTTCCTATTCTTCAAACAGGGGTAACAGTTGCAACCTCAGAGGGTTGTTAAAAAGAATAACTTAATTACTACATCCTAAATGCTCAGAATGATGCCTGATACAGAAGAAGACCAGTAAGTGACCTAGAAGAAAATTTCTTTTTTTTTTTTTCATTTATTTATTTTTGAGACAGAGAGAGACGGAGCATGAACGGGGGAGGGGCAGAGAGAGAGGGAGACACAGAATCCGAAGCAGGCTCCAGGCTCTGAGCCATCAGCCCAGAGCCTGACCCGGGGCTCGAACTCACAGACCGCGAGATCGTGACCTGAGCTGAAGTCAGACGCTCAACCGACTGAGCTACCCAGGCGCCCCTAGAAGAAAATTTCAAAGAAATACAATAGTGTCAAATAACAAACCTGCAGAGTACACTATCAGATATAAATTCTACTGTGTATAAGTAAACAAATACACACACACCCCTGCTGTTAATCATGACAACTGAGATTGAAGTGAAAATGCATAGACATACGGGCGTGCCTGTGCATGTGCACACACGGGGCAGGAGAGTGAGAAAGACTAGATACTTCTAAGGTGAATTCACAAAATGAAATGTTCCCCAAAAAAGTCTCCAAACAGAAAGATACTTTAACATATTAATAATTCTTTAAGTTTCCACTGTTAACCAGTGTTATTCCGACACTGGATATCTTACAATCATGTCAATGTATCTCACACAATCAGACAATATCTTATAAATATTTATAGATTGACACTTTCCTTTACATTTTAAGGTAGATTCACTATTTAATACTCCAAATTGGGTGAATGTCCAAAAGGGATCTGCTGAAATGAAATCAAAATAATGGCAAAACCCTGAACATAACTATTTATAGTCTTATACTTGTGTAAAGTTACAGTAGAACAGATGAGATCTCCTAACTACATTGTGCCATATCATGGGAAGATCAGAATGTAGTTAAATTCTAAACTCATTTCCTCTCTTCTGAACATATTGAAAGATCCTGATATCAGAGATAACCAACAAAAGGCATAATTCTTGAACCATCCTGCAAAAGCCGGATATTAAGAGAAAAAAGATTTCACACTTAACAGATCTGATGTGAAGGATAAAAAGGACTGAAAATAATGTACTGTCGAATGTAAGTTTAGGAAACACAGGAATATGTTTAGCTTAGACTTAAGCCATCAAACTCTTTTAATACTTGCTTTCCTTGCCCTTGGAATTAACTACTACTGCCCTCTAGCAAGAGGTCCAAAAATTAGAGAACGGAAAAAAATATATATCATTAAGGACTTAACTACAGTCTAAAGAGAAAGATGCTATAACTTATTAGTAATTATTCAAATTTCTGTTGTTAATCATGACAAGTGAGATTGAATTTCCTTACTTGTTCTTTCCTCTCTTCCCCATGCAACGTAAATTATCACCTCTATGTAAACTCCTGGATTTTATCTTCAACCCTGATCTCTCTCCAAAATTCCAACCCCATAGCTCTAATGTTGGCCTAGACCTCTACCCCTGAACATGCTGCCAAAACTCCAAATTAAATATACCCAAAATATAACTCAAACACCTGTATTCTTCATCTCTGTTAACGATATGGTATTCTCAGCCACCTAGGCTCAACATCACAGAATCATCTTTGATTAAAGAAAGTCAAAGGACAAGACTCAAGGAACTAAAAAAGCCTCCCTTGAAAATCGCCCTTCACATCTATCTCATCACTGTTCACCCTGCCATTATCCTCCATTTTTTATCCAGTTTTCATTACCCCTCATCTGCAACTGAAATATGTTTTCTCTACACCCCTGACACACACACAGGACAGGAAATACTCAATTTAACCTCTAATTCCTGGAAAAAGATGGCAAGAATAGGACAAATTTTACTTCCTATGAGAGTAAGATCATATAAAAAAACGTTGTTCTTAGAAATTATTTTCATGTTGTAAAAAACACTGACATTCAGCATGACACAAAGTGGAAAATAAAAGTAAACATGCGATGCCACAAACATTTTTTAAGTACCTAAAACTACTTAATTTTTATAAAGTGACATATACATTCTTTTGTTTTTGCATGGGCTGCAGTCATTTGAACTTGTGAATCACATGCTGTATTTTACAGCAGCCCCAGACATATCAATATTTTAACGGGTAAAATATCTTCCCTACAATAATAAAACTGCAAAAAAGGTTGCCATTCTCTCCAAGAATCCTATATTGTTTTCTTGAGTTATCTAGGTCATACCCATGCTTCAAGATCTAGCTCAGATTCTACCAGTACCACATTTTTCTTAACCTAGCCTAAAGTAGGTTTATACTTACTCTGAATGCCAAAATATTGTCTGTTATTTACATAGCAGTAATCGCATACCAAATATATTGAAGTGTTATTTATCCCTAGCTGCTTTACATATTTATATTCGTTTCTGTGTACTATAGAGTATATATCTCTTAAGGACATGAACCATGTTTTCCAATTCTCTAGTATCAATCCTCTACCAGCCTGAGGCTAACTCTATAGCCTACCTCACAAAATCCTACTTCCTGTGAGAGGTATATAAAAATACAAACACACACAAAACACAATCCATAGAGGACAAAGAGGCAAGGGTAAGGAACTACACAGATATGTGAAACAACAACAAAGGTAGGACACACACACACACACACACACACACACACACAAGCCACAGAGGCAGCCATCCCTTTTCTGGAGAAAGCAAAGAAATAAGGAAAAAGAAATAAATCAAACAGTATCAACACTGACATCCATGATACCCATAACCACAGCTTTGAGATCAATTCATCTCAACCTATAAAGTTACAGAAAACACCATGAAGGGAGAACTGAGGAAGCTAAGAAAAGGCTTGGGATTTGGGAATATCACTTTACCATCGCACATAGTACCCTAGAAGCAGAAAGCATTCAATAAACACCTGCTGGTGTGAATGTAATTTAATAGATATTCCTATATACTCAAATTCTGGAATTAAACTATGTTCAAAATGCTATTCTTGCACGAAATGAGTTATAGGATCAAATTACCTCAAATTTCCAGAATAATGCAGTAAATACTATGTGCTTTGCTTATATACATACGTTTTTGATGCCAAAAAGAGATACATCCACATTTTAATAATTCAAGATTTCCAAAATAACCCAATGATTCATAAATTGTATTCTTCCTATTTTTAGAATGGCTCAAGGGATTTGTGTGATTCTCAAACTCCTTTCTTAATTCCTAAGAAAAAGTTCAATTTGATTTTACAATCTCAGGGGGATAAAAGAGGGGAGAATTTAGAGGGAATAAAGTAGCTTTGTAAAAATAATTCAGTGCTACATTAAATACAAATAAATGATAGGCTAATGGAATCACAAGTTTAAAAAACCTAACCATTACAAAAAATTTAGCTTCAATATCTCCTTTCTTCCTTTCCTGAAAATAGATGCCTGTCATGCATGGTAACAACTTAAAAGCCCAAGTAACACAGGGCTGAAGGATTCACGAAGAAAGGGAAAGACTCTGATTGAATGAGAACCAAGATGAAAATATCCTGACAAGTGGCCAAGAATTGGAAACACAGTGGGAAATAAAGGAACATGTCTTTCTGGTGGACTTGGTTGATATGAGTGAGCTGAAAAGGGGTTACGGGAAAAGACCTGCCCTAGAAGTGAGGGAGCATGTTTTCGTTTGTTTTGTTTTGTGGGTTTTTGTTTTTTTTTTTTTTTTTTGCACATGACCTTTAGTAAATCACTGAATCTACTCTGAATCTTGGTTTTCTCACACTTCCACTTATTCTTCTTACTGGCTCTTTTGTATCCATCAATGATATTAATAGTAACTAAGATATATTGAACTCTTGTTGTATCCAAGGTACTATTCTGAATGCTTTCTATGCATTATATCTCATTTAATCCTGGGGACAGCCCTATACAGTAAGTATCTTATTTACCCATAATTAGAAAAGTGGGGCTTAGAAAAGGCAGGTGATTTGCCAAAGATCACATGGTTCACAAATGCATAGCAGGGACTGGAACTGAAATCTGATTTTAGAGCCCACACTCTTAAATGCTTTCTTACGCTGACCCCCAAATGATATAAAAGACATGTTCTACAAAGCATTTTTAAATGGCCATTCAAATGTAAGGTTGTTATTATAATTCTCATCTGCACTAAATGAATCAATATCATTTATATAACCAAGCAACATACAGTTAAAATGTTTAAAGCATACACATGTGGAAAGTCTTAATACCAGCAAAAATTTAAGATAAAAAGCAGTATCAAATGATGTGAAGTTCAGCATAACTTTTAGTTGTCTGGACATGCAAATTTCCAAGTATTCACAAGCTTAAAAAAAGATTTAAAATCTATATATGCTATAAGATATAGTAAATTTAACACATAAGCCTCGACCTAGAGCTTTTTCTCTCCTAGCTATTATTTCACATTCCTACTTGATGAATGATATGGAATAAAATCAGAGAAAGATATTTAATCAGGTTTGTCAGGCACTGTTTTAAGCACTGCACAAATATTTACTCATGTAATTCTCAGAACAGCCTATGAAGTACTTGCAATTATCCCATTTCATGGACAGATAACTGAAACGCAGAAGGGTTACATATAAACAGCCCAAGATTATAGAGCTACTAATTGCAGTCAGTGCTCAATTCAGGCAGTTTGGCTTAAAAATCTGTGCTCTTAACCGCTAGCTCTGCTATAATTCAAGGAATGGTGAATTTTTTTTTAAAAAAAGACAATAAAAAGTAATCATAACAATGATCACGAAGAATGCCCACAAAGAGAACAGAGTCATCACCTATCTCAGCATCCACACTAACACTAAGGAAAATGTAAAAGAAATATTAACTGACATGATAAGTGAAGTAATATAAATTATCAGTTTTAGTTATAATGGCACACTAAGCTTACTAGTCTTTGAAAGAAGAGGTTTCTTTTAATTTTCATGTGAGACTGGGATACCTGTGACTCAGTTGTTTAGGCATCTGACTTTGGCTCAGGTCATGATCTCATGGTTCATGAGTTTGAGGCCTGCACTGGGCTCTCTGCTGTTAGCACAGAGCCCACTTTGGATCCTGTCTTCCTCTCTCTCTGTCCCTCCCCTGCTCGCATGTGTGCACTCTCTCCCTCTCTCTCTCAAAAATAAAAAAATAAATATTAAAAAAATTTCCTATGAAACGATATTGTTAGCAAATGACATTTGGAGACTACTATTCGTTAACATTAACTTAAGAGACTTGCTCAACAGGATTTTTATCATTTCTTGGTCCATTCAACATATGAAGAGGCAAAAAAACTGTGGTAGAGCTCTAAAAAAAAAAAATCACATTAACTAGTGGAGCTCACAACAGAATTAATGATAAATTTGAACCCTTTAAAAGTACAAAAGAGGGCATCTAGGTGGCTCAGTCAGCTAAGTCCAACTCTTGATCTCAGGCCTTGATTTCAGGGTCGTGAGGTCAAGTCCTATGTTGGGCTCCATGTTGGGAATAGAGCCTACTTAAAAAAAGTACAGTAAATACTTAATATGATCTTAATAAAAGAATCACATTTTGCGAAGGACTACAGTATTTGTCATTTCATCAGATTCTCACAATTGTGAGAGTTAAGTAAGACAAGTAGTAGTATTATACTTACAAATAAGTAAATTAAAGTTCAGCAAAGTTAAACATTTTGTATGGTCTAGATAAAAAGAGCTTTTTCTTTCTTTTTTTTTTTAATTTTTAAAAAAAAATTTTTTTTAACATTTATTTATTTTTGAGACAGAGAGAGACAGAGCATGAACGGGGGAGGGGCAGAGAGAGAGGGAGACACAGAATCGGAAGCAGGCTCCAGGCTCTGAGCCATCAGCCCAGAGCCTGACGCGGGGCTCGAACTCACTGACTGCAAGATCGTGACCTGAGCCGAAGTCGGACGCTCAACCGACTGAGCCACCCAGGCGCCCCTCTTTTTTTTTTTTTTTTTTTTTTTTTAATTTTAAATGTTTATTTATTTTTGAGAGAGAGAGACACAGAGTGTGAGTGGGAAAGGGGCAGAAAGAGAGAGGGAAACAAAGAATCCGAAGCAGGCTCCAGGCTCCGAGCTGTCAGCACAGAACCCAACGCAGGGCTCGAACCCACAAACTGTGAGATCACGACCTGAGCTGAAGTTGGACGCTTAACTGACTGAGCCACCCAAGTGCCCCAGAGCTTTTTTTTTTTCAAGTTTATTTATTTATTTTGAGAGAGAGAGAGAGAGAGAGAGATGGGGAGGGGCAGAAAGAGAGGGGGAGAGAGGTTCTGAAGTGAGCTCTGTGCTGACAGCAGACAGCCCAATGCAGGGCTCGAAATCACGAACTGTGAGATCATGACCTGAACCGCAGTCAGACACTTAACCGACTGAGCCCCTCAGGCACCCCAATAGAAAGATCTCTGACTCCATGTGCTTCTTCTATCACATCATGCTGCCAACAACTTTATGCTTATGATTTTCAAGTTGTTTCATGACAATTAATGCTTAGGCAAGAAAATTTGGAAAATAATAAAGAACACATAATGAAGGTTATGATCCTTAAAATGTTAAGAGTTTTGCTAAAGATCTTGTTTTATGATGTACAATATATCTAGCTGAAATGATGAACCAGTTAACTCAGCCAAAATGGACTTGAAATCCAAGAAAACAAATTGCATTTAAAGTTAGAAAAATCCACACACGTATCGTGATGAGCACCGGGTATAGAATTGTTGAATCAGCACACTGTACACCTGAAACTAATATAACACTGTTAACTATACTGGAATTAAAATAAAAAACTTAATAAAAAAACACTAAGTGAATCCAATTTTAAATGCTTAAGTGGGAAATAATGTGACCCTGAAATAGTACTATTTTTCAAGAGTAAAAACCAAAAATCACTTCTAACCACCATTTACCTCAATCATTTAAGTTTCTTCTAAACCAAATAAGGCAACTTATAAAATCAAATGATTCTGTTTGATGATTGGGAAACCCAAGGAAGTCTTTATTTTCTGAGAAATGCTAGCTTCCCAGAGATGATCAGTTTCAAAGATAGTTCACCTAGATTTGATTATTACCAAACCAAGGCACAGAAAGGGCTGGGGAACCAAATAGGAACATTCAACAAGTGAAATTACTTAAAATGGATTACTGGGATAATTCTCTTTTAATTCTTTTTATTTTTGAGAGAGAGAGAGAGAGATAGTACAAATGGGGGAGGGGCAGAGAGACAGAGGGACAGAGGATCCAAAGTGGGCTCTGTGCTAACAGCAGAGAGCCCAATGTAGGGTTCGAATTCACGAACCATGAGATCATGACGAAGTTGGATGCTTAACCAACTGAGTCACTCAGTGCCCTACTAGGAGAATTTTTTAAAACATCAGTTACGTAATTAGTCATCAGGAAAATGCCCAATAAACTGTACTTTGTACAAAAAATAAAAATTTCATAGCCTACGTGCCTGGGGCATCAGACTTCAGCTCAGGTCATGATCTCATAGTTTTTGAGTTCTGGTCTTAAGTCGGGCTCTGTGCTGACAACTTAGAGCCTGGGCCAATTTCACATTCTGTGTCTCCCTCTCTGACCCTCCCTGCCCACACTCTGTCTCTCTCTCTCTTCTTCAAAAATAGACATTAAAAAATTTTTTTTTCTAGCCTATAAACTGTATACTATACCCTCACATCCCTAAGTCAGGTGACACGCATTGGACTCGCAAAGAAGATGACCTAAAACTAGTTTTGCAACCACTAGCTTGACATCCATTTTCAGGGAATACAATCACCAAAGTGAAAATGCTTAAAAAAGAATTTCTTTAGAGGTTATTTGTGAAAAAATATTGTGGAATTCTTTCCTTGTTCCCATTTTACCCAAGCATGAGTAGCTCAAACTCAGACCTTGATCTGGTCCCCTGTAGACTATGGATATAGAATCCACACTTGGCAAAGTCTAAGACTGTGGCTGGCTACCTCCTCAGAGAACAAAAGAAAATGGCTGCATTACATGGTTATTGGTCTGTACATCTAGACTTTGTCAGGGCAAAGGATATGAAGCTTTTTCCTGCGGACCTACGATAGCATTGGTATGGGGCCAGCTTAAAAAGTACTTTGTCGGGGCGCCTGGGTGGCTTGGTCAGTTAAGCGTCCGACTTCGGCTCAGGTCATGATCTCACAGCCCGTGAGTTCGAGCCCCGCGTCGGGCTCTGTGCTGACCGCTCAGAGCCTGCAGCCTGCTTCGGATTCTGTGTCTCCCTCTCTCTCTGCCCCTCCCCTTTTCGTGCTCTGTCTCTCTCTGTCTCAAAAATAAATAAACGTTGGAAAAAAAAATTAAAAAAAAAAAAAGTACTTTGTCCAATAAGGTTGTCTAGAGACACGTGGCTGCCATGGAGAGTTCACAGGGTGAAGAAACTAAACGCTGCGGGCTGAGAACAAATCTTAAGCAGCT
The DNA here is from genome assembly GCF_018350215.1 of Panthera leo. Taxonomy (NCBI): domain Eukaryota; kingdom Metazoa; phylum Chordata; class Mammalia; order Carnivora; family Felidae; genus Panthera; species Panthera leo. Next base: position 109,494,808 of record NC_056684.1, read on the forward strand.
AAGTATCATAGCAGAGACTAATTCATCAGCAGACCACTAGTGAGGCACACAACTAGACATTAGGTGTCACTTTGTATCAGAGTTCTAGCCCAAGCAACATGTGAAAAAGTAATGTAGGTCACTTCCAGGCCTTGCCCATATAGATGGCCCACACGTGCTTCTCCTTCCAACTCCATACACAAGGCACAGAGATCTTTACTGAATAGTTCTTACGTAATGAATGCCTACTCAGAGCTGGGCTCTTTTTCATCTTCATTCATACTGAATGGTAACAAACCTGACTCATAAGATCCTGTCTCCTAATTATGATTCCTAAGCAGACACAAGAGCAACAGTTGGGCTATCTTCTTCTGAAGGTATGACCAAAACCTAAAGTCATCAGAGCTGCTGTCTTGCTGGGGGAATTGGAGAGTATCAATGATGAGGGACTGTCACTCCAGTTCTCCATGAAGCCGAGTGCACATTCTAGCCATAGGAACAATGGGACCCAGAGTAGTTACCGGGTTGCTTAAATGGCTTCCTTACAATGAATCCCCATCATCTGAGGTCATGCTTCTTAAACCGGAGGACACATCAATGACTAGAGTAAACTGGCTATTATAAGCCACAAAAGTCTAAATCCCTAGAATAGCAAAGTTATGATGTGGCAACTAATTCAGAAGAATATCAAACACGGCATATTATGAAGTGGAATACAAAAATCCATGAGTTTTTAAAATAGAAGAGTAAAATTCAAAGAAATTTCATTCTTTGAAGTTGTTAATGCAGGCTTTGTGTTCAGCTATCACTGGAATATTCATTTACCACTATTTTCCCGAGGAAAAGTTGGAGAAGTACCAACCTATGTGAAATGAACTTAGTTCATTTCACAGCAATCTGGAAGTCTTTTTCCCCCCCTTATAGCACATCCTGTTAGACTTTAAGCCACACTAGAATAGGATGTTTTACCCTTCTTTATATCCTTTGTAGTAAACCTAAAAGATGGCCCTCAAAGATACCCAAAACCTGATTCCTATAAATGGTTCCATACATAAAGAGTTCTGTAACTAAGATCTTGGGATGGAGAGATTATTTTGGATTATCTAGGTGAACCTAAATGTAAGCACAAGTGCCCTCATAAGAGGAAGGCAGAGGAAGATTTGACCACAGAAGACAGCGTGATGATGGAAGCAGAGATTGGAGTTCCGTGCTTGGAAGATGAAGGCACCATAAGCCCAAGTAATAAGCAGCCACAAGAAGCTGAAAAGGGCAAGGAAATGAATCTTCTGCTCAGATCTTCCAGGAGGAACTGGCACTGAGAAAAGTAGTTATGTGAGCTGAGCTATTTTCACTTTATGCTATCTATGCCCATCCAAGGTAGAATACAAACCAGATGAGTAACACACTTGCATTTATAGGAAACACTGTCCTGAACCCTGAATAAATAGGTAAGAGGGGCCATACAGGCTTAAGACGAATTTTGGAGTTTCCAGACTGGTGACCATGAGAAGACTGGAGACAGTAATACACCTAGAAAGGGCATGGAAGCTTCGCACCCTTTCTGCACACCTTGCTCTATGCATCTCTTCCATCTGGCTGTTAGGTCATATGCTTTATCATATCCTCAATAAGCTGATAAATGGGGGTGCCTCGGTGGCTCAGTCGGTTAAGCGTCTGACTCGATTTTGGCTCAGGTCATGATCTCACGGTTGGTGAGCTCGAGCCCTAAGTCTGGCTCTGCGCTGCCAGCACGGAGCCTGCTTGGGATTCTCTCTCCCTCTGCCCCTCCCCCGCACCTTCTCTTTCAAAACAAACGTTAAATGAATAAGCTGATAAATGTTTGTGAAGTCGATCAAGAGAGACACTGGTGGAATCTCTTCAAGCAGGGGTTATTAAAGCCTACAGTGCTGGAAGCCATGCAACCAAAGCCTCTGCCACGGTCATCCTTTGTTGATGATGAAGAACATCATGGACACCTCGCAATGCAAGTGTTACTCATCAAGCCAGACAACAGATGATGGAAAATCTGGTTGAAAGCATCCTGGTCTCTCTCAATGCTCTTCCCATTCCTAATCAAGTGCTACCTAAATGATTTATGAAGGCTGAGGGTTCAGTGGGATTGAAAACAGCAGACTAAATGGGGAGGGGGGGGGGGGAATCTTAAAAAAAAAAAAAAAAGAGGTAGTTCACGCTTACGTGATAGCAGGCTGCATATTACCACTGCTTTATACATACGGAATATATAAAAATACATATATAAAAATATCTATCAAAAAAATCTATGCTATTTAATGCTAGTCTGGCCTCCACAGGAAAGAATCTGAAAAGCAGAAAGACATAGAAACTTAACATCAGTAATTTATATATTATATCCAGTCTCTAATTTGGTCCTTACAACTCTAGGTAGTAGTCATGTCTGGTATTGATTTCAATTCTGCAGTTGAGGAAGATGCGGCTGAAAAGGTGGAAACAGCTCCTAGTCCAAGATCTTTTACCAAATGATCTCTTACATCGATAATATCAATATACCTATGGGTATGTTGCACTGGCTTCTGAAATAACTTCAAGCTCGGAAAGAAAACAGAAGCAACATTTTACAACAGCATGTTTTAATTTTATGTCCTCGCAAACCGAATGCCACACTCAAGTTTGTCAAGAGACGGGCTGAAGAAAACATGTGGACGAGTTACTAAGCAGTCTGCTCCTTCGCGTGAAAATGAGAACAGGAATACTACTACCCCTTAGATTGCTGTGTGGATTATATGAGATAATACACGCACAGTGCTTAACATAGCTGGTCTCACAGTCTGTGTTATATGTTACAGGACAGCTCTTCCCAAATTAAAATTTGCTTTCCGACCTCGAAAATTAACAAACTCGAGAGGTAAGAAAAGAGCGAGGCACAGGAGAAAAATAAAAACAGGCCCTGGGTACCCTTTCTTGAACACTTGGTGAACGGCGCTTCGCTTTTACCGAAAGATAACCTACAGGAGACGCTGGGGCCAGCGATCCCAAAACCTAACCCGCGTTAAGGACGCGGAGCAGGGACAGCACGGGTGTGGTCCAGGGGCTCCCACCCCGCACCAGAAGTTTCAACACGTGTCTCTCTCCTCCCAGGCCCTCCCCACTTCCCTCAGAACTCCTCGAGCTACAGAATCAGCGACTGCGGCTTTCTAGGCTCAACCCACACCGTCGCCGTCCGTCAGAGACCTGCCCGTCAACGAGCCCAACCGGACCCCGTGAAATATACCTCAACTGCAAGCCCTCAACCGGCGCGGGAGGAAACGCGAGGTCTGTCAAGGCGCACAGCGTTACGACCGGAACTCCACCCCCTACGTCTCCGATAGGGTAAATGCGCAAAGGAAAATGCAGAGCATTGGTCAGCAGCAGAGAGGCGGGCCATAGCTACGGGGAAGCGTAAGAGGAGGGGGGAGGGGCAACGAAGTGCCAGGGGCCAGCCTCTCTCCGGATTGGGCGAAAACAGGACGACTGCGCCTGAGTAAACTCGGTTTACGTATAGTCCCGCACGGTACCGCCCCTTTTACGCTACGTTAACGGAAGTTTCAACGATTCATTGGTTGTGACGGTTTACGCCTCCTGGCTGCGTGGCCAATAAAGGGCAAGAATAAAGCGGTTTCCGCCTCTTTTTCGGGCGACTGAGCCATTCAAATGACTTTGGGCAACGTGACTTCCTTCCTTCTTTTGGATGCTGTAACTTCCACTGAGCCAAATTCAGGTAGAGAAATTGTTACAATGACTACGAAGATTTTACTGTGAGTAAGAAATACTTAATAGTTAGGGTCCTGAAATACCCACGTACTCTCATAACTTCTAAGTATGACTTCAGTGTTTGAACGCAAAGAAACTACTCTTTTGCACCTTTTGCGTCGGCTGTGTCATTGGCCGAAAGAGCTATCAATTTGAAAGTAGCTCTGCCTCCGCCCCAAGGAACTCTAGGATTTGTAGTCCCGGACGCTCAAGTTCTGTCGCTTTAAATGTGGTTGTTGCTGCTAGGTTCTTCCTTATGATTAACACCCGCTGACGTTTACTGTGGTTTTGATGTGTTCCGTTGTGCTTTTTATCTTTTCACTGATCAGCACCGTTAAAGCTGAAAGACACTTAGAGAAACTGAAAAGACTTGATGTGTGTTGTAAAGATAAATAGTAGTGTTTGAAACATTTTACGGCTTGTGCTTGGACGCTGTGCTAGATGTTCGTAAATACCGTATTAGGTGAATAGTAAGATTGTTGGTTTGTAAAAATTTTGCCATTGCCACAAAACGGTCTTTGATTTTCATATTAGTCTACATTCGCGAATATTTGAAAAGTACCCTAAATTTGGCAATTATATATACTGTTTCGGTGTGGGTAGCAGCTGCTCACATAAATCAAGTGTTGATAGGACAAGAAGAACAGGCTGCCGTCATGACAGGAAAATAGTGCTGTAGTTTAAAATGTTAAGCATGACCAATCTCAGAAGGTTACACGCATTGTGCATTATTCAAGATTGCGTTATGAAGTCCATTTTCAATCTTTATGGAAACATTATGTTGGTTTAAGGCAGGGTTTCGCTAAATTTATTGAATCATGAACTTTCACTTCCCTGGGCCCATTTGGCCCTACATCACTTTTGTGTTTGGCAAAAGTAAAAATCAATGTATAAATACCAAAAACTTCTCCTGAGTGGCCTTTTCCCTTTCGACATTTTTTACCCTAATTAATAGGTAATATGAAGTGTTTAATTCGTGTAAGAAAAAAACACGATTTTATGATGTATAATAGTTCCACATTCTGGATTTAAAGTGAAGTACATTTTAAAGCCAAGCAAAAACTGCTTTTATGACTGATGTTTGGAATTATTACATTTTTGTTTTAAAAAAATCAAATTATTTTTATCATTTTTTTGTGTCTTGTTTCTAAATGACCAAGAGTATCAGATTGTTTGTAAATACACCATGGAAGATAATATTTCTTTTTATTCACAATAAATGAAGAGCCAAACTGAGTGTAATCAACATTTCTCCTTTTAATACTCTATATCATGTACTAAGTGAAATCTGTGAATATAAAAGTTACCCTGAGGCAAAAATTCAGAATTATAAGTTTTAATGCTTTCCATTATCTAGCATTTTAGTGTTATTTCTCCTTTTGCCTCCTAATTTATTACTTTTAAGTTTATTATGTATTTTAGGAGAGAGAGAGAGAGAGAGCATGTGTGAGTGAGGGAGGGGCAGAGAGAGAAAGACAGAATCCCAGGCAGGCTCCACACTAAGCATGGAGTTCGACACAAGGCTCAGTCTCACGACTGTGGGATCATGACCTGAGCCAATATCAGCAGTCAGACGCTAAACCGACTGAGCGACCCAGGTGCCCCTGCCTCCTAATTCAAATTAATGGTTCACATTTGGGATATAAATGAAATTCAGATGACCAAGAATAAAAAACATTAAGAACTGCAGGTGTCAAGACTACTACTGTGGTGAGGAGCAGTGTTTAACTGAGTGATGAGTCAACTGAGTGACTGAATCATGAGCACATTTGGCTAATCTGTATTAACTGTCCTAAGTGCTCACTCTTTGGGAAGCTCCCAGAGTGTCCCACTTAAAAAGAAAAAGCTTAAATCATTTGTTGAGAATGTAAGAATAGAAATTGAAACAGGTGCCATTACTGCCTTTTAAGATGTGAACCTCGGAATCCTTTTTATATAGTGTCTATATGGGAAGTAGGTTAAACAGTGGCCTCAAAGTGAGATAAATGCAAGAGAAGTCTTGAGGTGCAGGAAGAGAATACTACTACCTGTTTGTATTTACTTTTTAATCTCAACTTTTTTCTTTCCATTTTTGTCTCTTAAAAAATTGTGCACATGATAGAACAGTATAGACTTCTTGAAATCTAGCTTATCCAGTTTGGAATGAATGGTAAAAAAATTTTTTTACTGGGAATTATGTGATCAAAATAGTCTGGAAGTGTTAAAGAAAAAATTATTCACGATACTATTAAAGACAGGAAGACATACTTTATTCGCGGGGGGCTATTGTGGTGGGGTTTTATAATATGGGAGAGAATTGAGCTCAACTCTGAATGCATAAGTAGGAATTTATAGCCAGTGAGCAGGGTGTGGAGGTCAGTGGATGGAAAATTATGAAGAAGAAACATTGGGGTGTGGAGGATTATTGCTAGATTGAATCAGCAGTGTTCTTGCTAAAAACAGGCTAGGGTAATCAGACCTCACCTGGGGGATAGTGAAGGCGAGGAACCCAGGCAGATATGGTTAAACTGACTTAGCATTCTTACTAGAATCGGACATTATAAGGAAGGACATGGGAGCCCAAGGTCAGGCCTACTCAAAAAAAGAACATGTATATGTGTATAACCCCACAGACACTCTCCTATATACACACAAAAATATTTGTATTTGCTATTAAAATACAAAGTCCAGGGGCACCTGGGTGGCTCCGTCGGTTAAGCATCCATGACTCTTGATCTCAGCTCAGGTCATGATCTCACAGTTTGTGAGTTCAAGCCCCACATCAGGCTCTGCACTGATGGCATGGAGCCTGCTTGGGATTCTCTCTCTCCCTCTGTCGCTGCTCCTCCCTCCCCTGCTTGGGCTCTCTCTCTCTCAAAATAAATAAGTTAAAAAATTTTTTAAATACAAAGTCCAAATTATGCATAATACTTAGAAATACTTATGTTCAATCACTATACCAAGGCTCAACCAAAGACATAGAACCATTAGGAAATATATATTAAATTTTTTGCAAGGAATTGACTTGCACAATGTTGGGGACTGGCTAGGGGGCAAGTGTGAAATCTGTAGAGCTGGCTGTCAAGAAAGGCAAACTGAAATTCTCAGGCATGAGCTGAAGTTGTAGTCCACAGGCAGAACTTCTGGAAAAGATGGGCCTGAGTCAGGCCCATCCAGATTACCCAGGATAATCTTTATTTAAAGTCTACTGATTATGAATGTTAATTACATCTACAAAATGCCTTCGCAGCAACACATAGATGAAGAACTTCAAATCACTCCTTTGAGAGTGGGGGTTTCAGGCTTGGAAGTCATTCCAGAGAATCGTGTTTGATATTGCGTCTTGTATTTGTGAGACTGGATTAATTTAAGCATACAGAAGGTACAAATCAAACCCGCTTTTCAACTCTGGTAAAATATGTCTAAAAAGAACAGCTCTCCTTCAAGCTTCGTTCCAGCCTGCTTCTCTAACTCCCTGCCTCATTTGGCTGGCTAGTCCTTGAGACCTTGGCCTAACAGCCTGTATCTGAAGCTTCTGGTTTCATTCCTAAGCACCATATTCCTTTGTCCAACTTTTGAATCCCAGAGCTCCTTGGAGGTTTCCCAATAATATATATGTGCCTAGGCATGCATGCCTCTAACATGTAAGGAGTACTTCCTGGCAAGCTACCAGCTGTGGAGCTTTTGAAAATGGCAACAAGACTGCCATTGAAGCCAGAGGGTGGGGTGGTGATGAGGACATCCTGGGATAGGTGCCCGCTGATTTATACCAGTCACCATGACAAATTTTTTTCAATGGTGCTATTTTAACTTAGTTTTTAGATGGGCTTTACTGTTTCTCCTTTTACTTTAGACTGATGAAAGTTGGGGACAAGGCAGGAAAAGTATTAAAACAGGTAATTATGTTAATTATCTGTTAATCAGAAACAGCACCTACTGCCAAAAAACCTCTTGACAGAGTTGCTTAAAAGTGAATTGGCTGGTTTAAGCTGTATGTTCTCTTCCTGCCACTTTGACGTTAAAAAGAATGAATAGTGAAATAGCACACGAAACCGAGTTGGGAAGAGAGAGAGGCCAGCGTATTTGATAAACTAGTCTTTGGGTTTTTTATTTAATTAATAATTATGATTATAGTTTATTTTACACAGAGAAGTATGATTAGGATTGAAACGAACAGCTTGGGATCTAATAATTGCTAAGAAACAAGTTCACTTTTTTCTTGAATAAGATACCAAAGTACCTATTTGCTTGTGCGTATGAAGTGATTCAGAGCATATGGCCCCAAGATTAGCTCTAAATGGACATAGCTGAAGGCTAAGGTGAATGTCATTACACATTTACATCCTCTTTTTTCCTCCTCCTTGCCCCCAATTTATACTAATTTTACTTTTCAGGTTACTTACTTTTAAAAACTGTTCAGTTTGGGAAAGTTCCGTCATACACAAAGGTAGAAAAAATGATACACAAACCCTTATGTATATGACCCCATTCACCCAAGTTTAACTGATGGCTAGACTTACTTCGATTGCACCCACAATCCTGTTAGATCTCCTATCCCAGACATCATTTGGGTTATAAGTATCTCTTTTTATCACTAAATAATAACAGATTTTTTTTCTCCAAACATAACCTCAATAGGCAGATATTTTAATGACTGTTACTCAAAACGAGGTGTGTGATTTTGAGCAAGTTCTTTAATCTCTCTAAACCTCAAATTACTCATCAGTTGACAATATCTCCCTTTCAGGGGTTTTCTGAAGATTAACATAACATCACTGAAACACCTAACACAGTGCTTACCACATTGCAGACATTCAAGTTCTGGCCTTTGGTGGCTTATACTACTTGCTCTGAGAAGCTATAGAAAAAAATGACCAAAAGATGTTTGCTGAGCTCTTTAACTGTTGAAATGATCCTTGGGAAAAAATCTTTTTAATGTTTGTTTATTTTTGAGAGAGAGAGTGCGAGCAGGTGACGGTCAGAGAGGGAGACAGAGGGTCCGAAGTGGGCTCTGTGCTGACAGCAGATAGTAGGGCTTGAACTCATGAGTGGTGAGATCATGACCTGAGCCAAAGTTGGGTGCTTAACCAACTGAGCCACCCAAGCACCTCAAGAATCAAAGACATTTACATGAGGTAGATCAAAGTTATGAGCGAAGTAAAGCCCAGTAATAAAAAGACAATTGATGTGAACTTATGTGAAATACAGACTATATGACTATCTTAGAATTTCTTATGTGATCTCCAACTAATGTATGTGACAATATAAAAACAATTTCCTTGGGGCGCCTGGGTGGCCCAGTCGGTTGAGCGTCTGACTTCAGCTCAGGTCATGATCTCACAGCTTGTGAGTTGGAGCCCCGCGTTGGGCTCTGTTCTGACAGCTCAGAGCCTGGAGCCTGCTTTGGATTCTGTGTCTCCCTCTCTCTCTGCCCCTCCCCTGCTCACATTCTGTCTGTCTGTCTGTCTCTCTCTCTCTCTCTCAAAAATAAATAAACATTAAAAAAAATTAAAAACAATTTTCTGAGCTATAAAGAAATATGAAAGCCTTCTCTTCTTTTGTAGGATTTCTGGAACTTTCAGCACCCCCATACTCAAATAGCAATGTTCTTACTCATTGTCTTCATCTTTTTGGATTCACATATTGGAATTACCTATTTACTTTCTCTTCTATTCCAGAAAAGTATTCAGTAGGAGGCTGGATTTAATTTTCTAAGCATTATATTAAATAAATTTCCTTGCCAGATAATAGAATATCCTAAGTTGTGCTGAACATTATAAAGATAAATCTGATCATGATTACCAGCATCTTAATGTCTGAGCAACAATAATAGTGTCACATTGCAAAGAAGTCATGTTTTCTTTCATTTTAAAAAATACAGGGTAATGATGAAGGAGATAAAATACAGTCACAGCAAGAGCTGGCAGCTTGAATAAGTTTGTAATTAGATGATTACAAATGATTACAGATGATTGCCCTCAGGCTGATGAAGTGAAATTTTAGAAGAGAAAAGGAACATTAAGTAGATTAAGTCTCAGTCATGAATATATTAATGTAATTAGCATTTCCCACCCTTAAATTCAAATATTGAAAATCAATACTTGGTAGTTGCTGGTTTGTACGACAAAGTGACTACTTTGTTTTTTTAAGTGACTACTTTCAATAATCATTTCCCACTGAAACTTGTAGCATGTGATAATTTTTCGTATAAAGTTTTTACATTATACCAAACTACTCTTTAAAACTTACAGTACTACTCAGAGCAGCATGACCAGTGAAAAGAAAACTGTTTCTTTCAAAAAGCAAAATCATAATTACAAGCAAAATAAGTCAGAGAAAGCAAATACCATATGATTTCATTCATATGTGGAATTTAGGAAACAAAACAAACGAGCAAAGGGGGAAAAAAAGAGAGGTAACCCAAGAAACAGGCTCTTAACCATAGAGAACAGACTGAAGGTTACCAGAGGGAAGGTGGCTGGGGGGACGGGTTACATAGGGAATGGGGATTAAGGAGTGTGTTTGTTGTGATGAGTACCAGGTATTGTATGGAAGGTATTGAATCACTGTATTGTGTACCTGAAACTAATATGACACTGTATGTGAACTAACTGGAATTGAAATAAAAACTTTAATAAAAGAAAAAGAAACCAAAAAAAAAAAAAAAAGGGAAAAGAAAAATCATAAATACCAAGTATAAGTGAGATGAATTAGAACCTTCGCCCCCCACCCCTGGGAGAAAGCTCTAAGCAGGAGAAAACAAATCTCCCTTTTCCTTTACAGTGCCTTGACTGCCTGTTTGATCAGAGCTAAGAAAAGGAAAAGCAAGGATTTCCAAGTTTTACTGTGTCTTTGAGTAGACAGATGGCAGATGACTCCAACGTGGAATGGTCACCATGTGGTCATTTCTTATGCACAAGACAGCCTCTGGGCAAGATAAGGAAACTGGAGGATAAAAAAATGAGGAATGGAAACCATTCTGCAAAAATATTATAAAGAACTAAATCTGTTATGGCTAGGAACTTACATAAAAATGTGTTTTATTTGGAAAATGTTTCTCCTTGATATGAAACGATTCATTCATTGAACAAATATCATTGCTCACCTAATATATGCCTGGCATATCTTAGGTCCTGAACATATAATATTAAAAAAAAGTCCCTGCCTTCATACAGCTTACTTTCTAGTTGGCAGACAAATAACTATATATTAAAAAGTATATAATGTAATTTCAGCTAATTGTAAGTACTATGCATGGTGGAATATTCAAATATCTAACACTGGTATGGCCAGCTTGTGATATTTGGTATGGTTTCACATCCCCTTGTGTTCCCTTGTATTTTCTCTTCCTTCCCCACCTTACTTCCCTTTCCTGCACACTCTAACTTCCTTGATATTGAACTTCCCAATAGAGTGTTCCACTCCCGGTTGGAACATGGGCCAGCCTTAACCCTTGTTGTGGCTGGTGTTATGCCTTGAGTTGCTGGATCATGGGAAGATCTGGGAGATGCTAGGATAGCAAAAACAGTGGATGCATCAGGTTCTGGGGCAGCAGCTATTTCCTTGCCAGTACAGAAGTAGAGCATTTCAATATTATAGCAATTGATAGAGCCATGCTAAAGTATATCTGCTGAAAATCAGCCCTGGTGCTTTGGAGACAAATAGGGCAGGCTAAGAGGATGGAGAGTGATCAAGTAATGCTGTATTAACTCTGTATTCTTTCTGAGAAGGCAGTGTCCTTGGGAAGCATCTCTATGCGCGCACACACACACATGGATATTTCTACAACAGTTGTCTGTTGGATGACCAGAGAGCATGGAAGATATCTCTTTACCCCACCCTGATGGAGAGGCTTCAGTGGGGACATGAACTAGGAATGCCAAAGCCAACCTTACACTCTTCTTTTTTTTTTTTCCCTTTTTTTATTAAAAAAAATTTTTTTTTAATGTTTTTATTTATTTTTGAGACAGAGAGAGAGACAGAACATGAGCAGGGGAGGGGCAGAGAGAGAGGTAGACGCAGAATCCGAAGCAGGCTCCAGGCTCTGAGCTGTCAGCACAGAGCCCGGCTCGGGGCTTAAACTCGCGGATTATGAGATCATGATCTGAGCCGAAGTTGGATGCTCAACTGACTGAGCCACCCAAGAGCCCCAGCAACCTTACACTCCTCTGATGAAGGCTCCTTTGTGCTGTTCTGGTCCGAATAATTCATATTTTAGGATATTTGTTACAATGAGTTATTGTTTCCTACAGATGGAACTGGTAGGATAGAGAGAGAGACAGATCCTAGTGCAAGACAAAAACCTTGTGGGTGAGTGTTTTCTGTGTGTGTTTTAAGGGGAGCAGAGGTTGCTAGGAGATTCTAGGAAGTTCAGGAGTGCCCTTCTTTCTGAGGTTGATCTCTGCCCATGTATTTAATCACATGTCTGCCAAGGCCTTGAATCAATTGTATCCTCACTTTATTTTCCACCTTTTCTCCAGTTCTACCTTTTCCTTCTTCCTACCAATGTGTAAGTCTCTTCTGTTCTATAGAATACTTTTACTGTGACTCTGACAACCCATGGATATACTCCTCTTTTTTTTTTAATTATTTTTTTTTTAACGTTTATTTATTTTTGAGAAGAGAGAGACAGAGCATGAGCGGGGGAGGAGAGAGAAAGAGGGAGACACAGAATCTGAAACAGGCTCCAGGCTCTGAGCTGTCAGCACAGAGCCCGACGTGGGGCTCGAACTCACAGACCGTGAGATCATGACCTGAGCCGAAGTTGGACGCTCAACCGACTGAGCCACCCAGGTGCCCCTGATTTACTCCACTTTCTATAATACTTTCTATACTGCCTCTATTTCATCTCCCCTTCATCCTTCAATCTGCTGTAACATAGCTTTACTCTCTAGGCTCCCATGAAAACCTTTCTCTCATACGTCACAAGTCAACTCTTACTTGCCAAATCCAAGGACTTTCTGTCTTTTTGTCTGAGAGGACATCCCTACCATTTGAGAACATTGACCTCTCCCACCATCTTGTGAAACACCACTCTCATTTGCTCATCTTTCATCCTAGTCCTTTTTCAGTTCCTTTGCCGCCTCCTGAAGTAAATGTCACCAAAGGTCCACATAAGATTTTCTCCACCTTCTGTGGTCCCTTTCTCAATGGCTGCACTGTCTCAGTCACCCACACTAAAAGCCTTAATGTAATTTTTGACCCTCAACCCTCTTCGTTCAGTCACACATTGATAGTACCTGGGGGAAGAAACCACATTTTCACATACCCTTGTTTTCCCCACTGCTAATGTCCTAACTCAGTTCCTCATGGTTTGTTCTAACTTTGCAATAGCCTCAAACCAACTTTGCGTCCTCTTTCTTTCTCTGTCAGCCTCTTTTCTATAAAGCCACCAGTGTTTTAGCTTTTAAAACAAGCAAATCCTTAACTCTCCTTAAACCTTCAGTGGACTTTGGTTTTAAAAGGTGGAGTAACACAAATTTCACTCTGTTTCCTCACATTTTCTGAAGTGTTGTAAAGGAATGAAAAAAGTTATTAACTCAGAAGGACCAAGCAAACAAGTGAGAAGGAAAGAGATTCTAGGGGCACCTGGGTGGCTCAGTCGGTTAAGCGTCACAACTTCAGCCCAGGTCATGATCTTGGTGTTCATGGCTTCTGGCCCCATGTTGGGCTCTATGCTAACAGCTCAGAGCCTGGAGCCTGCTTCCAATTCTGTGTCTCCCTCTCTCTCTGCCCCTCCCCTGCTTGTGTTCTTTCTCTCTCTGTCTCTCTCACTCTCTCCCCCACAAAAAAATAAATAAATAAACATTAAAAAAAAAAGAAAAGAAATTCTAATGGATTTGTAGAGGATGGAAAATGAATGGAAGAGTGGTACTTGATTTAGCATGGTGGTGGAGCTAACAATTTAAGGAACAAAAATCAGAATGGGGCACCTGGGTTGCTCAATCGGTTAAGCATCCAACGTCAGCTCAGGTCATGATCTTGGAGTTTGTGAGTTAGAGCCCCACGTTGGGCTCACTGCTGTCACCACAGAGCCCACTTCAGATCCTTGGTCCCCCTCTCTCTCTTTCCCTCTGCTCATGCTCTCTTTTTCAAAAGCAAATAAAAAGATTTAAAAAAAGAGAGAAATGTTCATGAAGAGCAAGACAGTTAACTCTGAAGAATCCCTCAGAGGCTCAGTACTTACAGGTACCAAGTCCACAAGATGGCATTAGACGGAGCATCAAAAGTCTGGCATTGAAATCCTAGTTCCCCTCTCCCATCGTACAGATCCTCATGCCTAAAAAAATGAACAGACAGCCCAAAATTACAGACATTGTAGGAAAACCTCCAACAAAAACCAAAGCGGATGTGGAGAAAATAGGGTCACTGTAGGGAACACTATAAAATAATCACTATTATAAAGAGTTTGCATCCATAAAAGAATAAGGTACGTGTATATGTGTTATATGGTGTATATTTCATAAAATGTTTAACAAGCTTATTAATAAATGTTACATATAACTGTATATGTAATATATAATATTTAATTACATGGGAGTGTGTGGGTGGCTCAGTCAGTTAAGTGTCTGATTCTTGATTTCAGCTCTGGGCCATGATCTCACAGTTCATGAGTTCTAGCCCCATGTCGGGTTCCCATCCAACAGTGCTGGAGCCTGCTTGGGAGTCTTTCTCTCTCTGCCCCTCCCCTGCTCATGTGCACCCACACGCACTCTCTCTCTCTCTCTCTCTCTCTCTCTCTCAAAATAAATAAAATAAAACTTTAAAAAGTAATAATATCTACACATATCAGTTAACAAGAAAGAGTTCGATATACATTATATGTAGATATTCATTATATAATTTGCATTAAACATATATAATATGTAGATATATGTTAGATATATATAAAATGTATATGTTAGTTAACAAGAAAGAACCCTTGAAAATGAAAAAAAAAATCTCACAGAAAGTAGAATAAAAAGCAATGAAATGGAAAGTTGAAGAAAAAACATTTTTATTAAGCTTTTAATTTTAATGCCAGTATAGTTAACATACAGTATTATATTAAATGTTTAAATATTTATTTTGGGAGAGAGAGAGAGAGCAGGGGAGGGGCAGAGAGAGAGAAAATTCCAGGCAGGCTCTGTGTTGTCAGCCTGGCACCCAACCCGGGGCTTGAACTCACAATCTGTGAGATCATGATCTGAGCCAAAAGCAAAAGTTGGATGCTTAACCAACTGAACCACCCAGGCACCCCTACAGTGTTATATTAGTTTCTTTCTTTCTTTCTTTCTTTCTTTCTTTCTTTCTTTCTTTTGTAGTTTTATGGTTTTATTTAACACAAATATGACATGCACATAAGCTGTCTATTCATTTTCTTCGCTGCACAGTCTGGCATTGGGATTCGTGACTCTGATGGCCAGCTGGGCTGCTCTTTCCACAATGTCTTTATGGTTCTCGGAGGAGACCTTGTGAGCAGTCTCTGCACAGTAAGATTTATTGCACATCAGCAGCACCTCAAGGTCCTTGACATTGTGGACTAGGAACTTCCGGAAGCCACAGCGCAGCATGTGCTTTGTCTTCTTGTTGCTCCCGTAACCAACGCTGGGCATCAAGATCAGGCCCTTGAGTCTTCTGCGCACTCTATTGTCAATGCCTCTGGGTTTCTGCCAGTTACGCTTGATTTTGACGTACTGGTCTGACTGGTGCCGGATGAACTTCTTGGTCCTCTTTTTAGCAATCTTGGGCTTCACCAGAGGTTAAGGGCAGCCGTGATGCCGAGTAAGAGATGGCTGCCACCTCCACAGGCAGCGCCGAGGACAAGACAGGAAGCATATTCCTGTCAAGTGTGCAGTGCAGTGATCCAGCAGTTCTATACAATACTCTGTACTCATCACAAGTGCGCTCCTTAATCCCCGTTTCACCTGCTTCACCCGTCCCCCTTCCCACCTCCCATCTGGTAACCATGTGGTTGTTGTTTATAGCTAACAGTCTGGTTTTTAGTCTGTCTCTTTTTTCTCCTTTGTTCACTCGTTTCTTTTCTTTTCTTTTTTTTTAATTTTTTAAAGTTTGTTTATTTTGAGAGAGACAGCCACGGAAGGGGCAGAGAGAGAGGGAGAGAGAGATGGAGAATCCCAAGCAGGTTCTACACTATCAGAGTACAGAGCCCGATATGGAGCTCAAACTCATGAACCACGAGATCATGACCTGAGCTGAAAGCAAGAGTCAGCTTCTTTAACCAACTGAGCCACCCAGGTACCCCTCTTTTCTTCTTTTTAAATTTTATTTATTTATGTTGAGAGAGAGGGAGGAGCAGAGAGGAGAGACGAAATCCTAAGCAGGCTCCACACTGTCAGCGCATAGCCTGCCTCAGGGCTCAAATTCACAAACCGTGAGATCACGACCCGAGCAGAGGTCAAGAGTCAGATGCTTAACTGACTGAGCCACCCAGGTGCCCCTGTTTGTTTTGTTTTTTAAATGCCATATATGAATGAAGTCATATGGTATTTGTCTTTAGATGAAAAAATTTTTTAAAGAATTCAGAAATTTCAGTTAATATGAAGTATAGAAAGAGAAGAAAGAAAATGGAAGACTGGCATTTATCAAAGAAATAATACAAAAACGTGTCCTAGAACAGAAGGATATGAGTCATTGTTGTGTCTCCCAAAGAGGAAAGAGAAAGCACAACTAAGGTATGTTATGGAGAAATGTCAGTATCCTGGGCCTACGGAGAAGATCCACAGTAATGAGGGAGGTGGACTGTGGTGGAATGAAGTCTTCCTCCACTGTGATGGGAAGTCAATATCTAAAATTAATTTTAGGGGTGCCTGGGTGGCTCAGTCAGTTAAACTTCCAACTCTTGGTTTTGGCTCAGGTCATGGTTTCCCAGTTTCGTGGGTTTGAGCCCCGTGTCAGGCTCTTCACTGGTAGTGAGGAGCCTGCTAAATAAATAAATTTAAAAAATAAATAAAATTAATTTTAAAATAACTTTATAAGAGCATTGTTTAGAAATATGGTTGTAACTTTGGGTAAACAGCTAAAAGAATTTAAGATAGTTACCTGGTAAGCAGGACTGGGATCACAGCAGGGAACTAATGTCGGAATTGTGAGCTTTTTAGTATTATGTCTTTTTAAAACTATAGCCTTTTATTTTATTTTATTTTATTTTATTTTATTTTATTTTATTTTATTTTAGTAAGCTCTACACCCAATGTGGGGCTTGAACTCACAACCTTGAGATCAGGAGTCCCATGTTCTACCGACTGAGCCGGCCAGGCGCCCCTAAAACTATAGACTTTTATTGCTTTGGAAAACAGTAAATAATATTAACAAAAAACCTCTCTAGCTTCCCTGCTCCCTTTTGCCTGCAAATATGCCTTAAATCTCCACAGCCTGCTTTCTAAAATCAGGCCTCCTCCTGCCTTCTGATCTCTTTATCAGCCCTCTCTTCCCAGCCTCACACATCCTGCACACCCATCATGTATTCCTTTATGAACATGGATTGAGCACCTACTGTGAGCTAGTGGCTGTAGAAAGACGAATAAGATGCTTTCTCCATCCTCACTGAATGGTCTAATAGCAGAAACAGATGCATAAAAAATAAGCACTTCCATGCATTTGATGCTTAAACAAAAGTATAGACAACTACCTGTTCCATGAGAATCCAAAAGAAAGAACAACATGTTGCACAAGTTTGTCTCTTAGAGCTCCATGCCCTTGATGATGCTGATTTGTGTGTTTGGGGTTGTTTTGGCCATGCAGAAGGACAACATGAAACTTCCTCTTATTGGTCCTGCCCTCTCCCTCCTCCCAGAAACAAAGGCTTTCTCTTTCTTGCTCTCCAATCACTCTGTCCATTGTGCTTTGATTCTCTTACTCGGCAAGCGTTGTGAGATAACAATTAAGAACTCCAGTTCTGGAGTGGAGAAGACTCTGGCACTTCCTAGCTTTGTGACAGGGCAGGCTACATATCTTTGTGTCCACCTGCTTCATTTCTTAGGTGGGAAAATAAGATAGAATAAGTTGTTTTGAATATTACATGAGATAATTCATTGTAAATACTTAGAACATAGTGTTTATTGTGGTCATGTCAATCTCCCCTATTGGCTGCATTCCTGAGGAGGATAAGGATTGTATTTGATTCAACTTCTGTCACTGAGGTCCAGTTCAGAGCTTGAAACCTGCAAGGCACCTGTTTGCTCTGATGATACAGGAAGAAAGAAGACATTGGTCTAGGCAGATTTAATGGAGATTGTGGGAACTGAACTGGTGTTAAAGGATGGATAACATCTAGCCAGGTGGTGGGAGTGGCCAGTGCAAAAAGTCTGTCATTGGGAAAGAGTGTGTGGGAATCAGTTTGCTTACAAAGAGGGTGTACGTTGGGTGAATGGGAGATAAGGTTGGGTGAATGGGAGATGAGGATGGTACGTGGGATAAAGTTGTGAGCATAAACAAGCAGAGGTATTTGGACCTGAGGTGGTAAACAGGGACTCGGTAGGCTCTTAAGAGTAATGCAACAATACCAATACTTAAGGAAGGTTAGTGTGTAAGTTAGCAGGAGCTCCCTCTTGCACTCACCACACCTGATGAGTCACCGCCGTTGGTATGGAGCTAAATGAAAAAAGCATGCATCTGAGTTTTATGAAAAGGAAATGAGAGATGATTCGATGGCTACCTATACGGAGCAGTGGAGTCAAGCAAAGATAAATTTGGAAAGGAGAGCAGATTTTAGAAGAAAACTGGGAGGCAACATTCATCTTTTGAATTCAGCAAATACTTATTGAAAAAAATACTTACTGAGCTTCTGTTACGTGCAGAGCATTGCTGAGTACCGTGGTGAATACAAAGAGCTCTCTCTTCAGGTAGAGGCAATAATACAGGTACACAAATCTCCATGTACAGGAAGGAACGTGCTGATGCTGAGAGAGCGAGAAGATGAGTAAAGAACAGAGAGCATTTCAGACCAGTAGTTCTGAAACTTTTGTTCTCAGGACCCCTCTACACTCAAAAATTATTGAAGACCCCACAGGGCTGTTGTTTATATGTTATGTCTATCGATACTTTTGTATTTGAAATTAAAATAAAAATTTTAAATATTTGCCTATTTTTAAGTAACAATATTAAACCTATTGCATGTTAACCTAAGTAACATTTTATGAATAATATATTTTAAAATATGTAGTAATGGGGAACGTAGCTGGCTCAGTTGGTGGAGCGTGTGACTCTTGATCTCAGGGTTGTGAGTTCAGGCCCCACGCTGGCTGTAGAGATTACTTAGATATAAAATCTTTTTTTCTCTCTCTCTTTTTTTTTTTTTTTTGAAAGAGAGAGAGCATGGGGTGCCTGGGTGGCTCAGTCGGTTAAGCGTTCGACTTCAGCTCAGGTCATGATCTCGCAGTCCATGGGTTTGAGCCCCACGTCAGGTTCTGTGCTGACAGCTCAGAGCCTGGAGCCTGTTTCAGATTCTGTGTCTCCCTCTTTCTCTGACCCTCCCCTGTTCATGCTCTCTCTCTGTCTCAAAAATAAATAAATGTTAAAAAAAATTTTTTTTAAAAAGATTAAAAAAAAATAAAGACATTCATTAAATTTGAATGCTGTTGGAAATGGGGGATTCTGGCAAGCCTCAAAATACACAGTATGAAAACAAGCAAATATGGGAATACACAGAAAGGGCAGGTAAAAGGATGTAGAAGACCAGCCTTTTCTATTTCACATGTTTAATAGGACTGTGCTTTGTGGGCATTCCTGACTGGCATAGTGATCTCCATGCTGGAGTTTGCAGGGTAACTCACTGAGGTTTAGGAACAAAATATTAGAACTTGTATTTAAATTTCTTTTTTACCAGGCCACCTGGATGGCTCAGTCCGTTGAGCATCCGACTTCAGCTCAGGTCATGATCTCACTGTTCATGGGTTTGAGCCCCATGTCGGGCTCTGTGCTGACAGCTCAGAGCCTGAAGCCTGCTTTGGAGTCTGTGTCTCCCCCCCCCCCCCCCCCAATAAATAAACATTACATTTCCTTTTTACCTAAAAACAGGAAATTAATTTTTACTAATATTTAATATACAGAATGCCACTTGCATTCAGTCCAAAGGTCAGATGGTCACATGAGGTGGCAGGTATCCAGCAACAAGTATTCAGGTGTCACTCTTCTGTGTTTGCTCCTTTTTAGCACATTGCGATACATTGTACAATGGTACAGAAAAAGATTTACCAATCATAACATCTAACTACACCAACCTCACAAAATGGGTATTGGTGCAAGATCTCTTTCCTGGTCATTGCACCCATTCCCCATATGCTGTCTGTTCTTGGCTGCTAACAACTCATAGGTATCCCTCCTGCCTGGGGGAATTGCCCTGAAATGATGGGGGCCACCTAATCAGAGAGGTTGGACACTACCACTGCCGTCCCACCCACACCCCAGGAGATCTGGAGCTGATGACCAAATGTAAGGCTTGCCTCCTTTCCTCAAAGTGAGATGACTCCCTGGTGCCATCCGTACCCCAAAGCTCCTTGTGGGATCAGATTGAGGATAAACTTTAATTGAGTCCACACCTTTGCCTAGCCCTTTCTCCTACCCTGTTCTCTTTTTCTCACTGCCTTACAGGTTTCATCATAACATCACTCTCAGAAAAGAATCACTGGAATCCTCATCTCAAACTCTGCTTCTTAAGAACCTGGCCTAAGACAATAAGCATATGCTTTTGGAATACTCATGGACTGCCTGGGTGGCGCAGTTGGTTAAGCATCTGACTTGGGCTCAGTTCATAATCTCCCGGTTTGTGAGTTCAAGCTCCGAGTCGGGCTCTATAGTGACACCTCAGAGCCTGGAGCCTGCTTCGGATTCTGTGTCTCCCACTCTCTCTGCCCTCCCCCTGCCATGCTCTGTCTTTCTCTCTCTCTCTCAAAAATAAATAAACTTTTTTAAACATTTAAAAATAAAAAAATAAAAGTCACAAAAAGAAGACAAGAAAAGATCAATAATACAAAAGCAACGACAAAATGGCAAACTAGATTTTTCTGACTTCCAGTACAGTCTCTTCTTAGTCAAAATATGTGGTAAAAATGGCAGCTTAATGAGATCTAATAAGAAGTCAGGTAAAATTATAAAGAAGACTATTTGAAATATGGATTTCTATTCACTTTTCTAGCAAGTGAATCTTGCCTTAGTGACTAGAATGGTTTGAAATATTAGCTAATAAGTAAAACACTGTCAGCAAGGTATTTAAAATCTATGCATCCGGAATAGGAAGCTTAAATCTCAGCAGTCTTTTCAGTGATGTTTAAAATTATGTGACCATGCAATACTTTATACAATTTCACATAACATTAAGTGATAAATGTTTAGAATTCTAAGATTTCTTCCCAGGTTTCCTAACAATGAAAGACAAAACAAAAAAATAGCAACAACTAAAAAGAAACCAGTTTACCACTACTTACACACCATTCCTTCCTACCACAGTTAAATAGCTAAAATAATTTAAAGAATTTTAAAAAGGGACAAAACATATATTTTTTTAAATTTATGCTTATTTTGAGAGAGAGAGCAAGAGCAGGGGAGGGGCAGAGCAGTCTGCCCTGGCCGTGCACAGCCAGATGTGGGGCCTGAACTCAAGAACTGCGAGATTGTGACCTAAGTCAAAATCAACGGTCTGACGCTTAACCGACTGAGCCATCCAGGCACCCCTAAAACACGTTCCTTTAGGTAACATACACTAAAAAGAATATGAATAGAAACTATTGTGGAAAGTTGAAGGAACAAATATTAGAAAAAATTATGTGGTGTGAGAGGTTCCTATTAATTTGGATGAAAATAAAAGTGTTTCTAACATGTCTCAGCTTATGGTATTTATTCAATTCTGAGTCAATAATGAAACATGGGAAGAACTGTTTTTCTTAAGCCATTACAAAAAAGCTATCTCAGAGAGATTATGTTTTTAATAGTAAATGACTTCTTTAATAAAAATGTTTCATGGGAAAACAAAACTGACTTTTTTAGTTTTAGTGGGGCAACTGACTTCACTAGAATAAATGAATTTTCTGGAATATGGTTACAGTGCTAATGACACATGTAACATTAAATCATGGGATTCATCACTGGCAGGATATAATAAAAAGATAGTTGGAGTCAGACTATACAAACTTCTGCAGAATGTCATCAATCTGGTTATTTAAGAAAACCTTTTTTTAATGTTTATTTTTGAGAGACAGAGACAGACTGCAAGGCGGGGGGGCGGGGGCAGAGAGACGGGGAGACACAGAATCTGAAGCAGGCTCCAGGCTCTGAGCTGTCAGCACAGAGCCCGATGCAGGACTTGAACCTATGACCCATGAGATCATGACCCGAGCTGAAGTCAGACACTTAACTGACTGAGCCACCCAGATGCCCCAACCTATCCTTTTTTTTTTTTTAAAATAAAGAGTTTATTTTGAGAAAGAGCAAGAGCATGTGGGCGGGGCAGAGAGAGAAAACCGAATCCTCTGCATTGTCAGCCCAGAGCCTGATGCAGGGCTCAAACCCACAAATCGTGAAATCATGACCTGAGCCAAAGTTGATGCTTAACTGACTGAGCCACCCAGGTGCCCCTCGTCAGTCTAGTTATTTAATAAAAACAAGACTTCAAAATTTTAGTGTAGACTTTTTTAAGATTTTATTTTTGAGTAATCTCCACACCCTGCATGGGGCTCGAACTCAACAACCCCCAAGATCAAGAGTTGTGTGCTGTATCCGCTGAGCCAGCCAGGCACCCTGGTAGTGTAGGTTCTTTATAATACTTTTTAATTATATGTAGAATGAGTATAAAAAATGTTCATATAGAGGGAGAGGTTCATGGATTTTTCTGTGGCAAAATAATAGATTTGCCAAAGTGAAGAAAAACTACACACTTTCTTTTTATAAAAAGGAAACAGTTTCAAATTTCCTGCCTTTCTTGTGCTGACAAGTGGCTTTCTGTAAAATGCAATGTTGGCAAATATTTTGGGGAACAGAAAAAAGGAACACTTGATCTGATTATTTCAGGTAACAGTGATCTTTTAACAATGAATGGAAAAGTGATTTCTCATCAGAAGAATGTATAATTTGAAAACACATGCTTGGAAATGTTTCTATTATTGATTGTGTGAATTTATTGCTGAAGATGACACAAGTTTTTCACATATAAAAATTGAAGTACACTGGGGCGCCTGGGTGGTTCAGTCCATTAAGTGTCCGACTTCGGCTCAGGTCATGATCTCGTAGTTTGTGAGTTCGAGCCCCGCATCAGCACCGCTCAGAGCCTGGAGGCTGCTTCCCATTCTGTGTCTCCCTCTCTATCTCTGCCCCTCACCCACTGAGACTCTGTCTCTGTCTCTCTCAAAAACAAAATAAACATTAAAAAGGTAAATTTTAAAAAATTGAAGTACACTGAAATTAGAAATGATTTTCAAACTTGTTTGAAAATTTACTAAATGAAGAGTTAGAGTATATTTTTAATCTATGTGTTAGATATAAAAAAGTAACATCTGATTGATGTTAGGGAAGATGGATATTTCTAGTGGAATTTGACAAAAATCTTTGTAATTAGGATACAGGATAAAAAAAACAAGTATCCTTTTTTTGTATTACTTCCTTTTGAATCTTACTACCTTTTTTTAACTTATTATTTTGAGATAGGGAGGGGGAGTGGGGGAGGAGCAGAGAGAGGGAGAGAGAGAGAGAATCCCAAGCAGGATGGAGCCCCACATGGGGCTCAATCCCATGAACCATGACATTTAACCCACAGAGCCACCCAGGTGTCCCTCAAGTATCTTTATATCCAAGATGTTAAACCAAGAGTTTCAAAAATAATGAAATTATTTCTATTTTTCATGAGAGCAAAATATTTAAGAATCATCAATAAGTAAAAATTATTTTAGAGATCTCATTCTGTAAAAATCCTTATTCTATGTGTATTTTATAATATAAAAAGCATTGGTACATATAGATAATTTATTAATTACAGATTGGGAATAGATACTTGAACTTTTTTATGATGAATGTATAGTCAACAAAATTTGGTGACCAGGGGTTTAGTGAATACTAAGTACTACATTGACAGAATGCTTTTTATTCTTTTTTTTTCCTTCTTCCAGGATTTTATTTAAATTCAAGTTAGTTAACATATAGTACAGTGTTGGTTTCAGAAGTAGAGTGCTTTTTATTCTTTAATGAAACTCTCTAAGCTGATACAATTAAGTATTTTAATTGCATTCTAAAATAGGTGCAAATTCAAGATGTAAGAATGAAAATATAACTTTCTTTTTTTTAATGTTTATTTTTGAGAGAGAAACAGAGCATGAGCAGGGGAGGGGTAGAGAGAGAGGGAGACACAGAATCAGAAGCAGGCTCCAGGCTCTGAGCTGTCAGCACAGAGCCTCATGCAGGGCTCAAACCCATGAACCATGAGATCATGACCTGAGCCCAAGTCATATGCCTAACCGACTGAGCTACCCAGGCACCCCTGAAAATAGAACTTTCAAGTTTTTTCTTGGCAAAACAATCTGAAATCATACATAGAGTAATGTAGCGTATGGAACTCAAACATCCTTTCTGTGATGGGAGAGTTAAGTCAACAGAGCAAACCTATAAACCAGCCTGCTGCATGGTAGATTGAGCTCTGCATGACCTGTTGATTATAGAGAGCCAAAAGACACGGTCCACATATGAGCCATGGCCCTTTCACATGTTAATTCTACTCAATACAGAAATGTGATTCAGTAGATGTCATAGTCTCACCATTTCACAAACAGATAGATCATTCTTGCATTGACAGAGGTGGAGAGAAGACAAAGGCCTCTCCCCTAGAACTTCCTAAAGAATGGAAGCTTTTGGGGCCCCTGGGTGGCTCAGTCGGTTGAGCGACCAACTTCGGCTCAGGTCATGATCTCACGGTTTGTGGGTTCGAGCCCCGCGTCAGGCTCTGTGCTGACAGCTCGGAGCCTGGAGCCTGCTTCTGATTCTGTGTCTCCCTCTCTCTCTCTGCCCCTCCCGGACTCATGCTCTGTCTCTCTCTGTCTCCGAAATAAATAAACATTTTAAAAAAAAATTAAAAAAAAAAAAAAAGAATGGAAGCTTTGGCAGACATTCTTACCTTCTTGGCTGAAGCAAAAATGTGTAAGAGTGAAAGAATGAGTTTCCTCAAAAACAATCAAAATTCTAAAGACAGCTGATTACAAATTTAATACTCAGAGATCAATAGCTTTCCCGTACATAGAAAAGATCCAGTTAGAACATAAAGTGAATAAAAGATCCCATATACTATTTAAAAGATTATATACTCAGGGACAAACCTAAGAAATGTGCTAGGCCTGTGTGAAGCTAACTAGAGGATACTGAAGATGATTTGAGTATGTTTTGCAGAGTCAGTTCAGTTGTCATTTCTTCCAGGAAGACTGCCCAGATCCCCTGGGTTATATCAAACCACTTAATGTAAATTCACCATGAAACCATGTATCTGTCCCTTAAAGCTTGGCAATTTTATGTTTATATGTGCAACGATTTGCTTAATCTCTTTCCTCTTCTGGATTTCATGATATCTGTAAAAACGGATATGTTACTTTAGTTACATTTACATCTCCAGTGCCTAGTATAGTTCCTGGTGTAATAGGCACTCAATAAATGTTTCTTGAGTGAGTGATAATATGGTAAAAACTGTTACTCTACGTAAATTAATCCATACCTTGAATATAATAACAGTTGGCATATCGGCAGCATTATGTTTTGGAAACTGACAAAGTGTTAGAATTCATCTAGATTCTGGAGATGATTGGTGGAGATAGTTGCACAATAATGTGAGTGTGCACAGTGAAATTGTACACTTACAAATGGTTAAAATGGTAGGCGCTTGGGCAGGCACTCTGTTGGTTAAGCATCTGACTTTGGCTCAGGTCATGATCTCACAGTTCATGGGTTCGAGCCCCACATCAGGCTGTGTGCTGACAGCTCAGAGCCTGGAGCCTGCTTCGGATTCTGTATCTCCCGCTCTCTCTGCCTTTCTCCTGCTTGTGCTCTCTTGCTCAAAAATAAATAAACATTTAAAAGAATGGTTAAAATAGTACATTTTATGTATATTTTACAATAAAAAAAATGGCCAAAAAACTTCATCTGGAAATATGAGAATAGACAGAAAAAACTTTTTAAAAATTATTATATTTTAGAGAGCACAAGTGGGGGAGGGGGCAGAGAGAGAGAGAGAGAGAATCTTAAGCTGACTCCATGCTCAGCACAGAGCCGTACATAGGGCTTGATCCCACAAACTGTGAGATCATGATCTGAGCCAAAATCAAGAGTTGGATGCTCAACCAATTGACCCACCCAGGAGGCTTGAGAGAAAAAAAAAAAACTTTTTAAAAAAGAACATTAATAGAGAAATAATCTTTCTAAAAATTGAAACTTAATGTAAACGTGCAGTACTAGAAACCCTTTGCAACCAGATAAATCAATGAAGCTGAGTAAAGACTCCAGAAAAAGACTAATATTTATATGGGAATTTAGTACAAGATAAAGATAACATTTCAGAGTAAAGGGGTGACTTATTCAACAATACTTTTGGGAAAATAAGATAGCCACAAAAAAAAAAAAAAGGACTGAATTTGCATTAGGTCACTTCTTTAGAAAAATTAGGTTATTCACATTCATGGTAAAACAAAAAAAGAAAAAACCTTGAAATGATACACAACTATATACATTAAGAAGTGAATTACCCTCTCACTCTCTCCCTATTTCTCTTCCCAAAGCTGATCCCTAAAACTAGTTTCTTGGGTATCTTTCCAGAGATATCATGTGCCTTTTATGTATATATTATCTGGGTTTTTTTTTTTAAGTTTATTTATTTATTTATTTTGAGAGAGAGAGTGAGAGTGGGGGAGGGGCAGAGAGAGAGGGAGAGAGAATCCCAAGTGGTGTCTACACTGGCAGTGCAGGGCCCAGCGCGGGGCTTTTGAACTCACAAATGGTGAGATCATGACCTGAGCCACAATCGAGTTGAATGCGTAACCAACTGAGCCACCCACGTACCCCATATATTATCTGTTTTTGGTAAATATACAGGAACATACTTTTCTTTCTTTTGTTTTTTTTTTGCAACTTGGAAATAGGTTGGAGTTATTCTACATTAGTATGTATATAGTTGTCACCTTTTTTTGTTTTTGGCTACATAAAATAGTCCTTTGGAATAATGTGTGTATGTATATGTGTGTGTGTGTGTATATATACATATATATATATATATATATATATATATATGTATATATATTCATTATGTGTAAGTGACAGAAAGGGTTAATATGCAAAGAGCACTCTTTTGTCAGTAAGACAAAAGCCTAAAATAAAATGGACAAAGACGTGAATATATAACACATTCGGGAAAAGGTTTAAACTTATAAATAAATAAATGCAAAATAAAACAATAAAATTAATTTTAAGAATAAAGCATTTTTTTACTCAGAGTGAAATATGGAAAAGTTCAATAATATCCAGCCAGTATTGATGATGAATAGGGAAGCAGTTACTCTTATATACCATTAATGGCATTATCAATTAATATAATCTTATCTCGAAGCCAGTTTGACATCTATCATCACAAAGAAATCCACAGAGGTTTATTCATCAATTCCACTTCATATAAATGTATAAAAATGTATATATAAGGATGGTCACTGTATCACTAATTTTTAAAAACCTGACAATATCTTAAATGTACAAACAGAATATTAGTTAAATTATGCTACAAGAATATAATAATATATAGTCATTAAAATTAAGCAGGTCCTTCATTATATACATTTTTAAATGAAAACTGTACAGACCGTATATGCAGCTCATTTTTATTTAACTTTGAAAAGCAAATCTATGCTAGTGTATACATTTTTAAAAATCTGAAGAAGGATTGGTCGATAATAGTTACCTCTGAGCAGTGAGAGCCTTTAGAGTTATTTTTCTTTTATATCTGTTTTGTTTTAATTTTGTATGTAACCATGAGCAAGTTTTATTCATTCATGATAAAGTTATTAAAATGTCAGTACACTGAAATAGCTACATAAAATGGCTACTTTAAATGTCATACCCGCCTCAGAAAGCTTTGCTGCAATCCCTTTTTTAAAAAAGCAGCCTTCAAGCTCTGAGAACTGTCTCTCTAGACAGATTGCAACAGCTCGTGAAAACTTGCCGGTCCGTATATTGACTGTCAGGGTAGATTAGACTCCATCGTTTAAGGAAAATTAAAGAGTAACGACAAAATCTTGTTAATATTTATTTGTAAATTTACAAAGATTCTCATCTGGGGCACCCGGGTGGCTCAGTCAGTTAAACGTCCAACTCTTGAATTCGGCCCAGGTCATGATCCCAGGATCGTGGGATTGAGCCCCACGTCAGGCTTTGCACTGAGCGTGGAACCTGCTAAAGATTCTTTCCTCTTCCCCCTCTTGTCTTCCCTCTCCCCCGCTGATGCACACACTGTCTCTCTTTCTTTAAGATAAAAATAAATAAATAAAAAATAAAAAGATTTCCATCAAAAAAAGCTTTTTTTTTTAACACTCAGCTGATTTTTGAAAAGCTAATCAAGTGGTTCATCTCAAAGCATTCTGGTTAATTTTAATTGACATTTAGCTATAAATCAATACACTTTAAAGTAGAGATAATATAAAAATGTGCAAATTACTCTGATTAGTTTGGGACTTCTGTATCAAGGACAGTGAAAGTAAGTTGTTAATGTTACTTCTTGATTTTCTAAACCTCCAATATATTGTTTTAAATAGCTGCAAAGAAATAGAGAAGTTCTTTCTCTGGAAAAGAAAAAAACAACTGTTTTACCCTTACGTGTTTACACATATTACTAAGTTTTCAAAATATTGATGTAATTTTGATTCTAGTAAGAACCCACTCTTCATAAAAATATTCAGACTACCATCCTAGAAACACTACATACAGAAATAGAACAAAATCTTTTTAAGAAATGCCAGCCTGTATCCTCAGAATTTGTATTGAACACTTCGTGAAACATTTATATATTGAGAACCTTGAAAAAAGTAGCATATGTAGGGTAAGTTTTCACCGATATTACTAATGATATATTTGCTAGGTAAATAATGTTGGAAATTACCAGTAATGCATTAGTCATGCTCTCTTTTGGACATGGGAGAGAGAGATGTGTAAGTCTGGCAATGAAGATTAATTCCCAATCTGGTAATATAGAGTAGCCTTTTATACTTGGAACTGATAATTATTAACAATTGGGAAGTATTCATCCTCTTGTTATTGTTTTAGACCTATAAAAATGTTTCCTACCTCTGCTCAGTCCTAAATCCTTAACCAGATGAGATTTTTTTATTGGGAGTCTTAAGCTCCAATAGCAGAAGAGAGTTATGTACTGCTTTCCAACTGTTTTATAGTTTTATAATTCTTAGGGTGTACTGATTTGTGGGATTTTTTTCCCCCTGCAATAGAAATGTCTTTAAAGTGAAGCATTTTAGTTCAGGACTTGAAGGAAAGTTTGCATAGCAGAAAATAAAATGCTGATTTGAAGAATTTGGATAAATGTAGGCAGAAGTCAGAAATTTCAGTTTGTTCAATTTACTCTAGGAGAAACTGAAGTTACTAAATACATGTTATTGAATGCATTAGAAGTAGGTTTATATGAACTTTTGTAAACATTCTTCCTTTCTCTTTTCTTTCAAACCTAACTATACTTTATAAGGAGTATTATTTCTGAGGCAGGAGAAATTATTGTTTTGTATTTACATTTTTCGATAAAATACTATCAATTTAAGTGTTGATAAATGTTTGAAGGTTATTTGAAACATGGTAGTTTATGCTATTGCACAATTATTAGTAAACATTAGTGATACGTGATTTTCATTGTACTCATTGAAATGTAGATTTTTTAAAAGATTTTCTTTTTAAGTAATGTCTACACCCAGCATGGTGCTCAGATTTACAACCATGACGTTGAGTTGTGTGTTCTACCAACAGAGCCAGCCAGGTGCCTCCAAAATGTAGATTTAAAAAAGAAACAATGATGCGCCTGCATTTTACTGGTAGCAATGAATTTAAGACACTGGAAAATTTTTAAATGAATTATAAACATGTCAAAGACATGAATTTAAAGCATTCATAAACACTGTCAGCCATTTCAGGGTTACATGATAATCTGAAACACAGATTAGAGATTCATAGAAGTAACAAGACACGGCAAAGATCTGAAGGAGCAACAAAGATAGCACTCTTAAGGTCATTCTAAAAATGCTTGGAAATTGGTGGTGCAGCCACCCGTAGTGTAATTTTTATTAGAAATCTTGATCACTAAAGGACGTTTCCAGTTTTCTTTGAAAAAACACTGAAAAATGAACGTTCTTGGACAGTTTTGCAAATGTGAATCACACAGTTATCGATCCACATTGTGGGGTTCTGTTTTAGACCTTCTTTCCTGGCATACCTAGGGTTGGCAGATGTAAGGTTGCTGTTTCTAGCCTCATGCCCATAGCACAGATGGACCAGTGAAGTAACCAGGACCAAATCACAGTCAACAGAGAAAGTAAGAGAGCCTTGGATTAGTGGGTACAGGTGCAGCTGAGTCAACTCTATGACATGTAAATGCTGGCTAGATAATCTATTGTCTGACACTAGGTTATTCTATGAAGAAGCCAGATGTTAATTACATTAGGTAAAGACCTTAGATAATCACAAGACTGAAAGGCAGAACTTGGCAAGAGAAACATGCTTTTTAGATGGATCTTTTTAAAGGATCTGATTATTTTGAAATGCAGTAGGGTGTTCAGTTTTTAAAAAACGTTTATTTATTTTTGAGAGAGAGAGACAGAGTGCAAGCAGGGAGGGCAGAGAGAGAGAGGGAGACACAGAATCTGAAGCAGGCTCCAGGCTCTGAGCTGTCAGCACAGAGCCCAACGTGGGGCTCAGACTCATGAGCTGTGAGGTCATGACCTGAGCTGAAGTTGGACACTTAACCGATTGAGCCACCCAGGTGCTCCAGTATAATGTTTAATAGAACAATAAAATGGATACACAAATAAACTGCTGTAAAAAGGAAGACTTTTGGTAGGACATGCTGTAAATGGGTAGCGAGTCAAAAATTCAAAACTGTTCCTTACAGATGAATCTGTCAAAAATTATTGTATGCATGAGGGTGCCTGGGTGGCTCAGTCGGTGCCTGAGACTTCTGAGTTCAAGCCATGGGGAGTTAGGGAGAGGAAGTTCTCTTACTTGTGAGGATTGCTGGCCCCCAATGTGAATAATCATCTTTCCTGTAGCTCAGAGCTTGCTTGCTTTTTTTCTCCAGAGCTTTCTCAATAGACCACAACTGGCCAATAGACCACAATATTCTTAAAAGACTTTTAGTTGGCTCTAACCCCTTGAAAGGGTTTGGCGGTACAGAATCTAGGTCAGGCAGACCCAGTGCACTAGTAACTTAATAAGTATGTGGCTTCTTTAACGAGAAAATGCTGTTTAATACAACAACTGGAGTGTGCATCCAAATTACCTGGTGGGCTTGTTAAACAAATTGCTAGGTCCTGATCCCCCAGTTTTTGATTCAGAAAGTCTGAGATGGGACCCAGGAATTTGCTTTTCTACCAAGTTCCCAGGTGATGCTGATGCTGCTGGTCAGGGGACTGCACGTTGAGAATCACAGTTCAGGTAACTGAGCTGAACCCTTTGATGTAGTTCCCTAATGTTTCTGTTTGACAAATGTAAGCTTAATGATTAATGGCACAAAGTAGTGTTTAAGATCAGGTGCTACGAAGCCATTTGATGGCTATTGTTAGCTTTCGATTTTACATTCTTACTCAGATACAATCTAATCTTAGATATAATGTAGATTAAAAAAACCCCACACGTAAAAAAAATCAGTTCTAGCATGTACTATCTACCAATTTCACAAGTCTGTAAACCCCAGAAATGTATTTACTGCCTCATTTCCCAATTCCTTTTTTTCCCTTTCTAATAATTAAATCATTGAATCATTTATTAAAATCTCACTACTTGCCCCTACCACATACCCACATATACACTGTTGATCTCTTTGTTCTTCTGGCAACTCTCTCCTCCTTTCCAGTCTGCATTTTAGTGTTTCTTTCATTGGCTTCCTATCTTCTACCTCCTCTCTCCATTGCCCTTGGCAGACATCATTAATTGACCACAGCATTCTGTTAAAAAATGGTGTCCAAAGTGGTGTCACTTAGACCAGGTTCCCAAACCAATGCTTAATACCAAGTCTAATTACAGTTTGAGTGTCCCCCAGAAATGTGGCCTTAAGCAGTCAGTCAGGAAATTTTTCTTTATATCAGCACCAGTGAGTCTGTCACCTGGGTCCTCCCTGTCCCCCAAAGAAAGATGAGGTAATCTGCATAAGACGCCTTGCTTTTTCCCCTAGCAAACAGCCTCCTCCAGAACGTCCTTTTCTTTTGCTGATTGCTTTCTTGCCCCCACCCTACGTCTATAAAAACCGTCTACTTTGTGTAACTCCTTGGAGTACCTCTCTACTTGCTAAATGGGGCACTGCCCAATTCATGAATCATTTAATAAAGCCAATGAGATCTTCAAGTTTACTTAATTGAATTTTGTTATTTAACAGCTCCTATCAACAGAATTTAAGTAATTCTTCACAACATAGCTTCTGCAAAATACTTCGTTGATTGGTGTTTGTCCTTGAGATGAAATATATGTTGTGAAGATTGTTCCAGAAGCAATTTTGTCTATTTCCATGGCTCTAGGTTTCACTGGATCAAACATGATCTGTAACCCACTACTTCTAGACATTGTTAAATGAGATAATTAATTTTATTTTTAAAAACTATTTTGAGCAAGGTTGCTGTTACTTCTGTTCATATACTTCAAGTTCTATATTGTGTTCATACATTTCCTTGAATACATATTTAGTGAATTAGTAATAATAAACTCCAAAGATTATTTATATCTAAAATATGGTAATTAGTCCTGCCTCTTTTACAGTTCATTTGCAAGATGTTATTTTGCAATATATTCTTGGGTTTGAACTGATAAAACATTGATAATTAGTTGGAATTCATATTTGAGGCTTAATGTCTTATCAATGTTATTTGGAATAAAAAAAGCTTGTAATAGCCCAATTATAATAGCCCAAATGTAGTCTCCAATTGATTTAATATGGTCAGGTACAGTCTATAGTCCTCACAAGCAATAAAACATTGTCTCATTTTAGCAAAAGCATAATGGAACGGTAGCAAAGGAAAAGAGTAAGGACTACAAGAAATTATTGGCCATGAAGAACAATATTATCAGGTCTGTTATCTTTTACTTATTTATTTACTTATTTTAGAGAGAGAGAGGGACAGAGAGTGAGTAGGGCAGGGTAAGAGAGAGGGAGATAGAATCTGAAGCAGGCTCCAGGCTCTGAGCTGTCATCACCGAGCCTGATGCGGGCTCAAACTCACAAATGCCGCGAGGTCATGACCTGAGCTAAAGTTGGACGCTTAACCAACTGAGCCACCCAGGCGCCACTGGACCTGTTATCTTTTAATTGTTGCTATTAATTTTATTGAAACAAATCATACATTTTTATTTAAATATAGCAAAAAATTTTTAATGTAAATAGCAATAAACATCCATTTTCTTTCTTTCTTTCTTTCTTTCTTTATTTATTTTAGGTTTCATTTCTCTGAGCTTTTATTTTTTTATTTTTTTTTCAATATATGAAATTTATTGTCAAATTGGTTTCCATACAACACCCAGTGCTCATCCCAAAAGGTGCCCTCCTCAATACCCATCACCGACCCTCCCCTCCCTCCCACCCCCCATCAACCCTCAGTTTGTTCTCAGTTTTTAAGAGTCTCTTATGCTTTGGCTCTCTCCCACTCTAACCTCTTTTTTTTTTTTCCTTCCCCTCTCCCATGGGTTTCTGTTAAGTTTCTCAGGATCCACATAAGAGTGAAACCATATGGTATCTGTCTTTCTCTGTATGGCTTATTTCACTTAGCATCACACTCTCCAGTTCCATCCACGTTGCTACAAAGGGCCATATTTCGTTCTTTCTCATTGCCCTGTAGTACTCCATTGTGTATATAAACCACAATTTCTTTATCCATTCATCAGTTGATGGACATTTAGGCTCTTTCCATAATTTGGCTATTGTTGAGAGTGCTGCTATAAACATTGGGGTACAAGTGCCCCTATGCATCAGTACTCCTGTATCCCTTGGGTAAATTCCTAGCAGTGCTATTGCTGGGTCATAGGGTAGGTCTATTTTTAATTTTCTGAGGAACCTCCACACTGTTTTCCAGAGTGGCTGCACCAATTTGCATTCCCACCAACAGTGCAAGAGGGTTCCCGTTTCTCCACATCCTCGCCAGCATCTGTAGTCTCCTGATTTGTTCATTTTGGCCACTCTGACTGGCGTGAGGTGATATCTGAGTGTGGTTTTGATTTGTATTTCCCTGATAAGGAGTGACGTTGAACATCTTTTCATGTGCCTGTTGGCCATCCGGATGGCTTCTTTAGAGAAGTGTCTATTCATGTTTTCTGCCCATTTCTTCACTGGGTTATTTGTTTTTCGGGTGTGGAGTTTGGTGAGCTCTTTATAGATTTTGGATACTAGCCCTTTGTCTGATATGTCATTTGCAAATATCTTTCCCCATTCTGTTGGTTGCCTTTTAGTTTTGTTGGTTGTTTCCTTTGCTGTGCAGAAGCTTTTTATCTTCATAAGGTCCCAATAGTTCATTTTTGATTTTAATTCCCTTGCCTTTGGGGATGTGTCGAGTAAGAGATTGCTACGGCTGAGGTCAGAGAGGTCTTTTCCTGCTTTCTCCTCTAGGGTTTTGATGGTTTCCTGTCTCACATTCAGGTCCTTTATCCATTTTGAGTTTTTTTTTTTTGTGAATGGTGTGAGAAAGTGGTCTAGTTTCAACCTTCTGCATGTTGCTGTCCAGTTCTCCCAGCACCATTTATTAAAGAGACTGTCTTTTTTCCATTGGATGTTCTTTCCTGCTTTGTCAAAGATTAGTTGGCCATACGTTTGTGGGTCTAGTTCTGGGGTTTCTATTCTATTCCATTGGTCTATGTGTCTGTTTTTGTGCCATAATAAACATCCATTTTAAATGATAGTTACAAAATGTTCAGTGTAGCACTTTTTAACATTCTAGTATAAATTGCTGAAGGTATAAACAGGCAAGGAGCCAAAATAGATGATTAAGATGATGAGATGATAAGAGATCCAACTTAAAATTATTTGCAGAGGTGGTTTTAAAGGTCTTGTTCTATCTTTTTACAATCCCAG
Source organism: Panthera leo (assembly GCF_018350215.1). Classification (NCBI taxonomy): domain Eukaryota; kingdom Metazoa; phylum Chordata; class Mammalia; order Carnivora; family Felidae; genus Panthera; species Panthera leo. The sequence continues at coordinate 109,529,795 of NC_056684.1, forward strand.
GTGATTTTTTTGATATGAGAGAATTTGAAATCTAATGCGATTGTGACAAAGAATACATTCTGATGAAAGCAACAACTTTCTCTTTGGATCTGAACTATTAAAAAAAACCTGGTTTTATATTTAAAAATTATTTTGCATGTGAGAGCTCTTTAAATCTCTGTGGGAAAAGGAAACAAATGATGCTGGGGAAGAGGACAGGATATTGTCTTACTTACTCATTTCTTATTGGCTCCCAGCCTACGTGTAGTTATGTGCAATTACAAGACACAAGAATCTTCCGAGTAGCATTGTTTTTAATTTTTTTTTTAACGTTTATTTATTTTTGAGAGAGAGAGAGACAGAGCATGAGTGGGGGAGGGCAGAGAGAGAGAGGGAGACACAGAATCTGAAGCAGGCTCCAGGCTCTGAGCTATCAGCACAGAGCCCGATGCAGGGGCTCAAACTCACGAACCATGAGATTATGGCCTGAGCTGAAGTTGGACACTTAACCGACCTAGCCACCCAGGCTCCCTGTTTTTAATGTTTAATTATTCATTTTGAGAGAGAGCAAGTGACAGAGAGAGAGGGCACGCAATTGGGGGAGGGGCAGAGAGAGGCGGGGAGAGAGAATTCCAAGCAGGCTCCACACTGTTAGCGCACAGTCCGACCCGGGGCTTGAACTCACTAACCGTGAAATCAAGACCCAAGCCAAAACCAAGAGTCAGACGCTTAACTGACAGAGCCACCCAGGCACCCTCAGAGTAGCATTGTTATAGCAAAAAATTAGCGGCAATCTGAAAGTCCATTACTGGAATAATAGGTAAGTAAACTGTGATAGATTTATGTAATTGTACCATACAGCACTATAAAATAATAAAGCAGATCCATTCAGTCAAATATGTCTTGAGTCCCTACTAAATCTAGGTGCTGGGAATAAAGTACAGAATATAGTAGATATGGTCCCTGCCTTCATGGAGCTTCAATGCTAGTGAGGAAAGAATATAAAAAGCAAACAAGTAAGATCATTTCAGTGCTATGAACAATATACTACAAGATAATGTGATAAAACCATACAGGAGATGGGGAGTCCATTAGATAATATGACCAGGGAAAGCTTCACTGAGAGGATGCTATTTAAGCCGAGATGTGAATATTGAGGGGGAGCCATCCATACGAAGAGGTAGAGGGAGTGTTCCAGTCAAGGGAGGTGGCAGTGGCAAAGTTTGTGATGCTTGGTTAGAGACATAGGCCGTTGTGATTGGAATAGAGTTAAATTCTTTTTTTAATGTTTATTTTTGAGAGAGACCGAGAGCGAGTGGGGGAGGGGCAGAGAGAGAGAGGTTGAGAGGGAGACACAAGATCCGAAGCAGGCTCCAGGCTCTGAACCGTCAGCACAGACCTGACCTAGGCCGGAATCAGACACTTAACCAACTGAGACACCCAGGTGCCCCTGGAGTAGAGTTTTAAGTCAGAGTGAGGTAGGGGCCAGATGATGTAGGGCCTTGAAGACATTCTTAAGGTGTTTGGATTTAATTTCAGTTACAGATCTTCCTCCACTTCACACGGGTTTATGTCCTGGTAAACCCATTGTTAAGTTGAAAATACCTAAGTCAAAATGCATTTAATACTCCTAATCCACTGAACACAGTTTAGCCTAGCCTACCCTCAATGTGCTCAGAACATGTTAGTCTACAGTTGGGCAAAATCATCCAACAAAAAGCCTATGTTATAATAAAGTGTTGAATATTTCATGTAATACACTGATTACTGTACTGAAAGTGAAAACCAGAATGGTCGTATGGGTGCCGAATGGTTACGAGTGAATCGGTTGTTTACCCACGTAATCACGTGGCTGGCTGGGAGCTGTGGCTCGCTGCCACTGCCCAGCATCACAAGAGTATTGTACCACATATCGCTAGCTCAGAAAAGATCGGAATGCAAAATTCCATATACAGTTTCTAGTGAAGAAGTATCACTTTTGCACCGTCATAAAGTTGAGAAGTGGTAAGTGAAACCATCATAAGAAACCATCTGAATGACATTCAAGAATAACCTCATGTTTTCTAATAGAACTTATGAAATATTTTTTGAAATGCCTTTCTGCTGTAAGCATTATTGAATTTTAGAAATGTTCTAGTGAACATTTATGTTCGGCTTTATTTTTTAAAAATATTTATAACTTGATACGGTGCTCTACAGTTTTAAAATGTTTTATGTTACAAGGGTCTTATTTTCAGAAATACAGCTTAAATCTTCAGGGTTCATACCAGGTTCATGCTTGTAATAAAGTAGTTTCACCTTATCCAGCATTCTCTTCTGTTTGTTTTAGTTCTGAATGAGATTCTTAGACTTTCTTCTTTCTTTCTTTTTTTTTTTTTTTTTGACTTGTTACTTTAACATGTATTGGTTGAAAAATAAATAAATAAAGGGGGAGGGAGAAGTTTTCAACGTCATTTCAGGATAACTATTTCCTGGTATAAAAAGACATTATTCTCAAACAATAACTTTCTAAAAAAAAAAAAAAATACATCATGCAAAGTTTTAAAAAGTTTCACTGAATGTTTCAAAACTCTGGGAACAGATTGTATAGTAACCATTTTGACCAGTTTTTGCCGAAGAAACACAAAACCTTGCAAGTCAACTCAAAGGCAGGCTTTGCGGCAAAGGCCTGCTGACCATAGCCCAGACTTTCTTCTTTCTTTTTCATTTACACATCCATCCCCATGGCTAGCAACATTTGTTCAATGAGTTACAGAATTCCTGAGGTTATTGGTGTCTACCTGTCTCCCTCTACTTTTATTTTTTAGCAAAGAACTATGTTTAGGGTGATTACGATTCAGAACTATTTGAAGAGTATGTTGAATTAGGTAATACTTAGCAGTCACTTTAAACCTTGTAATTCAAATCAATGTTATTACTCTCATAAAGCAATTAACTCATTGTTTCTTTTTGGAGAAACTTGTAACTTTCTTAAAGGAGTATATACAAACTTTTTGTGGACAGGACAAGATATGCTCCCTCAACTCTATTTCCTCAACAAAAATGGACTAAAATTCTTTTTTTTTCCATTAAATTTCAGTATTCTAATACAAACAATAGAAATATTCCTTTTGTTTTTATTCGGTCTACAACAGTTTAATAAACTTTTAATGTTGAAAGGGATTTTAGAGAACATCGAGTCTAACCTCTTCATTTAATGTGTGAGGAAATTGTGTCTCACAGAAGACAGAGCTAGTGCCTAAAGGTATAGCAGATTATAGTTGGAGTCCAAAATCAAATCAAAACAGAACTTCTGGTCTTCTGATTTCTTCATCTGTAACATACTGGCTTGAATGTATTTCTTGTATTCAGCATAACCTGTTTTGTCACTGTGGGTTTAGGAGAAAACAGACACGGGATGGGAACATGAAAGCCAATACCAGTTTGGCACTAGCATCTTCATGCAGAATGGAATTCATGCACAAAGACTTTCACAAGAATGGACAAAAGAATTCTGTAAAGTGTCAAGGTCGGGACTGGAAAAAACCACTGCTTGCAAGCCCAGAATCTGAAACCAGCTTTATAACAGACTTTAACATATGATGACATGGAATACCTTAAAGCCCCCAAAGGCAGAAGTCTACAGTCTTTCCTTCTGACTTCTAAAAGCGCCTCATGGAACAGTCACCCAAGTTTCACTGGAATGAGTTTCAGGTGAATGGTGTACATGGAACGCCTACACGTGCAGGTCTGCAATAGCCAGTAACACGTTTGAGGCCTAACTGTAAGGTAAAATATAAGACAATATGGTCATTATGTCTTTTTCAGATAGGACACCCCCACCCCCACCCCATGAAGCAGTCAAGAGCCTTTTGATCAATAATGTTGAATCAGAAAAATTAGGTGGTCATGGGTGTATCGGGGATTACCTCACACATGGGGAACATATCTTGGTGTCTGTGATTCTACTAGCAAACACCCTTCCCACACTCACCTCAGACTTTTCATAACTCAAGTGGTTGGGGTTCATCAGATGTGCGATAGGTTCTGACCTCTCAATCCATTGAAGAAACGTCAGAGTCTCAGTATGGTGGGTTAAGAATTACGCTGAAGAACGCCAGTGTTATTCCCAGAGTGGCTGGAAAGCCCAGAGTGAGTCCCCTGGGAGCTAGTCCTCGCTATAGAACGCAGAAAGCCTACTTGTAGCTGGTCTGCAGCCTCTTCCTTATCCTCGTGACCTGTTCCCTCATGGTCTGTCAGCGGGTTTCTGGGTATGTCATTAGTTTGTTTTACTTCCCTCTAGTGCGGGTTTGGAAGGTGAGGGGAGTAGTATAACTTCATATTCAAAGTCCTAACTCACTGGGGTCTCCTCCTCTAACTGCATCTGTGGAGGTCATGATCTCATGTCACCAAAATCAAGGCCTTGGGCTTCTTGATATAAAATCCAAGATTAATATATGAAATTACCTTATTTTTCCTCTTAATAGGTAAACAAGACTTAAAGCAAAACACATTAGCCTTTTCATTTATCACAGATAAAAAAAAAAAAAAGAAACAAAAAAGTATCTATCAAACAATAGTTTTGATTACCTTCAAGCTGGGTGTAATTTCATCCCTGAGCTAAGTGAGTAACAAATACTGCAGCTCTTCTACTGGTAAAGAAAGGCAACACTTCATTATTTATACGAATTTCTTATTAAACATTTTAACAAACTTTTCAACTTTATATCCTACTACTCTCTTCCAGGTACCTGACCACCTGCAGTGCATTTGTTTGCTAACCATGTCTAACACACTCCCATTTTTGTGCCTTGGTTCTACTCATTTCTTCTACCAAAGATGTATCCTTTGCCCCACCACAGTGCTCTTAGCCCATCCAAATTTTCATTCACTTGGGACTGTTCAACACTGCATCCTGAAGTTATAGTCTGCCTGCCTGAGGAAGTAATTAAGATTGCACATAATTACAGGCATACCTCATTTTATTGCATTTCACAGATATTGCGGGGATTGTGTTTTGTTTTTTAGAAATTGAAGTTTTGTGGCAATCCTGTGTCGAACCAATCAGTGCCATTTTTCCGGCAGCATTTGCTCACTTTGTGTGTGTGTCACACGTTAGTAATTCTTGCAGTATTTTAAACTCTTTCCTTATGATGATGATCAGTGATTACAGACTCATTGAAAGGTCAGATGATGGTTAGCATTTTTTAGCAATAAAGTATTTTTTAAATTAAGATATGTCAATTGGGGTGTTTTTTTCCTAGATGTAATGCTATTGCACACTTAATAGACTACCGTATAGACATGACTTTAATATGCACTTTTTGGTAAAACAAAAAATTGATTTGACTCCCTTTACTGTGATACTCACTTTATCCCAGTGATCTGAAACCAAACCCACAATATATGAGGTATGCCTGTATCTGCTAATAATATTATAGATTTATGAATTTGGTATGGAGTTGCTGTATATGAGCTCAAAGATCCTATATAGATCTAAAATGTTTTATAATTCTATAATCCCCTTAACATATGTAATGTGGGAAAATGTAGATGATTTTTAGGAAAGATAGAAAAAATATTTCAGATGTAAATGCTGTATTTGGGTTTATAATTAATGTTACTTATAAATTATGCTATATATTTAGACATTATATGTTAATTTTAAAAATTTACAGCTTGTGTCCATAAATGAATTTTGGGAATATCCTGCCAAGGGAAATGTTTTTAAAATATTTATTTTGTAACACTATTTGAAACATTTTGCAGAGTGGAAAATGTTGAAGGAGTATTAGTTCAGTTTTTTATGTTCACTATTTCAAGGCTGTTATCATAGTACTTCAATGAGAAATAACCAAAAGTAACACTATCCATTAAAATGAGTTTGGTGAATTTCATCCCTAAATCAACCCAGATAAAAAGAGGGGCAAAGTAATATTCTCAAGATTACACTTCTATAGCTTATTAACTGGGAACAAATGTTATACCCTCATTTATACAGAACACTTTTGGCAGATTCGCTTTTAGTTTTTTTAGTGTTTATTTATTTTTGAGAGAAAGCATGCACACGATCAAGCAGGAGAGGGGCAGAGAGAGAGGGAGATAGAGAGTCCCAAGCAAGCTCTGTGTTGTCAGTGCAGAGCCCAAGGAGGGGATGAGGGGCTCAAACTCAGGAACAGTGAGATCATGATCAGAGCTGAAACCAAGAGTTGGACACTCAACTGACTGAGCCACCCAAGTAACCCCTTTAAAAAAAATTTTTTTTACCATTTATTTTTGAGACAGTGTGGGTGCACACATGTGTGTGTAAGTGGGGGAGGGGCAGAGAGAGAGGGAGAGAATAAAATTTGCTATTAAAGAAATAATACCTTGGGGTGCCTGGGTGGCTCAGTAGGTTAAGTATCCCACTTCAGCTTAGGTCATGATCTCCTGGTTCATAAGTTCGAGCCCCTGCATCAGGCTCCTCTGCACTGAGAAGGCAGAGCCTGCTTGGGATATTCTCTCTCTCTCTGCCCCTGCCCCACTCACACACTCTTTCTCTCAAAATAAATAGACTTTTAAAAAGATAAATAATAATTTGTACATAAATCACATTCTATAAAACAGGGCACTGAAGTAATTACAGGCAAAACATTTCAAGAATCTAAATTATCCTTTAAATATTTGCATGAAAAGTGATAAAATTCCTACCAGATAAATTGGAAGCATTTATTTACAAGCTAAAGTTTTAAAACAACTAAAACAAGTAAAAAGTAAACTATTACATAATTTTTTACTTTTTTAGATCATTAATCTCTTTGAGAACCTGTTGGAAGTTGTAGAATTTTTCCCTCAGAAAAATGTACATACTATATAGCCTGTCTACGGATTGAGTATTCATTCAAAATATGTGAATCAAATGCCTGCTGTCCCAGGGACCCAGAAGTAAATAGAGGCACAGGCTATTTTTTGTTCATGGAGCTTATATCATAAAGACAGAACATTTGAAGCCAATAATACATAAGCAAGAGAATCCCAGGTTTTGATATATGCTATAATGAGATTTCAGTTAAGAGAACCCCTAATACAGGACAAAGGAAAAACCTCAAATCTGCACTATTTGTGTTTTGGTGTTTTTGTTTTTGTTTTTTAATTTTAAGTTTTTTATTTTGAGAGAGAGAGCAAGCAGGGTAAGGGCAGAGTGTGAAGAGAGAGAGAATCCCAAGCAAACTCCTCACTGTCAGCACAGAGCCTGATGCAGGGCTCAAACTCACAAACCGTGAGATCATGACCTGAGCTGAAACCAAGAGTCGGCGCTTAACTGACTGAGCCACCCAGGTGCCCCTGTGGTAATTTTTTTTAAAAGAATCCATTTTATATCTCCTAAGAAAAGGTCATTATGTAACAAAAACTTTGAAAACATGTATTAAATCAAATACTGCAAATAGCATAATAGGTAAGGTAAGTGTATGAACTTTTAAAACCTGAGATAATGGACTTGGTGACATAAACCTAACAACGTTGTAGACATCATGATATAATTGGTTAGTATAGGTCACAAAGCAATTTCACAATTCATTTGGCTTTCAGAAAATGGGGGGAACCTCCTAAAATACAAACATATTCTGTCATATCTTGTTGCTTGCAGTGCTAGGGGCTGGGCTGTTTTAAATGGTGGAAAATGCACCAAGACTAGGGGTGCATGGGTGGCTCAGTTGGTTAGGCTTCCGACTTTGGCTCAGGTCATGATCTCACAGCTTGTGGGTTCAAGCCCCGCATTGGGCTTTGTGCTGACAGCTCAGAGCCTGGAGCCTGCTTCGGATTTAGTGTCTCCCTCTCTCTCTGCCCCTCCCCAACTTGCGCTTGTGCTCTCTCTCTGTCTCTCAAAAATAAACATTTTTAAAAAATGCACCAAGACTAAAGATGATGAAAGGAAAAAGACAAATTTATAAAATACCAGCTAGTTGAAATTAACAAATTAGTGTTTATTTCTGGAAACATTTTTTTTTTAATGTTTCTTCTATTTTTCTTTGAATTCTCCCTCCTGTCTTATAAGCAGGGCATGCTTTGTTTTATAAAGATGTGTAGTGGGCTTAAAAATGGAGAGTTTTCTAAAATGTCCTTTACAGTTAGCGTGTTAAAATTTATTTTTATTGTGCTATTTGCAGCTTATGTAACCACAATTAAAATTTAAGTGTGTAAAGAGGTTTTGTTTTTTTTTTTTTCTTTTTAACTTAAGTACACTACAGAAGAAACTGGAAGAACATGACCAAATCTGACAAAATATCCTGAATGGTACCATCCACTATGTCCGGTTACAGTACTCTTCTCAAAATATTGCTTGTTCCCTTTCCAAAAAAAATCTCTTTAGCAAACAATAAAAACTCCCTTCAGAAAAACTAATTCAACTTTTAAGTTGAATTTTAAAAATTGGTCCTTACTCATGTCCAGATTAAACAGATTTTTAAATCTAGTGAAAACCTTGTTAACAAGAATGAAATTGTTTTGCTAATAAAAAATCTTTGCAGTATAAAATTATGTGATCATATATTCAAAATTAAAACATTCTAGTATTTACTCCTCCTTAGGGAGTATTTTATGAACATTTTCTTTTAAATTATACTCCTATCACTGAATTTTTGTTGCGTTTGAAAGACACATTTACTAAAGATTTTAAAGGAAGCTAGTAAATAAAAACAATTATACAAATCTACTGTAGTCACATTGTTTTACATTAGGTCTTCTAATGAGTTTCTGGCAGACCTAGGTTTTGCAATTCACATATCACAGCATTTTCAAGTTACAAAATGAAATGTCCATATGTTAATGCAGCTTGAAAAAATACCTATTCCTGGGGTACCTGGGTGGCTCAGCTGGTTAAGCGTCCAACTCTTGGTTTCCACTCCTGTCGTGATCTCCTGGTTGTGAGATCAAACCCCACGTCCAGCTCTGGGATGACAGACAGCATGGATCCTGCTTGGGATTCTTTCTTTGCTCCTTGCCAGCTAGCACACACTCACTCTCTCTCTCTCTCTCTCTCTCAAAATAAATAAACATTAAAACAAAACAAAACAAAAAAACCCTGTTCCTGGAGCGCCTGGGTGGCTCAGTCAGTTAAACCTCCCACCTCAGCTCAGGTCATGGTATCACGGTTCATGGGTTCGAGCCATGCATCAGGCTCTGTGCTGACAGCTCAGAGCCTGGAGCCTGCTTCAGATTCTGTGTCTCCCTCCCTCCCTCAGCCCCTCCTCTGCTCTCTCCCTGTCTCTCAAAAATAAACATTAACAAAAACAAAAACCTGTTCCTAATACTGTGTCTAATGCCTGAGACAATGAATTGGCAGTCAACTACCTATAATACCATTGGCCACAGATTCTGCTGAAACATTTTATTCATGTTTCTTAATATTATGAAACTTTTTACTAAAAGTACAATGTCAGAATGATCACAATTGGAGCCCAAAGTCAGTCTGAACCCTGAAGAATTTCTTTGATATCTTCTATTACTGAAAACAACTCTGGTTTTGAATAAGATGCTTCAGAGGAAAAGCCTGCTAGAATGAAAATCCTAAATATATTTTATAAATATCAGATAATACAGAGAACAAATGCAAAGAAGGTAAACAAAACAAAATACTCTTCAATTCTGAATTTGGCTTTTATTTTAAAATACATTTAGCATGGAGATACCATAGGACAGAAAATAATAAATCACAAAGAAATGGAGTATTTTCAAATACCTTTTAAGCTAGATATAAAAATTAATAAGATAGCATAGACCCAAATTATGGGAAGTAGTTCCTAAAATTCAATTCATTAAACACATTTTGAAAGAAAAGTTCTTTGCACATTTTCCAACGTACCGATATGTTCCTAAGTGCCTCGGTTTCGACTAACGGCTAAAGATCCCAAATTTAGTTGTTTTACTTAAAATTATCATATTCAATGTTGGTAAAAATTACCATGTCCCTAAATTCTCAATCGGAATTATAAAAATATGAGTTCAAATAGTTATGCTGTCCAAAATAGAAACATCTTAAGTGATACTTCTGGATAATCAGACAGATATTGCACTAAAGTCAGTAATTCCATACCTGATGCTCATTTATATGGAAAGTTAATTCTCTTAAGAAAAACTTACTACAAATAAACTTAATGTTAACCTAATTACAATTACACTTCAAAATATAAAGGCACAGACAGAAGAAATGTTTAATACCCAAATTTTCCACTGTGAAAATAATAAAAATTGAAAAAAAAATAGGATCTAAAATACTGATACTTTCAGATTTTATAATTTACCTTAAGTAGCTAATAAATGGGTATTAAAAGTTAACACTGCTAAATCCAATCCTTTCCAAATAATTTAGAAAAACGGTTTGTTTATAAATTAAGTGTGTGCATTGTCCCATCTATAAATTTCAATTACATTTCCATTCATTGGAAGTATCTACCTGCAGTATAAACAATCAAGACAATGTACAAAAAATATATCTTGTTCCTAAAACTTACAATGCACAGAAAAATACCTACAAAAATGGAAATATTTATCCATTTAGCTACCCAATAAATTAGTGAGAAAGTTTAACCCATTCCACATTTCTTTCCAAACAAAGGCTAAAGAATTGAGGGTGGCTTGCTTCTAGCCCTGTTAAGTTTGACATGTATTTTTAAAACATTTGCCTGATTATATGTAACTTAAGATAAAGATAGTATCTTATTTTTGTATCACAGTATACATGGCATTTCTTAATTCAGCAACAGAAAGGCACAATTAGCAAGCAATAAAATTCAGTACCTGAATTATTAAACTGATGTCCAGAACAACTGCAAATAAAGTACATTCAACACAGTGTACAGAATTGAAAAAAAAAAAAAAAACCCTAATTTTTCTGAAAATTTGGTCCATTAAAAATGCCTCCCATGCTCAACATCATGGGTAACATGAAAGGTGACGGCAGTGTAAAAAGAGGCAGTAAAACATTATGTGGTGGCATATGAATTCTGGTCTAGTAATTACGCAATTCAATTAGGAAATGGTTCCCATAGTAAATAAATGTTAAACATATCTGTTAATAACAACGTGCCTGTACTAAATCCAAATATACCGGCACACTGTTTGCATATTATTATTGATTTTATAATACAGCCCCACAGTTTAAAATAACTTAGGTATATTATTTCATATATAACATACATTAGATACATAATTGTACATTATGTATCTTAATATATATTATATATAACTCGAATTCATAACAGCATAAAACTCTCCAAACATTACATGAACATTCTAAATGGATACTTATCATTTTCTCAGTGTTGAAATAGCTCAGCTCACCTAAAACAATATCTGGATGTGCAATGATAAAATGCACTGACTCTTACGAATTTACTTAAATAATTATTTAAGTTAAATTCCTGCAAAAGCCTAACTCTGATTCGGCTTTTAACTAGGATATATTTTTGGATATCAGTAACTGATACCCTCCTTTCTTATAAACAGTATTTTTGCATCAAGAGATACCAATAAAGAAAAATAGATAAGGAACCAAAAATGTGATAGAGAAACCAACCATTCCATAGGTAATATACCGATAAGGAAGTTCAACTTCCATGTGTTGTCTTGCTTTTCGAATATCATCACATGGTATACTGAAGATTTTACAGGCTAAAGGAATGGTGATCCTTTTCATTATATCTCTGACTATTAGTACAAATACCATCCCGATGAGGATCCGCAGTATGGCTTTTCCAAACATAGTCACGGTAATGGGGGGCAGAGCTAATGGTAGTATATCCAGAGAAGGATCTAACATTAGCCCCACGTTATGGCTAACATGAGATCCACATGCAATTCCAGCACCACTTCCTAGAATCTCAGCTGTGTCTCCTCGGGATGTACTCCAGGTGTCAAGAGTGAAAGAAAAGATCCCCAAGGCTAAATGAAGCCCGATGATGATTAATGGAGCATATTTGTGAGTTTGGTTGAAGTCGTCAATCAGGTCCACAAACGGATAGAAGATAGCTAAGATTAAAATGGTATATAGGAATCCGGCAATAATATCCTGGGAAAAGAGAAAAGTAAAGTTGTTCAGCATAACACTCTTTTTGACATTTAAAAACATAGATTTCACATTTTCAATGTTAATACAGATTCTTTAGATGTCACATTTTCAAACTTTACTGACCATATAATAAATACTAAACATTTAGTGATAATAAAAAGATTAATTTGATAATAATAATGAAAGTATTATGTTTTGGGGGCGCCTGGGTGGCCCACTCATTTGCACATCTGACTCTTGACTTCGGTTCAGGCCCAGATCTCATGGTTCATGTGATCAAGCCCTATGTCGGGCTCTGTGCTGACAGTGCACAGCTTGCTTGGGATTCTCTCTCTCCCTCTCTCTTTACCCCTTGCCTGCTTGTGCTCATGCATGTGCATGCATGCCCTCTCTCTCAAAATAAACATTTAAAAGTTATGTTTTCATAATTCTACCTTTTTATAAACTAACTACATATATACTATATAAGATTTATATTTAAATCCTTAACAATAAACTCTGCCTAAATTGTGTAGTTTTTTTTTTACTTTTTAAAAAAATTATTTATTTTATTTAGGAGAGCGAGTGGGGGCACCTAGGTGGCTCAGTGGGTTAAGCGTCTGACTTCAGCTCAGGTCATGATCTCACAGTTTGTGAGTTCGAGCCCCGCCCGTGTCAGGCTCTGTGCAGACAGCTCAGAGCCTGGAGCCTGCTTCGGATTCTCTGTGTCCCTCTCTCTCTGCCCCTCCCTTGCTCACGCTCTGTCTCTGTCTCTCAAAAAATGAATAAACGTTAAAAAAAAAATTTTTTTTTAAAGGAGAGAGAATGCAAGCAGGGCAGGGGCAGAAAGAGATGTGGAGAGAGTGAATCCCTAGCAGGCTCTGCACCTGCAGTGTGGAGCCCAACGCAGTGCTGGAAACCCATGAACCATGAGATCATGACTTGAGCAGAAACCAAGAGTAAGACACTTAACCAACTGAGTCATCCAGGTGCCCCATGTGTAGTTTTGATTTCTGGGAAATTACACAGCTGACCCTTAAACAATGTGAGGATTGGGGTGGCCACCCCACATACAGTAAAAAACTCATATATAACTTTGACTCCCCCAAAACTCAACTACTAATAGCCTACTACTGACCTGAAGCCTTACCAATAATAAACATCAACTAACACATATAATTAATGCTATACATGTTATATATTGTATTCTTACAGTAAAGTAAGAGAAATAAAAGAGTAAAGAGAAATAGAGTAAAGAGAAATAAAAATGTTAAGGAAATCATAAGAGAAAAGATTCAGTACTATAAAAAATCTGCATATAAGTAGACCCATGCAACTCAAATCCATGTTGTTAAAGGGTCAACTGTAGTTGCCTAATGTTTTTCTGTCTTAAAATTTTTATTAGGTAATAACTGATACATAGAAAAAGATACGTAGAGTGTATATGAAGTTATAAAATTCATATCTATGAAATCACTGCTGCAAAAAAGATAATAATATTACCAGTACTTTGAATCTTTTGTATGCTGTCTCCCAACTCTATCACTCTGTATCCTCCACAAAGGCAATTATAAACCTGAGTTTTGGCTGAATAAATACAGTAAAACCTTGGGTTGTGAATAACTTGTTCTGCAAGTGTTCAAACATTTCTAATAAATTTTAATTTGATAAACGAGTGATGTCCTGCAATACAAAGTAGTACATGATGCCAAATGTCACATGATCATAACTGAGCCAATGGTTTTTTAAATTCGCTTTGATATACGAGTGCTTCAGATTACAAGCATGTTTCTGGAACAAATTATGCTCACAAACCAAGGTTCTACTGCACTTGTTAAAAGCTTTCATCACATATCTCCAAACAAACAAAAAATGATCTAGTTTTGCTTCTTTCTGAGCTTATAAAAATGTTATATAGTGCACAGTTCAAGATTCATTCCTTATATGTAGTTGTAGGTCATTTACTTTCCCAACTGTGTAATACTTCGCTGTGTAATACTTATTCATTCTTCCACTGGTGGTCATTTAAATTGTTCATAGGTTTTGAATTAGTTTATTGGCTATGGTTGAGCTTGAGTGCTTTCTTAATTAGTATCTCTTCTTAAACCAACCAGGAATATTATAACCAGTGCAACCATTTTTTTTGTTTCAATGTTGCCTGGTGTGGGCAAGAGTTTCCTAGAAACAGAATGGCAGAATCATAGGGTATGTGCATGTTCCATTTTATAAGATTAAAAATTTCCAAAATGTTCGTAAAAATTTACATCCCATCAGTTCTGCATTTCTTGATGTTTAAATTGCATTTTCCTGATTTTTTTATAAGATTATGAGTTATTCCTTTTCTCTGTAATGTATATTTGTGTCTTTTTGTAACCATTCTTTTAGATTTTTTTTCTTGTTGATTTACATGATTTTTTTCATATGGTATTCATATATAAATCCTTTATCGATAAAATCTCTTATCAATAACATGTTCTGTAAACATCTTTTTTTGGATTTTGTAGCTTGCCTTTTCATTTTCTTTATGGCACCTTTTAGTGAAGAGAAGTTCTAAATTTAATGTAGTCATATTTATCATTGTATCTTGTTTAAGAAAGCCCTCTCTGCCACAAAATCATAAAGGTATACTATTCAAAAAGTTTTTAAGTTTGCCTTCCACATTTAAGACTTCAGTATATCCTCAAACTCTTGCCATTGTCCTCATTGTGCAGAAGTTCAATGACTTTGTCATGGATCAGTAAAGTTAACAGTACAATGCACTGTTCTAAACTATGTAAAATTCTAAATCAGAATACGTGGAATAGAAGAAGGGCTGAAGGTACAGACAATTCCTAAAGAGAGTAAGAACTGAATGTGCAGCTAAAAATTTTGAAGAATTTAAGTTCTTTAGCCACCACCTTCCTGGGAAGTGTATCACACTGTAGACACTCAAATATTTATTGGACGAATAAATGAATCCCTTACATGAATCTATTCTAACAAAATCTACTAAATTACTTGTAAGTGAATCTTTACTCTGTTTTCAACAATTACATTACAGGCATCATTAAAAAAAAACATTTTAGGGGCGCCTGGGTGGCGCAGTCGGTTAAGCGTCCGACTTCAGCCAGGTCACGATCTCGCGGACCGTGAGTTCGAGCCCCGCGTCAGGCTCTGGGCTGATGGCTCAGAGCCTGGAGCCTGTTTCCGATTCTGTGTCTCCCTCTCTCTGCCCCTCCCCCGTTCATGCTCTGTCTGTCTCTCTCTGTCCCCAAAAAAATAAATAAAAAACGTTGAAAAAAAAAAAATTAAAAAAAAAAAAAACATTTTAAAATTTATTTCTATATAGAACAAGTTTTTCCTGATATTTTCCAATTCTAAAAATATGAAATGAGATTTAAAAGCAATTGTGTTCTCTTTATATAAGTGACTGCTTTCATAGTAGGTCGAAGAAAAATATAAGCAATTAACAAAATGTTTATCAAATTATGAACTAAAGCAGTATCACTTGTGTATTCAAACTTCTTAGAAGGCATATAAAGCATTTCATATCTGGCTTCTGCCTATCCTAACACTTCAATGCCAGGGGCCCCTGGCTGGCTCAGGCAGTAGAGCATATGACTCTTGATCTCGGAGTTCTAAGTTCGAGCCCCACGATGGGTATAGAGATTACTTAATAAAAAGAATCTTAAACACAAAACGCTTCAATGCCAGGTCCCATAATGAATTTTAGACTATTTCTCTCATCTTGGAATTATCTTTCCTCCTCTATTTTAGGAAAACCATTACATATCCTTTGAGACTCTGCTCAGGCACCTCTCTTCTCCATAAACTTTCTCTTCTCCTACCCCATAATAAGGAATTCCCTCCTCTTTACCTCCATAGCATCTGCTACAAAAGTTACCACATTGTTTTCCATTTTTTGCTTTCTATTTCTATTAGAAAACCAAAGGTTCACAACCTCTGTGCCCTTGAAGTCACTAAACAACTTTATAAATATTGATGCCTGGGCCAATCCTCAGAGATTCTGATTTAACTGAATTGAAGTGCGAGTAGGGCATCAAATTTTTTTTTTAATGTATATTTATTTTTGAGAGAGAGAGAACAAGCAGTGGAGGGGCAGTGAGGGAGGGAGAAAGAGAATCCCAAGTAGGGTCCACACTGTCAGCACAGAGCCCAGTGTGGGGCTTGAACTCAATGAACAGTGATCATGACCTAACCAACTGAGCCACCCAGGCACCCTGGGCATCAACTTCTTTCTAAAAAAAAAAAAAAAAAAAAAGAAAAAAAAAGAAAGAAAAAAAAGAGCTCCCCAGAGGCATCTGAGTGGCTCCATCGGTTAAGTTTCGGCCTAGGTCATGATCTCACCATTCGTGTGAGTTTGAGCCCCATGTCGGGCTCTGTGCTGACAACTCAGAGCCTGGAGCCTGCTTCGGATTCTGTGTCTCTCTCTCTGCCCCCTCCTCCACTCACATTCTGTCTCTCAAAAATAAATAAAAATGTTAAAAAGTATTTTTTTTAAAAGATAAAAATTTTTAAAAAGCTCCCCAGTGATTCTGTTGTGCAGCTCCAGTTGAGGAACCACTGCATTACATATTACCTATTTAGACAGCGATCTCTCAAAAGCAAAGTCTTTATCTTATTTATACATATACCCAATGGCTGGCACACAGTAAGTAGGCAATAAATATTTGTTTAGTTAAACTGAGACAGAAATTCTTTAGATTCATCATATTGACTATATAATCCTGCTTGATAAGAACTCTGTATGAGAAACAGATGAAACATAATTTCTTCAGTTTAGGCTAAAGACATTTTCAGGGAATAACAGTTTCTACACTGAAAATACTAAAAATGCCTTTTTTTCCCCTTTCAAGGAGTGTTCAAATTTAATAAAAATTTATGGTTACATTAGCCATTTTTTTTGTTTTATTTTATGTTATTTTAATGTTTATTTATTTATTTTGGGAGAGGAAGAGAGGGCGACAGAAAAGGCCAACCAGGCTCCATGCTGTCAGCACAGTGGGGCTTAAACCCACAAACCATGAGATCATGACCTGGGCCGAAATCACGAGTCGGACGGTTAACTGACTGAGCCACCCAGGTGCCCCTGGCCAGTTTTTAAATAAAGAAAACTGGACTAATGTCATAGACCTAAGCATTTAATCTGATGGATTAAAGGTGCTCAATATATTTTGTTGAAAAAAAATGAATATTCAGCATTAGGAATTATATACTGGAGTGAAAAACTAAATTTTCAAATTTTTTTAACATGAGGTCTTCCATGAAAACTCAGATACATACTAAAAGTTACCTAAGAATTCTCATTAATTGAATTTTACTGCAGTTACTCAAAGATTCCAAAAGTGACCCAAATTCTGACCACACTTGTGGATATGGAGACCTCAAATTATGACTGTCAGACCTCTATTCTTCATATTTCAGATCACTAATTTCCATAGAATTACACTTTTATGAGGGTATAGTCCTTTGGTTGCTATCCTACCCTTTCTTCCCTACGATGTAATTAAAGGCACAGATCTTGTGAAATAATTACGGAATTTTGGCTATCAGAATAGAAGCTGTTGCTTTATTTCTTATTTAAATTTCATGATAGGGCGCCTGGGTGGCTCAGTTCATTGAGCATCCGACTTTGGCTCAGGTCATGATCTCACAGTCTATGAGTTCACGCCTCAAATCCAGTTCACTGCTGTTAGCACACAGCCTGCTTTGGATCCTCTGTCCCCCTTTCCCTCTGCCCCTCCGTCCTGCATCTCAAAAATGTTTTATTTAACATTAAAAAAAATAAATTTCATGATTGATTCAAAAACTTTCAGAATATGCTAATGTGGAAATGTCTGAGCCTTGTAATTCTCAGAATGTGTACCAAGTTAGAAGTTTTAAATGACAATTGATGTTATTTACATAAAACCATATATAATAAATTTACTGTAAAGTTAAGTGAAAGGAAGGGTTAATAGCTCTGAAGTTAGCTGGTTTTTTTATAGTTTTTTCTTACTATAGATATAAGTAGATGTTCATTCCTATAAAATGCTTATAGTACTTTATTTATTTTAATGTTTATTTATTTTTGAGACAGAGAGAGACAAAGCATAAACGGGGGAGGGTCAGAGAGAGAGGGAAACACAGAATCTGAAACAGGCTCCAAGTCCTGAGCTGTCAGCACAGAGCCCGACGTGGAGCTCAAACTCACGGACCATGAGATCATGACCTGAGCCGAAGTCGGAGGCTTAACCAACTGAGCCACCCAGGCGCCCGCTTATAGTACTTTAGAAAATGAAAAACTTAATCAATTAAATGACTTTTAAAGACATTCCTACATTTGACCACTTTTTAAAGTTTTTTTCATGTTTATTTCTTTATTGGGATTTAGAATACCAAGCAGGCTCTGCACTGTCAGCACAGAGTCCAATGTGGGGCTTGATCTCAAGAAGTGTGAGATCTTGACCCAAGCCGAAATTGAGTCGGACGCCTAACCAGATGAGCCACCCAGGCACCCCCTATTTTTTTTAAGTTTTAATTTATTCTTTATTTAAGTAATCTCTACACCCAAAATGGGGCTTGAACTCACAACCCTGAGATCAAGAGTAACACTTCTCTGAGCCAGCCAGGTGCCCCTACATTTGATCACGTTAAGAATTCTTAAAAATAATTCAAAACAATTATAATTCCAGAAATATATTTCGGTATGACACAAAATATCCAAAATTTGTTGTCCTCAATTTTTTTTGTAGAGCTCCATGAATATTAAACTAGATTGTTTCAAGACTCTATACAAATTTACCTCCCTTTCTGATTATTAGTTATTTATATTATCCTGAATAGTGAGGGCAAACTGAGGCACCTAGGTGTCTCAGTTGGTTAAGCATGTGACTCTTGGTTTGGGCTCAGATCATGATCTCGTAGTTCATGAGTTCGAGCCCCATGTCGGGCTCTCCTGTCAGTGCAGAGCCCGCTTTGGATTCTCTCTCTC
Organism: Panthera leo; assembly: GCF_018350215.1. Classification (NCBI taxonomy): domain Eukaryota; kingdom Metazoa; phylum Chordata; class Mammalia; order Carnivora; family Felidae; genus Panthera; species Panthera leo. Next base: position 109,548,751 of record NC_056684.1, read on the forward strand.
TGCCCCTCCCCTGCTTGCTCTCTCTCAAAATAAATAAATAAACTTAAAAAAATAGTAAGGGCAAACTGAACTTCCAAGCAACAGAACCAGAAGGAAGGAAGGAATTAATTCAGGGCATAAACATGCTAGCTATCACTGTGATATCAATTTAATGTATGACATTAAAATGTATACTAAGTGGTTTTAAGCATTACAGCACAAAGTATGTAATAAAGGAAAGTTAATGTTAAAGGTAGCAAAAACAACTTAAATTAGCAAATTAAAAAAAAAAAACCTTAGCACATAATTTTAGATACTAATCACAGATAACTTAATATTCCCTCAAAGTTAATAGATAATTACACATTTGAATGGAATATTCAAGGTTATCAAATTTATGGAAGGAAGAAGGTATCAAGTACCATAAATTCAACACAGATTTATTACATATTAAGTCTAAACTTTTATCCTTTTCATTTCTTCCGATCAGGAAATAGACCTAGAGAGGATGCTGATTTGCTGAGATTAGAATTCCAGGCTCCTATGATATCCTAGTGAGTTGCTGGGGTGTTTTCAATTATAATATTTTATTTTATTTTATGTTGAGAGAGAGAGTACACGCACAAATGGGGGAGAGGGGCAGAGGCAGAGAGAGAGAATCTTCATGAGATCGAGAGAATCGACATGGGGGCTCGATCCCATGACCCTGGGATCGTGACCTGAGCCAAAATCAAGAGTTGGACGCTCAACCGACTGAGCCACCAGGCACCTCAATTATAACATATTTTAGGTGTCCTGCTTCTTATTTCAATATGCTAGTACACTACTATAAGTGCACTGTTAAGGACAGATTTTGGAATATTTACCTTTAATTAAAATTCAGATTTAATGCGCGATCATTATAGGAAAACTAGAAAATACAAATAATAACAAGTAGGTGGTGGTGTTTTTTTTTTTTACATTTTATTCATTTTTGAGCGACAGAGACAGAGTGTGAGCAGGGGAGAGGTAGAGAGAAAGGAAGACGCAGAATCTGAAGCAGGCTTCAGGCTCTGAGCTGTCAGCACAGAGCCTAATGCAGAGCTTGAAAGACAAATCATGAGATCATGACCTAAGCCAAAGTTGGACGCTTAACTGACTGAGTCACCCAGGTGCCCCAATAAGCAGTTATTACCCAGGTACAGTTACTATTAAAACTCTCAATGTTTATTGCTCTAGATCTTTCTCTCTAACATGTTTTTGGATTTTGGGGTTTTTTGTGTGTGTGTATATGGTTGGTTTGATTTTATTTCTTCTTATAAAAATGGGTTTGGGGTGTACTTACTACTTTATAATCTCATAATATCTTTCTAAAAAGACTTTACACATATAGACACATAAAATTGTTTGGAAAATTTTGGGTACATGGATTTACAATATATTCATAATTTTACTAATACAGAAACAAAACAGTAGTTTGACAAGTACCCAGTCCAGTAACTTAAAAAATGGCCTGTGGTTTTATGAATTTAATATTTTTTAAGTTTATTTATTTAGAGAGAGAGACTGCATCCACACACGTGAGCCAGGGAAGGTCAGGGAAAGGGAGGAGAGAATCCCAAGCAGGCTCCATACTGTCAGCACAGAGCCTGATGGGGGGCTCAATTCCAAGAACCATGAGATCACGACCTGAGCTGAAACCAAGAGTGGGACACTTAACCGACTGAGCTACCCAGGCACCCCATGAGTTTAAATTTTGAGAGCTAGGTTTATAACAAATAAATAGATGTAGTAACTCCTCTATACTTTTCTTGGAAGTAAGAAAATCAATTTAGGAAAGTAGGCAGATGTTGAAAATAAACTAAGCTGTTGCTCTTTGTGTTGTAACAAAAACATACAGAATTTATGGAAAATACTGAATGAAGTGTTCATTATAAATCATTTAGAATAAATGATAAATAACACAAGAAGCCTCTTCTTGTGTTAATGAAGACATCCACTTAATAATAATAGGTATCTAAGCACCTATTAGCAACTTGCAGGGCATACACTGCCTATAGCTCCATACTATTTTCACAATAAATAGTAAAGATACAAACTATGATCAAGAAAATAGTTAAAAGGGCACGTCAAGCATCAGACTCCTGATTTCAGCTCAGGTCATAATCTCAAGTTTCATGAGATCAAGCCCCACGAAGAGCTCTGTGCTGACAGCATGGAGCCTGCTTGTGATTCTCTCCCTCTCTTTCTGCCCCCCCACCCCTCTCCCTCCCTCCCTCCCTCTCTCTCTCTCTCTCAAAATAAATAAATAGAAAATAATTCAAAATGAAGGTAATTACTGAAATATTAAAATATAGGAAAAAGTGAAAATTGTGGGAATATATTAGATCCATAATGTAAGAAAGGGAGGGATTCATTATAGGTATAGTTTCATCCATCAACTATCAACTAATAAGCAATGTATTTCTTATTAGGAATAATTGTGGTTATAACACAGGATCATAGTTTGTAACGTCTGCAAATTACTCATGATTTTACTTTTAAAAAGAAATAAAATAAAAAATAAAAGGAAAACAAAAATTTGTAATACTACACACAATAAAATTCAGTAGCTAGTCTGAATAAAATTGATGAAACATTCTATGGGACAAGAAGGTTTTTGAATAAAGGACTAGGATTATCAGACTCATGATTTGAAAAATAATACATCAATATTGTTTTTAGGTCAGCTGATTCAAAAACACAAGTCCAGTATATAAAAACTGAACTGAACTCAGCTTGAATGTTTGATCAATCCACTAAACATGTTTTTAAAGAACACATCTTTTATTATTTTTAATTTTTTTTTAATTTTTTAAGTTTATTTATTCATTTTGAGAGAGATAGGTAGAGCAAGCAGAGGAGGGGCAGAGAGAGAGGGAGAGAGAGAATTCCAAGCAGGCTCTGTCCTGTCAGCATGGAGCCCGATGTGAGGCTTGAACTGAGATCATGACCTGAGCTGAAACCCAAGTGTCAGACACTTAACCAACTGAGCCACCCAGGAGCCCCAAAAGCCCATCTTTTAGAAAGTATATTAAATATAATCAGATTCCTATTCCCCTTTTTATTATGATAATGAACCTAAGGGTAATATCTAATAGCTTTATCTTCCAGAAATATCAGGGATCCATTTTTTATCACTCAAAGATACATAACCATTTGGTAAATTTTTAGGAGCAATATTACTAACTTTTGTAGTTGGAAGAGAATCATTAACAAGGCACAGAAATGGATAACATTTTCTTGTGACAAATGCTAGATCTGATATAAAAATCGGATACTGGGGGCGCCTGGGTGGCTCAGTCAGTTAAGCGTCCAACTTCATCTCAGGTCATGATCTCACAGTTTGTGAGTTCAAGCCCCGCGTCGGGCTCTGTGCTGACAGCTCAGAGCCTGGAGCCTCCTTCGAATTCTGTGTCTCCCTCTCTCTCTTCCCCTCCCCTGCTCACGCTCTTTCTTTCTCTGTCTCTCAAAAAATAAATAAATGCTAAAAAAAAAAAAAAAATGTTTTTTAAATGATACTGAGGCTTATAAAATTAGTAGAGATTAATCAGAAAGGAAATTATATGTAAATTCACAATTTGTATTAATACAATTAATTATAAAAAGTTGAACACAAATAATTTGCTTATTAAAATAGTATTTGGGACTTGTGGAAATTTACTAGTGAAGGGGCAGCTACTGGAGGCAAGCAATCCAAGTTAAGAAATAGAGGGGCGCCTGGGTGGCTCAGTCGGTTAAGCGTCTGACTTTGGCTCAGGTCACGATCTCGCGGTCCGTGAGTTTGAGCCCCGCGTCGGGCTCTGGGCTGATGGCTCAGAGCCTGGAGCCTGCTTCCGATTCTGTGTCTCCCTCTGTCTCTGCCCCTCCCCCATTCATGCTCTGTCTCTCTCTGTCTCAAAAATAAATAAAAAACATTAAAAAAAAATTAAAAAAAAAAAAAAGAAATAGAAACCCAGTATTTCTACAGCTATGAAACAAGCCAATTAGATACTTTCATGAGTAGAAAATTCTAAAACTGTTAAATTGTTGCAAAGGACAAGAAAAATTTGATATAGCCAGTTATAAATTTTTTGATCACATGAATTAGTTCATATTTCTCCACTTTTTTCTGATCCTTTATCTACTAAATACATAATACGTTCATAGAGTGCAGTAAGAGACACTACACTAGATGCAAGGGATAGTGAGGGAACATAAGAGTTACTTTTCTTATGTTGCTTATTTTCTAGTGGGGGAAAGATAAGGAAAAAAGAAGTTGCAGTTGTGCCAGAATTATGCTCAAGATGCTCTGGGAGAAAGGTCATCTAGCCAGTCTAGAGAAAGGCAAGATGGGGAATGTAACAAGGCTTTTAGGAGATAAGAACACTTTTTGTGAATCCTGAAGAATGGATAGTTAGCTAGACAAAGGGAAAAGGGTATTCCAAGCAGAAGTTACAACTTTCCTAAAGGTATTGAGGTAAGAGACACCAATTACATTCGAGGAAACAAGTCATTCAGTATGGCGTCATGTTTGTGCTTTGGAAGTAAACTACAACAGGAGGCTAGACACCGTATGGAATGTGGTCAGACGAAGTAGGGCTACTAATTCAGAAGCTGTTACAGTCCTCTGGTGATGAGATGGTGCAAGCTAGAATGTCAATGGGAAGGGGAGAAAGGGAGGTGAGTAGTTGTGGCTAAAGAGTAGAGGGTCCCTGTGCTGGTGCTTTTTAAACTGAATAGCATTCTTAAAATAAAGTAACTGTTGGAAGCCCTAAAGTACCGTTGGGGAAAAGAAGAAAACTAGAGTTTAATATGTAAATACAAGTGGCACCAGGATGGGTTAAGTTCATGTTGTTTCTAGTCAGTGGGTGTTCACTACTGAGTAGAGCTCGCATTGATGTCTATATTCACATTGCTGCTTTGACTCTGGTGGAGAGGCACAAAAGACCGTAAGAAGGAAAATCAAATGGAGACTGGAAGACGGGAGAAACCTTATTCCTTATCCTGAACATAATACTTGGTTATTTGTGATTGTTGGGAACGGTTTCTAAAAAATACAATTACTACATCAAATGCTCACAAAACAATATGTTAATATATATATTTTTTTGCAAAACAAAGAAGATTTACAGTAATATTTTCTCAGGTTTCTTGTAAGTTTGAAAATGATTAAAAACTATAAAATAGCCTGTCATTTTCAGAGAAAAATAAAGCACTATGAACACAAATTTTCCTTACCAGAATGGAGTGCATTCCCATGTAAATTCTACTTAGGCAAACTAGAGAACACCAGCAGGGAATAAGAATCAGTCCACATAGAAGAGGATACTAAAGGGGAAAAAAAAGTAAAATGGGTTATATAAATTAGGTTAAATATAAACAAGGAAATAAAAAACATATCACTATACCACAGAACTCCACAAAAACAAGAACTATGTGTTTTTACTCCCCATTGTATTCCTAGCACCTAACACTAAGCATGGCACATAGCTGACATTTAAGAAAAAGTTTTGCATGATTTTAACTTTTGCATAATTGAACAAATGAATGAAATCTGGTGTTTCTACAACTCTTCATTGTGAAAACTGGCTCATTTTCATTTCTACGGTAAAGACTTAATCACCAGCATGCTGCAGAGGAAGAAAAATAGGGAGAAGACATATTTTTCATGTGGCTCCAAAATGAAATACCTCTGGAATAGTGCTTGACTCTGATCCCTGTAAGTGTCCTTCGTTTCCCTGCGAAGAAAAACTGAGCAGTGTCTCCCTCTCAGTTCCATCAGTGACTGCTACTTGTAGTTTCTGTTGATATTTCACCATCTTCTATTCAATATTCAACAACTTGTCATTTGTTTTCCACTTCTGCCCCTCCACTAAAATTTCAAATGGTAACCTTTCTGAGAAAAATCTTGGGGGGATACTGGGATCAGAAAGTCTTAAAAAGGGAAAACAATAAAATACAGACAACTCTTGGTATCAAGGGCACTAATGTTAAGAGTTGGCTTTGAATCTCCTTATATTAGAGGGAAGGAGCAAACAATGGATGGCCATGGTGGCAAGTTTGTGAAGGAAGAAGGAGGGGGGCACATCTGAAGCAGTAACACCCTATAATTGGAAATTTCTCCATAAAATTGAAGCTAACGCGGTTCAATCCAATAGGAAATGGTTCAATAACAAGTGGGGTTGAAAGAAGGGAATTAATTAAGACTGCAAGAAGACTGGTAAAGATTTGGTACGTACTTGTTTTGATTTGACTTCTCTACTGCATTTGACATAGCCACCACTTCCCTGAAAGTCTAAACACCCTTGATATCTACAGTATTACATTCTCCTGGTTCCTCTTTCACCATCTTTGGTTTTTTCGGTGTTTCCCGCACAAGAGAGTATCTTTCTGTTCCTGTTCCTTGAACACTAGCATAAATACATACATACATACATACATACATACATACATACATACATACATACATATGGATTTTGCCCTCAGTACTTATTGGTAGTCTCTGCTTTTCTTATTTTTTAACTACTACTTTGCAAGCTGAAGACCTATCTGTTTCCTTGGGTTAAGAACCATACAGCCATCTCCTGCATGTGTCTTCACCTTGAGGTCTCTATGGAGTTAAACTCACTATACTTCAAACCAATGTCATCATCCTACCACCCAAACTTGTTCCCCCTCTCATATTCTCTATTTCACTTGGAAACTTCATAATATACATAATAAACTTAAATGAGAAACATGAATTATCCTTGATTCTTTCCTTACCTTTCATATAATCAAGTCTTGCTGATTTTACTTTCTAAATATTTCTTGATTCTATCATCTCTTCTCCACTCTACTTAAACTGCCCTTATTCAGATCCTCCTAGTTTCTTTTCTAGGCTCTACCTACTCCAGCCATTCTTCCACATGCATGAGGAACTTGGTTGATGGGGCAGACAGACATGTAACTATATAATGAGGTAAGTGCTATGACAGTATACTAAAAATTCAGATGGAGTCTAAGGGATGAGCACTTAACTTAAAGATGTTAGCAAAGTCATTCAGATAAAGTTAAGGTCCAAGTTGTCCTGAGAAATAAGTAGGATTTCACCTTTAGAAAAAAGGAGTACAGGGCAAAAAAGATAAAAAGCATCACAGTAGGAACACTGTGAGCAAAGGCTTATAGGCAAGAAATTGTAAGCAGTGTGATTTTCTAGGAGAATAAGCTTATGCTTTTGCTGAGGGGAAGGCACTAAATAGTAAACACAAAATATGCAAATTATATGATATTTAAATATATGTAAATTATATATTATAGGAAATACATTAATAACATAATAAAATGTGTTCATTACGTTGGAGAAATAAAAGGAGAACAGGTGTTGAAACATTAATGTTCATCAAATATTCCTTATGCTCCTCTACATTTTCAGGTCCTCTTGAAGTTAGATTGGGACCATGTGATTAGTTTGGCCAATGAGCTGTGATGAAAGTGACTTATGCCACTTTCAATCATTCTGTGATCTCTCTCTTCCCTATTTATGCCACATGCTGAGATGGATCACAAGACAGGCAAACTGCCATCAGCCTCAGTCCCTGAAGTCCGGATGGTTTCACTGGTGAATTTTACCAGATATTTAATATCAATCTTTCTCAAGCTCTTCCCCTTGATTTCAGCTCAGGTCATGATCTCACTTTGTGAGTTTGAGCCCCTCATTGGGCTCTGTGCTGACAGCTCAGAGCCTGGAGCCTCCTTCAGATTCTGTCTCCCTCTCTCTCTGCCCCTACCCTACTCTACCCTGCTCTCACTCTGTCTCCCTCTCTCTCAAAAATAAACATTAAAAAAATTTTTTTAAAATAAATAACATTAATATACACTTTCTAAAACAAAGTAACTAAATTGTATAGAAATATAAAAACCTCCCCCCACCCCCAAACAAATAAATAAACTTTAAATAAATAGGCAAGCAAGCAAGCAGGCTCCATGCTGCCAGCCAGGCTCGAACTCATGAAACTGTGAGATCATGACCTGAGCCAAAACCAAGAGTCCGATGCTTAACCAACAGACAGGCCAATGCCTAACCAACAGAGCCACCCAGGCACCTCAATAAATAAAAATTTTCAAAAATATATTATACACTGGGGGGTGGAAGGGGAAAATATTACACACCATGACCAAGTGGGATCTATCACAGAAATGCAAGGGTGGTTCAACAAAGAAAAAATCAATGTAATATACTGTATTAATAGAACTAAGAAAAAAATATACATGATCATCCGTAAAAAACTAGGAAAGAAGGGAATTTCTTCAACATGATAAAGGCCATTTATGAACTACCTACAGCTAACATACTCAATGGTGAAAAAGTAAAAGGTTTCCCAAGATTAGAAACAAGACAAAAAATTCCTGATTCCCTCTTTGGAAACCAGAGTAGAAACAACAGAAACTTAGTAAATTCAGTCTTCCAGGCAGTTTCCAATTCATTACTTTATTCCAATTCCAATCTGTCAAAGAATTTTTTTACCTAATTGTCTCTTGGATAATCTAGCCCTACTTGCTACAAGGCCCCAGAGAATTTCTCCAGTTGTCTAATATGGATTCTGTGGAGATTTGTTTTTTAAGAAATCCCTATTCAAATCTCCAGGGTTGGGAGCAAATCTAGTCTGGGGCGGCAATAGCTCTTCCTGAGCTGCTTTAGCACTTGGGACAGTAAGTGGAATGGAAGCAATTAAATACAGTAATTTTCAAAATGCAAAAGGCATTGTCATGGGAAACTCAAGTTGTCTTCCCCACATTGGCAAATTTAGCAATTCTGTAAAAGTCCGTAAGAGCCCTCGTTTCTATTTTTAAAAAAGTCATCTTCCTCTTTCTCTTTGTGATAACAACCTAACCAACCTTTCTCTCACTTCTGATAGACACATATTTGTTGTTCTGTCCTTCCCTTGACTGTCACTCTCTACCCCTAATTCCTACCCAACCCAATCCTTTATTTCTGACAAATAAACTGTCTGGATTTTTTAAAAGCCAAAAGTGACGTTAGAACAAATACATGTCAATTTGTTCTTTACTGAAGGGTTAGTAGATTAAATAATTTTACTGAACATAAAACTTACTATGTACCAGGCACTATCCTAAGAGCTTTATAAATATTAGCTCATTTAATCATCAGAACAACCCTATGAGGTAGGTATTCTAATTTAAAGGAAACTGAGGAAAAAAGAGGTCTAAGATTAAATAGGTATTAAGGTATGGAGCTGAGATTCAAACATTGAGAGTCTAATTCCGAAGTCTAAGCTCTTAACCACTATTTACTAAGCTGTCCTTCATGTATGAAGTGTGTTGTTTAATTCCTTGTATCCCTAGGATAAAGCAGATTATCACTGAGATATTTTTTATGTAGGTTTTCCTTTTTTTTTTTTTTTTTTTTTTTCAACGTTTTTTATTTATTTTTGGGACAGAGAGAGACAGAGCATGAACGGGGGAGGGGCAGAGAGAGAGGGAGACACAGAATCGGAAACAGGCTCCAGGCTCCGAGCCATCAGCCCAGAGCCTGACGCGGGGCTCGAACTCACGGACCGCGAGATCGTGACCTGGCTGAAGTCGGACGCTTAACCGACTGCGCCACCCAGGCGCCCCTGTAGGTTTTTCTTAGAATGGAGGCTAGGTACAAACTTTACTTACTTAGAGGCAAAAGGGATATTGAAGACATTAATTCCACCACCCTCTCCTCTCTTTACAGATAAAGAAACAGATGCAGAGATGCCAAATAACATTTAGTATTATATTCCAGTGGTCTATTCTGATGTCTTCCAATTTACTGTGCTTGTTACTTTACACTTTTATCACTATACAAATAGTAATTTTAAGTTTGGTAGTGGTTCCTAGCTTCTATTTTTCTTTCTCTCTCTCTCTCTTTTTTTTTCTAGAGACTGTTGAGCTTTATCTGCTAAATTTATGTTATTTCCTCTTATAAAAAGGTTTTTTCTTAAATCTTTAGGTCTTACCAAAAAAGCTGAAAGAAGGGGCGCCTGGGTGGCTCAGTTGGTTAAGCATCTGACTTCGGCTAGGTCATGATCTCACAGTTCATGAGTTTGAGCCCCAGGTCAGGTTCATGAGTTTGAGCCCCAGCTGTGCTGACAGCTCAGAGCCTGGAACCTGCTTTGGATTATGTGTCTCCCCTTCTCTCTGCCTCTCCCCGTCTTTCCCTCTCTCTCAAAATAAATAAATAAATAAGCAAACAAACATTAAAAAAATACTTTAAAAAAAAAAGCTGAAACACAAGTCCTTCATGTTATTTTCAAATTAATAAAAATTTACCAAACTGAAACAGATCACATGACCTCCTAGACGCTTTTAATTTCATACCACTATCTAATCTTTTCATTGCACAGTCTATTACAAGAACACTTATCTAAACATTTCCTTCAGTTATTATACCAAACAGCTCTATTCTTACTGATACACTTTCATTAACTATCACACATAATCAGAATTATTTTTTATATTGTGGCATTTGTCATTTACATTCATTGAAGTTAGAAAAAAAAAGTCAATAAAATGACTTGCCATTAAAGCAATTACAAGAACTGTCTTCAACAGAATTTAAAATTTTCAGAGTAATTTATTTTATTTATTTTTTTTTTTTAATTTTTTTTAATGTTTATTTATTTTTGAGACAGAGAGAGACAGAGCATGAACAGGGGAGGAGCAGAGGGAGAGGGAGACACAGAATCTGAAACAGGCTTCAGGCTCTGAGCTGTCAGCACAGAGCCTGACGCGGGGCTTGAACTCACGGACTGTGAGATCATGACCTGAGCCAAAGTCGGACGCTTAACCGACCAAGCCACCCAGGCGCCCCCAGAGTAATTTAAATATGGGACAAAGGCAGGCACCAGAAAAAAATTATATTTTGAATTCAAGAAATGGATAGTGTATATGTAAACAAGAGATGACTAGGATACCACATTAATGATACATCTGCCTTGTTCTCATACCCTATTAGTGGAATAAAAATTGATGCCCCCTTTTGGAAAGCATTTTGCTAATACATAAAAGTCTAAATGTTCATATACTTTGACCCAGTGATCTCTCTCCTAGAATTCTATACCAAAGACATAGAAATGTGGGCAAGGATTCACATATAAACATGTTTATCATAAAATTATATATAGCATACAGCAACGAATTAATATTGACTATAATGTAGTAGTTTAAAATACGGGTTTTTGGAGCTACACAGATCTGGTTCTAGACATTTACTATATGCATTTACTGGGACGCTGAAAAATGGAAATAACAGAATCAACCCATGTTGAGAAAAAAGAAGCTGTATTATAAGGATACAGAGTCACTGAACCTTAAGGCAAAAGGAAGCTAAGCTTCAAGAAGAAATTGCAACTATAAATGGTCACAGGACCATCTCTTCTTATTACATACATCCTTTTCTGTGTAGCAGCTTTTCTGTTCTTTAGGCCACATGGTAGATGGAGGTTTTTCGATTTACTTCTTTAGTGAAGAAACCTGCCCAAACTCAAATTTCTGATTTGAGAAAATACAGTTGCCCTAAAGGTGAGGGACCTTTAGAGGGTTGTGAGCTAGGCTGACTACTCCAAAGGTGCCTACCTCTTCAGGTGTAGGACAACACACTAGTTTCATAAGCTCTTTGCATCACAGCTTCCTCATCTATAAATGGAGGTAATATATCTATAGTAAGGACAATCCTATAATATAAAAACTATTTTGCAAGAATATGTAAGTGCTTCATTCATTAAGAATGTTTTCTAGGAATGTTTGCTGAAAGGAAAAAGTATGACCTATTAGAGCTCTCCAGAATAATGAAACCAGTAAGGTCTATATGTACACATATATGGAGATAGATTTATTCCAAGGAATTGGCTTTATTATTGGATTTATTTCAATGATCATGGAGGCTGGAGAGTCCAAAATCTGCAGGTAGCCCAGCAGACTGGACATCTAGGAAAGAGTTAATGTAGCTCAAGTCCAAAGACAGTAGCAGCACAGAATCCCCTCCTCCTTGGGGGGGGGGGGGGGGGAGGGGGGCAGTCTTTTTTCTCTTAAGGCTTTTAATTGATTGGATAAAAGCCCCACCCATATTATGGAAGGTAATCTCAAAGTCTACAGATTGAAATGTTAATGTCATATAAAAAATATCTTCACAGAAACATCTACGATAGTGTTTAACCAAAAATCGGGGTATCATGGCCTAGCTAAAAGACACATAAAATTAACCATCACACATTATATAAAAAAAGAATAAACACTATATATAATATGGCCCCAATTATTTTCAAACTGTAAGGAAATACCAAAATGTTAACATTAGATTTTTCCTATTTTTATTTTCCAAGTCTTCTATAAAGCTCAGTGCTTATCTTGCTTGTTCTTTTAGCAGCATTTAAAAATATTAACTGCTTTCCTTTTCTAGAAACACTCTCACCTGCAGCTTCCCTTTATAGTATATTCTTTTTATGATATTGTCCAATTTTCACTCTTTTCTTCTGTAAATATTCCCCGCTTAGACCCAGCAGGGTGGCCCTGGAGACATGCTCCTACTGTGTGATCCTGCTCTTCCAACTACAGCTCTTGGTCAGGGATGGACACCTAGCCCTACAGCAGTAAATCCATTGGCTGGGTTGGGCTAATTAGATTCTCTTTCCTGATAGTAGTTTGAAAGCAAGTCAGTCTCTGTTGTGTGCTTGAATTTGGAAATGATGTAGAAGTAGGGATAAGGCTGAAACGTGTGCCAAAGCAGAGAGAGAAGAAAGAAGCAGAAATGGGAGACCATGCAACCCCAAGAAAAGGGATGAACGGCATTGCCTTTAGTTCTAATAGCGTTCTAGAGGCCTGGCTCTAATTCCTCCAGAAGCCTGGCAGCACTTTCTTGACTTTGACTTCTATGAGAAGATACCCATTCTAGTCCTCAAATAAATTTTTTTTTTCTAGTACAAATGAGTTACTAGAGCCCTACACGCAAACACACACACACACACACACACACACACACACACACACACACAACCTTAGACAAACCTCTCAAACTGCTGCTTGTCAGATTCTGTTTCAGGTTCTTTTTACCCTATCCCCATTCCTTAAATATTGAGGTCTTTAAAGGTTTTTTTTCCCTTGGGGGCACCTGGGTGGCTCAGTCAGTTAAGCATCTGACTTTGGCTCAGGTCACAAGCTCACAATTCACGAGTTCAAGCCCCATGTTGGGCTCTGTACTGACAGCTCAGAGCCTGGAGCCTGCTTCACATTCTGTGTCTCCCTCTCTCTCTGCCCCTTCCCTGCTCATGCTGTGTCTCTCTCTCAAAAATAAATAAACATCAAAAAAAAATTTTTTACTAAAAAAAAAAAAAAGGTTTTTCCCTAGACTCTCTGTTCTTCTGTGTGTACCCTCCAAGGGCAGGACCATCCACTCTCATCACTTCATTCTGCACATGTATGCTGATGATACCAAACCTCTCCAGGTCTCTTTCATGTGCAGAATTGCCTGCCAGATAGTTCAGTCTTACAGACACCTCAAATTCAACATATCTAAAATGGAATTTTCCTCCATACTCCTGCTCCTTTCTGCAATTTCTATAAATCACACTACTATTTCACAGCTTTCCAAATAGTAAATCTAGGAATAATCCTTTACTCCTGTTTTTCTTCTTTACTGTCATTTGCAATTAATCACCATGTCTCATCAATTCTACATCTTAGTATCTCTCAAATGTATCCATTTCTTTCTACTCCCACTGACACTATTTAGGTCAGGAGCCAGCCAAGTTCTTTTGTAAAGAGCCAGATAGTAACTATGTTGGGCTTTGTGGATTATATAGTCAATGTCACAATTACTCAATTCTGCTGCCATTGCACAAAGGCACCACAGACAAGATATACATAAATGAATGGACACGGCTGTGATCCAATAAAGCTTTATGTATAGCCACTAAAACTATTAATTTCATATAATTTGCACATGTCACAAAATAAATAATCTTGTGGCCTTTGTCAACTATTTAAAATGTAAAAAAAAAAAAAAGGGGGGGCGCCTGGGTGGCTCAGTCGGTTGAGCGCCGACTTCGGCTCAGGTCACGATCTCGCGGTCCGTGAGTTCGAGCCCCGCATCAGGCCCCTGTGCTGACAGCTCAGAGCCTGGAGTCTGTTTCGGATTCTGTGTCTCCCTCTCTCTGACCCTCCCCCATTCATGCTCTGTCTCTCTCTGTCTCAAAAATAAATAAACGGTAAAAAATAAATAAATAAAAATAAAAAAAATAAAATAAAATGTAAAAAACCATTCATACTTCACAGGTCATATAAAATCAGGCAGCAGGCCGTTGTTTATAGTCTCCTGTAGGTCTCCATCTTCTCTCCCTTGAACTGGTGGAGTAACATCTTACCTGGTCTGCTTCCCCTGCCTCCAGTCTTACTGCTCTCTAGTCACTTTCCATACTATAGATACAAGAATCTTCCTAAAACACCAATCTAATCCCCTCAAGCAAACAGACCATATTTTTGTTTTATTTGCCCTCTTATCTGTAGGACTTATGTGACTGGCTAGTACTTATTAGAAATGAAATGATTATATTTATGGAATTTAATGCCATTACCATTGTTTAAGCTTTTTAGTCAACAAAAATGTATAATTGCAACAAAATAAATAAACTTGTCATTATTCTCAGCTGACATATTTTTCTCTATAAAGAACAGATGAGAATATACATCTAATTATTAAATTAATGGAGAGTTGAAAAAAGTTGTATATATGATCAATACATAAAAATCAAGTATGTTTCTATATTCTAGTCACAAAAAGTTATATTTGAATTTTAACAAGGTATCACTTACGACAATAACAAAAAACATAAACTACAAACAAGTCTAACAGAAGATATACTTGATTTATATGGAGGAAATTATAAAACTCCATTGAACTATATTTAAGAAAACCTAAATAAAGATTTACCATATTCAGGGAGCCTGGGTGGCTGAGTCATTTAAGCATTCGACTTTGGCTCAGGTCACGATCTCACAGTTCATGGGTTCAAGCCCCATGTCAGGCTCCGTGCTGACAGCTTAGGGCCTAGAGCCTGCTTCGGATTTTGTGTCTCCCTCTCTGTCTGCCCCTACCCTACCCTGCTTGTGCTCTGTCTCGCTCTCTCAAAAATAAACATTAAAAAAAAAAAAAAAAAGATTTACCATATTCATAGACAAATTCAATATTGTAAGGCTATCAATTCTCTCCACATTAATTTATAAATCATTGCAATTTCAATAAAACTCCAGAGATTTTTATGGAAATTAAAGAGCTCATTCTAAGATGTATATTGAAAGCAAATACTCAAAAATAGCCAAGACAATCTTGAACAATATGGTAGAGAACTTTCATAAACAGATATTAAGACTTAGTCTAAAGCAATTAAAGCATGACGATGATATTGATAAAGAGACAGACAAATAAAAGAGACCAGTGAAACAGAATACAAAACCCAGAATCACAGCCATACACTTATAGAAACTTGGTATGTAACAAAGTGGGATTACAGATAAGGGGAGAAAGGATGAACTATTCAAAAATAGTATTAAGCTTAATTATCAATATGAAAAAAATACATCAGACCCATTTCTCACAACATATACCAAAACCACTAAAGGTAGATCAAAAATTTAAACATGAAAGTATGATTTTATCTTTTTAGTAAAACAGCAAAAGGATTTTTCTTTTGGAACTAGAAAAACAAAATCTAAAGTACATACAGAAGACTGTATAAACAAATAAAAACAGCAAGAATAAGTGAAAAAATATTATAAAGCTATAGTAAATATAATAGTATGGAACTTGCACACAAATAGCAGATGTATCAATTCGAAGTAAAAAATATGGATACAGACCCCAATATATACCTGTATTTAATCTATGATTAATACAGGGGCACCTGGGTGGCTCAGTAAGTTAAGCATCAGACTCTTGATTTTGGCTCAGGTCATGATCTCATGTATCTTGAGATCAAGCCCCCAATCGGGCTCTGTGCTGATAGCACAGAGCTGCTTGGGATTCTCTCCCTCTCTTTCTGCCTCCACTTGTGCTCATTTGTGTGTGCACTTGCACTCTCTCTGTCAAAATAAATAAATAAACTTTAAAAAAAAGTGACAGTTAAAGTCAGGGGAAAATGGACTATTCAATAAATGGTGCCATTGGGAAATATTAGATTCCTTACTCAAAGCAAGAGATGGTTCAAAGCCATCTTTTAAGCATACAAAAAACAAAAACAAAAACCATAAAAGTACTACAACAAATCATGGTAGAAGACTATTCTAAATATTACACAAAACCTAGAAACCATGAAACAAAAGACTGACGTATAAAAAGAAAATAATTCTGCTTGAAAAACAAAAAAGCAGAAGTAACAATGTAGGAACACGTATTTCTAAATCACACACAGACAAAGGCTAATTTGAACACAATACAAAGGGCTTCAAAAAGCAAAAAGTAACCCAAGAGAAACAAAAGCATATGTCCATGCAAAAATTTATACAAAAATATCCATAGCAACATTATTCAAAATAAAGTAAAACCAAATGTCTACCAGCAAATGAAAGGATAAATAAAATGTGGTATATCTATCTGATGGAATATTACTTAGCAATAAAAAGGAATGAAGTACTGATACATGATATAATACAGATGAATCTTAAAACATGCTAAGTGAAAGAAGCCAGCAACAGACTAAATATTTTATGTTCCCATTTATATGAAATGTCCAGAGTAGGCAAATCTATAGAGACATAAAGTGGATTAGTGGTTGTCTAGGGTTACCTAGGAATTGGGGGGAAATGGGGAATGACTGCTACGAGTATGGGATTCCTTTGAGTGGTAGAAAATGTTCTAAAATTGACTGTGATGATGGTTGCACAACTCTATGAATATATTGAAAGGTATTTTTTTTATTTTTTTAATGTTTATTTATTTTTGAGAGACACACACAGAGCAAGAGTGTGGGGGAGGGGCAGAGAGAGGGAGACACAGAGTTTGAAGCAAGCTCCAGACTCTGAGCTGTCAGCACACAGCCCAACGTGGGGCTTGCACTCATGAACCATGAGATCATGACCTGAGCCAAAGTCTGATGCTTCATCAACTGAGCCACCCCTATTGAAAGCTAGAATTGCATAATTTAAATGGGTGAACTGTATGGTACATGAATTACATCTCAATACATTTTTTAATATAAAAAACAAAAACCAGTAAGTAGAGGTGAGAGGATTTGTTTCTGCCCATAAAGGATTAACTGTTGTAAGTACAGCTGTTCCATTGTAAACATCCAGAAAATGAGACAAATTATATAAAACCATTTTCAGACACTGGAAAACAAGCAGCACAGAACTGTAATTCATGAGAAAAGGGAAACATATGAGATGGGCCCTACGACTGCCCTAGGTTGCTGCTGGAGGCAGTTTCCAGGCTGTAGCATGGGAGGAGGAACCAAAACAAAGTCTAGCAGTCTCACTGAGTTAAGGGGAAGAAGACTGGAATTTCCAGAGGCCAAGGCAGCTATTAGTTTGCAGGACAGAACACTGGAGAGAGGAATCGCACAAGTCCAGAAGATCTGTAGGGGGTCTCTGCAAATAGTTTGCTGAGTATTAATCTGTGCCTGCATGGGGTGAAAGTCCACAAGGATGGGAGAAAAAATACCAGAAAACAGTAGGCCAATCAATTCCCAAAGTTCACACAGGCCTGGAATCACTTTCCTACCCAGCAGAGTACTAAGGGAATTGGGTACTCTTTAGAAGGTTATTGCTTGGGGCACCTGGCTGGCTCAGTCCTTACAAAGAACAAGCTCTTGATCTCGGGGGTTTTAAACTCAAGCCCCATGTTGGGTGTAGAGATTATTTAAAAAAAAAAAAAAATCTTTAAAAAAAATAAGAATCTTATGGCCTTAGCAGTGAGGACAAATTAGCTCTAATCTATGGTTATTCTGGACTCTCTCTAGCTTAAAACATTAAACTGTAATGTTTAATGCAAGCTTGTAATGCTTGCAAACATTAAAAACATTAAACTGTAACCACAACAAAGTCCAACATTATTTAAAGGAATACAACAAAATCTAAAACTCTTAAAAATTACCAAAGAAGCCGAATAATATAATCCATAACCAGGAGAAATATTAGAACCACACAAAGATGACAAAGATGATGAAACTAGTGGATAAGAACTTTAAAACAGTTATGAAAATCTTATACTCAGGGGCGTCTGGGTAGCTCAGTCAGTTAAATGTCTGACTTAACTTCCACTCAGGTCATGATCTCGCGGCCCATGAGTTTGAGCCCCATGTGGGACTCTGTGCTGACAGCTCAGAGTCTGGAGCCTTCTTTGGACTCCGTGTCTCCCTCTCTTTCTGCCCCTACCCCACTCATGCTCTATCTCTCAAAAATGAATAAACATTAAAATTTTTTTTCTTTTTTTTTTTTTTTTAATCTTATACTTAAGGGGCATGTGGGTGGCTCAGCTGCTTAAGCGTCCGACTTTGGCTCAGGTCTTGATTTCACAATTTGTGAGGTCAAGCCCGAGTCGGGTTCTATGCTGACAGCTTGGAGACTGGAGCCGGTTTTCGAGTTCTGTGTCTCCCTCTCTCTCTGCCCCTCCTCCCCCCTCAAAAATAAATGAACATTAAAAATAAAATAAAATATTATATTCAAGAATGTAAAAGAAATAAGAACATAATGAGCAGGAAAAAAGGAAGATTAAAAAAACATCTAATTGGAGCTTCTAGATATAAAATATATAGTATGTGAAAATATATCCCATCCTACTTGAGTCCACCAGAAAATCAGATACTGCAGAAGAAAAGATCAGTGAACTGGAAGTTATGGCAATAGAGATGATCTAAAACGAAGCATCAAGAGCAAAAACATTGCACTCATCATCATCATCATCACCATCACATCAGTGATCTGTGAGTGACCAGTGTTAAACAATTTAACATACATGAAACTGAATTTCTAAGATCTGGAGGGAGACAGAGGAAGAGGGGAGAAAAAAAAATTTCTAGAAATGCTGGAACATTACACAAAAATGTATTATTGTGAGTTTTATAACATACGTAGATGTAAAGTGTATGACAACAATAATAAAAAAAGAGAGAGGGAAAATGAAAGTATACCATTGCAAGCTTCTTAGGCTATACTTGAAATAGAACATTATTTGAAGGCAGAACAGCAGTTTAAAAAGAAAAAGGAAAACCCAAGAGGTATAGTTTAATTTTTTTTAATTTTTTTTTATTAGAGAGAGAGTGTGCACACATGCACAAAGCAAACAGGGGAGGGGTGGAGGGAGAAGAGTGAGAATCTTTGCAGGCTCCACGCACAGCACAGAGCCCCATGTGGGGCTCAATCTCCCAACAGTGAGCCACCCAGACACCCAAAGGTATAATTTAAAAAAAAAATCAGTAAGTAAAATGCCAGCAATCTAATAGAAAAAAAAATGAGAAATCTTTGAATACACAGTACTGAAATAGTCAACCTACTAAATAAATTACACTATGTTAATATATTGGAAAGTAATGTAAATGTGAAAAAATTAATACAGCTATCTATACAGTATGGAAAGTGCCGGGGTGCCTGGGTGGCCCAGTCAGTTAAGCAGCTGACTTTCACTCAGGCGGTTCAGGCTCCATGCTGACAGTGTGGAGCCTGCTTGGGATTCTATCTTCCTCTCTTTCTGCCCGTCCCCTGCTTGTGCATGCTTACGCATGCACACATGCTCGCGCTCTGATCTCAAACTGTTAAAAAAAAATGTATATATACATGTATGTGTGTGTGTATATGTGTGTGTGTGTGTGTGTACATATATATACACACACACACATATACACATATACATATATATACATATACATATATATATATATATATATATATATATATATATATATATATATATAAAATGGAAAGTGCTAACATGGAGAGACAATATAATACAGTAGCATAGTGTAATTTTGCAGCTAAACTCTAGGTTTAGGGGTGCCTGGGTGGCTCTGTCGGTTAAGCGTCCGACTTCATCTCGGGTTATGATCTCGCGATTTGTGATTTCAAGCCCTGCGTTGGACTCTGTGCTGACAGCTCAGAGCCTGGTGCCTGCTTCAGATTCAGTGTCTCCCTCTATCTCTGCCCCTCTCCTGCTCTTGCTCTGTCTCTGTCTCTCTCAAAACTAAATAAAGATTAAAAAAAAAAAAATCTTTTAAACTCTCTAGGTTTGAATCCAGGGTCTGTTAGGTACTTGTAAGAGTCAACTGGAGCAAATTACTTAATTTCCCTCTACCTCAATTTCTTTTTCTGCAAATAGGTGATAATACTCTGAGGATTTTAGGGGGATTAAAACAATTAAGTCATGTAAAGCACTTAAAACAACTGTTAAGCACAAAAAGTTAGTACTCATTAACTGCTGGGTAAAAGAAAAGGAAAATCTTCCCACAATATATTTCTAAATGAAAAAAGCAAGGTCCAGAAAAGTATAGTATGCTACCATTTGTATCAAAAATAAACTATATAGATATATGTCTACAAAAGTAAAGATTCTCCAGAAGGCTAAACAACAGACTTAGAACAATGAATTCTTCTGGAAAAGAGATTCTGGTAGCTTTGGAATAGAAAAAGAAAAGAAATGTACTCTCCTCTTCATATTTTCATGTAAATATTAAATTTTCTATTAAGTATCCCCTACTCAAACAAATAAATTCAATTATTTTTAAAGGAAGGATTAATAGTAAGCGCTTACAAAATCAGGAAAATGTGCATTTCAAGCACAAGTATGATATGAGGTAAAAAGAAATCAAAGAGCAAACCAATTTGATTTTTTAATGAACTGTGTTTCTTCCCAGAATTACCAGTGTGATCAGTTTTCCTTGGCTCTTGAAGCCTTTTCTAGCTTTTGTCATTACTGACCCACTTTTGTAGTTCTTCTTGCCTTCCTTTTATTTTTTCATGACCTCACAGATATCTTTATTATTTACAATAAACTATATTTTAATAAAATATCTTATGTGTTTTTCTTTTCCAAAGCTCTTATTATATTTACTGAATTTTTTATTTATATTAGAAAAATAGAGGAAAAGGAAGGGTGAGAAAAATCAGCACTGATTTCAGTCAACAACTTAATACATGTTTAAAACATAAATATTTGTGGCTATTGCATATGTATTTATATACACACATATTATCTTCTCAAGGCATGTTTCTAAAAGCTTCTCAAGCTTCTAAAAAGCTGTTTGTGTAGTTTGACACAATCCTATTTCAAAAATATTTATTATTGAAAAGATTCTTTAAAAATCTCACAGTGTGATTTCAAAAGAATTTCTGCATAAGCTCTGGAGTCTGTAAGATTAAAAATTTTTTTCTAATGTTTATTTATTTTTGAGACAGAAAGATAGAGCATGAGCTATGGAGAGACATAAAGAGAGGTAACACAATCCGAAGCAGGCTCCAGGCTCTGAGCTGTCAGCACAGAGCCTGACGCTGAGCGCAAACTCACGGACGGACCATGAGATCATGACCTGAACCAGTTGAGATCATGACCTGAGCCAAAGTTGAACGCTTAACAGACTGAGCCCCCCAGGTGCCCCTGAAGTCTGTAAGATTTAAATTTTCCCTGTGAGACTTACTAGCTATGTTACTTTGAATAAATTAATCTTCCTCTACCTTACTTTCCTGATCTGTAAACTTGTATTAATAGTAGGACCAAACATTGGGAAGTTATAAAAGTAGACTAAATCAGGTAATAGACATTTTAAAAAATGTCTGACCTTCATACATGTTAACACTAGAATTACTATTATTATTATTAAAATTAGTGAGAGCATATGGACCAGTTGGGAATGGGTTTGGCTATAAAGTGTATGATGATGACAATTTTTTAAAATGAGATTAATCTAAAAACTTTCTTAACGTCATTAAATCAAGTATATAATTAGAACTCATATGCAATATTATTTAAAAATTAAGAATTTTTATTTTTGGAAAAAACATGCAAAAATAAGTACAAAAGGAGTGCTTTACTTTTAATTTTAGATTATTCTTCAAAGGACCATGTTCTTAGTACCTAATGCTCCTGATTTCTTATTTTTTCCCAATTCAGGCTACAAAAAAATTCCAACAAATAATATGAAAGCAGTAATTATTATCCTGGCTAATGGATTTCAAGTTACTTAATACCTGGAAATGCCATACACTTTCTATCTTGCATCAGCATGAAAAAAAATTCTTCTAATATCAAATAACTGCTTGGAGTCATACTGTTCCGATCTCTCTTTTGATATAACATACCTTAAAAAGATTCAAAGACTGGAATTGCAAAAAAGGTGAGACAACAATGTTGGAGAAATACAAAATATATTTTAAGGATCAAGAGTTAATTTTACTTATTAGGGGTTTAAGAAAATACTTTTTTTTTCCTCAGAAATCTTTGGGAAACTTCAGTAAAATGCAATAGACCTCACTTAGCTAGCTAATGGATCAGAATCTCTGAGAGTAGGGATAGAAACCTGCACTTTCAACAAGCCCGAAGTAATTTTGTTGGTCTATGGTCATTTTAAGAATAAATGAGGATTAATGAAACAGAAGGGGTTAATTAAAAATAAAAAGGCTCTGTGTAGGGGCACTTGGTAGGTTCCGTGGGTTAAGCATCAGACTCCTGGTTTGGCTCATATCAGGATCTCAATGTTTAATGAGTTCAAGTCCCACTTGGGGCTCTGCAATGGCAGCAGGGAGCCTGCTTGGGATTCTCTCTCCCCCCAGCTCTCTCTGCTCCTCCCCCACTTGCACGGTCTCTGTCTCTCTCAAAATAAATAAACTTAAAAAAAAATTTTTTTAAACAGCCAAAAAATGGGGGGGGGGGGGGGAGGATACTCTTTATAGGAAGTCAATCTTGAGCAGATTTCAAAAGCTGATTTCACATTAATTGGCAGGGAGCAGTTATTCCACACCAAAAGGATGGTATGTGAGAGAACTGTTTCCAGAGATGTTTCAGCATCCCAGGCATATAGAAATAACCACACTTGTCCTGAATAAGCACTAGGGGCCCAGCAGATAGACAGGACTATCAACCCAAACTACTATTAATTAGAAAAACACCAGGCTTTCATTGCTGAATTCTTACCCCAGTTTCCAGTATCGTTTTTTCATTACACACTCCTGAAAATATAAGCCTCCAAACTACTACAATACTAACTGACAGAGAGTAGGACCGAAACAGCTTAAGCAAAGGAAGGTACTTTTGTTTTCAATTATAACAGGATTTTTTTAAAGAGTAAAAAAGTTGGGGCGCCTGGGTGGCTCAGTCAATTGAGCATCAGACATTGGCTCAAGTCATGATCTCACAGTTCATGTGTTTGAGCCCGGCGACGGGCTCTGTGCTGACAGCTCAGAGCCTGGAGCTTGCTTTGGATTCTGTGTCTCTCTTTCTCTCTGCCCCTCTCCCACTCACCTTTGTCTCTCTCTCTCAAAAGTAAACATAAAAAAAAGTAAAAAGTAAAAAAGCATTTTGTTTTTCATACTAGGTTATTAAAAACATTTATAAACACAGAACTTCCATACAAGGGAGCCTTTCTTCTATAACCAAAAGATAAACAATTATTCGAATTTAGAAGTTTACTCGAATTTAAAGTAAAAAAATCTAAAATAAGAAATTTAATTTTACAAGATTAATTCTAATAGTTCAGTCTCCACATATGTAAAATACAGTTTGAGAGTAGGTGATTTTTATTTTTTTTTAAATATTTTTTTTTTTAACGTTTATTTATTTTGGAGACAGAGAGAGACAGAGCATGAACGGGGGAGGGTCAGAGAGAAAGGGAGACACAGAATCCGAAACAGGCTCCAGGCTCTGAGCTGTCAGCACAGAGCCCGACGCGGGGCTCGAACTCACCGACCGCGAGATTATGACCTGAGCCGAAGTCAGCCGCTTAACCGACTGAGCCACCCAGGCGCCCCGAGTAGGTGATTTTTAAAGTCGTGTCTAGCTAAATTTATAAAATTGTACGATATACGAATTCCTCAAACTTTGAATTAAACATACTAGGTTGTCCAAAACTATAATGTAAGCTTTTTCTAAGAATTCAAATAACCCTGAAATATTACAATACCAATATCTACAATTCATAAATCATCAGCAGTACAGTTTTCAGACTTTCTGTTAGCACGTGCTTTGAATAAGTGAGCAAAAAATAACCTTTTTTTTTTACTTGGACTCTAATAGTAACACCATGCAACATAGCTACTCATTGAGGAATTATAAAAGACCCTACAGTTACAGTTTTTTCCTGAAAGTCTCGTGAAAATAAGACAAACATCATTAGCTAACCAGTAAATATGCCAAACATAAATCAATGACAATCTTAAATTCTAAAATATTTAGATCAAATAAAACATGATATTTATCTTTCATGCAAAATAGGCAGCACTATTTTACAATTTTGAGTATCACCTATGTCGCCTTTGGCTAAATAGGAAAAAATAATTGTCCATGGTACTCTTCTGTCGTAATTCTGTCATTCTTACTCTGCACATTACATATTTTGCATGATACTGTAAGAGAGATGTACTGCACAGAAGTGCCCATGGGGATAAGACATTATACTGCAATTAAATCTGGCATGAGTAAGCTTAACATAATGGAGTTTTACACAGAATTGAGTATATCTCAATTTAAGATGATTTCGTGCTCTGGTGGAAAAAAAAAAATTGAGGATGTCTAATTCTTTAGATTCTCCATGATTACTAAGTTTATTCTTAAATTAAGGGACTGGTCTACAGTAGGAACAAAGCTCCTTACAATTTTTAAAAGATGGATAAAACAAGATAGCAGTCTAAGAATAAATGTTGCTTCTATAAAAAAGAGAATCAGTATTCAAACCTAAGTAACATGAAAGAGTGAAAAATGGGAGGCCAAAAGAAGGAAGCAAAATATAAGATATTTCCCATTCGAAACTCATCCCCGATTGTCAGGCTGTCCTTGCTGTCGTTACGTGTCATTTTTATAAACCCACTAGTCTGACCAAGAGCCCTGATTTTAAGAAAAACTGTAATAAAAGTATGCACTTTCAAAGCTAATGAAACAGTAATACTGTAATAGCTCAACAACTGATACTACAAATCAGTGATTTAGGAGATTAATTAAACTTTGTATCCAACAGCAAATTAGCAGCCACACCCCTAAAAAAGATAACTCAGGCTGCGTTCCATTCACTTCCATAAACAGTGGCCTTCGTTTAAAATTCATTTCTTCATAGCCTCGAACGACCATGTTTGTTTTGCAATTACACGACGGTTTTATAAACACTGTCTCAGTAAATAAAGCTCAAGACTTTACCCAGGCCTGGCAGAATTGGTCTGGGGCAAGGCATCATTATGGTGAAACTGGGTCTTGGTTAAGTGTAAGAACATCATACTTAATTACAATTATATTCTGTGCATCACAAGAATTAAAACCATTTTAAAAACTCAACCAAAGCTCAATGATAATGTTACTCCACGAATAGCGTTTCCTTTGGGTTCTAAGAAAGGCACTGTTATTAGAATACAGTTTGACAGCTAAGTCTCTTAAGTTTTCCCGGATCATTTAATTTTTTAAAACCTAGAAAAGGCCTGTTTGCGGGGACTGTGAAATCCCGCGGAAAGAGAGGTTTGGGAGGGGAACGGCCAAATTAACATAACTGCGGGGAGTGAAGACAACTCTGGGTAGTTTAACTCTCCAAGGCTGAGCAGACGACAGACAAGGGACCCTTACCTGCCAGCGGCCGTAGGTGAGGAGGATCATGGAGATGGGGATGGCGGTGCCGGACATGGCATGGGTGGAGGGCATGCTGTACTCGGAGTTGTAGAAGACCTCCAACTTGACCACGGGCGGCGAGGCCGGCCGCGGCCAGCGGATGATGTCCTTGGTGCACTGGCCCAGGTACATGACCAGCACCCAGATGACCACGAGCCTCCGGCCCACCAGGGCGTCCAGGTTCCAGATCCAGAAGGGGAAGAACAGGATGTAAAAGAGTTCGTTGCCCAGCTCGGTGCCGAAGCAGAACAGGTAGTAGAGCGGCCAGTTGCTCACGTGGGCCAGCTCACCCTCCTCGCCCGTCAGCGAGTTGCGGCGCAGGGCCCCCACGCGCGGCGGCGAGGCCGGGCCCAGCTCGGTCGCCAGCCCGTTCCGCACGCCGTTGGGGGCGCCGCCGCCGCCGCCGGGCTTGGCGGGACACTGATTGCGGTCGTTCCCGGGCGGCTGGGGGCCTGCAGACGCCCCAGGCTGCGGCTCTCGGCGCCGGGCGTCTCCGGCTAGGGGCGCCTCCGCTTTCTCATCCTCCCTCGGATCGGTGGCGGGAGCGGCGGAGCGGCGAGGCAGCGCTTCCACCCCGCACAGCCGCTGGAAACGGGCCACTTTCTGCGGCTCCTGCAGACGGCGAGCCAGCTGGGCCAGGCGCTGCCTCAGCGACATGATAACGGGACCCTGGCGGCCCGCAGACGGGAGGACGTCGGCGGCGGGAAGGCGGGCCGGACCCTGGCGCAGCCTGGAATCGTCCCCGCGCACCTGGCCAGCGGCAGCAGCGCCTAGCCGGACCCGCTCGGCTCTGCCCGGTGACGGCGCCACAGGCCGCAGCCGCCGCCGCCGCGCGCCTCCGCCCCGCGCGCCCCTCCCAGGCCGCGCGCGCTCCGCCACCGCCCGCGGCCTCCACGCGCCGGCGCGCGCAGCGCCCAGCCCCGCCCCCCACTGCCGCGCCGGGAGGGCGCCTGGCCGCGCGCGGCCGCCTCGAGCGCATCCGGCGGCGTGGGGGTGCTGAGGCTCAGCGGGGTGGCTGTGTTGAGGTTCGCCTTGACACCCGCCAGGCGTCGCGGCGCTGGGCGGGCGGACCTTGTCCGCCCCCTTCTCCAACTTCAGCCCTCGTTTCCCTCCGGCTGATGCTGCCGGCTTGCCTCTGACCACCGTTGGTTCGGAGAGGCCACGACCCTGGGGGCCGGCCTCCGAGGTGCGAGTGGCCAAGCACCCGGACATCCTGCTGGCACAGAATCAAGTGTTTAATGGTGAATGAAGGCGAAATAACCACCATAGGCCCGGAATCGTTCGACTCAAGTAATCACAAGTAATTACAGAGCTGTTTCTGACGGCTCATGTCCTGAAAGCCACGTGCCAATTGACCAGTGGTGGCAAGATTAGATGTAGATCCCAGGACAATACTGCACCATTGATCAAATAAGAGATCACAGTTATCTTGACTTAAATGTAGTATTTTAATAAATTCTAATAGCTAGGTGGGGTTGCACAGAAGAAATTAATTGGTTCCTGGAGGCAGGCTGTAGATTTTTTGAGCTTGATGAGGCTGATTTAGAGTTTTAATTTCCATGTCAGGAAAGTTACAAACTTGACTTCTAGAAAAGTATTCTAGAAAATACTTTTTTTATTAGAAAGTCTCTGAACTTTTTTTTAATACTTATTTTTGAGAGAGAGAGAGAAAGAAGAACACAAATGGGGGAGGGGCAGAGAGAGAGGGAGATAACAGAATTTGAAGCAGGCTCCTGGCTCTGAGCTGTCAGCACAGAGCCCCAGGTGGGGCTCCAACCCACCACCAATGAGATCATGACCTGAGCCAAAGTTGGACTAGCCACCCAGGTGCCCCAGAGATTCTCTGAACTCTTAATTCCAAGAAGCTACTTCAAGTAAGGTGGATGTCAATAATTAAAGAATTTGAACCTCTTCCAAGAAAGTTGGGAAATTTCCCCTACCTGTGTCTTTAGCAGTATTTCCTTCATTTCCTAGGGAAATTATTCTCTTCCTCCCACTTCACTTGCTACGCTATAGCCATAGGAAGATAAATAAATCATCATCTCTGTCTTAAAGTTGCTCACAGTATAAATGGAAAATGCTAAAATGGAGATAACATGCTCTGGAACGGAGAAGAAACAAGTTGACTAGGGACAACAAGCCAGGTAAGAAGTAATCCTCTTGAGCTGGGATCCTTTATTAAAGAGCATGATGAGAGTAGGTGGAGAAACTCATCTTAGGAAAGACAGAAAATGAAGAAAGATGGGATAGGAATGTGCAAAGATGTATTTGATAAACAGTAGCTCATAGAATACACAGTAGGAGGAGTAAGTGGTTGGAATGGGGTTAGAAAGAGGGGATGGGACCAGACTGTAAAGACCTTGAATGCCAAGCTGGAGATTTTATTTGTAGGCAGTGGAGAGCCATGGAGGGCTTTTAACCTAGGGAGTGACACCATCAGAACTGCTTTAGAAAGATAACTGAGAAGGAAATCGAAGGTAAATTGCCAGAGGTCAGAGAGCAAAGGCTAGGTAAATAATTAGAAGATGATTGCAGTAGTCAGGTGAGAGGGAATGGGGGCAGGAACTTGGACTGTGGTTCTGGGAATCAGAAGGAAGATATTTGGAAAGGATTTTGGAACTAGGAAAAAGTTAAATTCATTTGAATTCATAGGTCTGCAGGCAAATAATTGTCCGTCCTTGATTAGAACACATTGTGTCTAATATTGAGGCATTTATAATCTAGTGAGGGAGACAAAACATGCGAGTATATTCAAAGACATAAAGCCAGACATACCAAACGGATCAAAGAAATCAGACACAAGCAATCACTTCATGGAGTAAGCAGAGAGGTGGCATTAGGTTATGAATGGTCCTGTGAAATGGATGATTAGCTGGGATTTGAAAACAAGGAGCAACTTGTACAAAGGTGGGAGGAGCCTGGTTTCTGTCAAAATCATTTGTTTATAAAGGCTGAATTTTTTTTGAGAGAGTGAGAGAGAGAGAGAGAGAGAGAGAGCAGGTACGAGCAGGGGAGAAGGACAGAAGGAGAGAATCTCAAGCACGCTCCAAGCTCAGTGTGGATCCCACAACCCTGGGATCACAACCTGAGTGAGCCAAAATCAAGAGACGCTCAACTGACTGAGCCACTCAGGTGCCCCTTGTTCAGATAAAGAATTATTCGGATTCATTCAAGGAATTTCCAATTCTGGGGACTAATTAGCCTAAAGAGAGCAGAGAAAGAGGAAAACATATAAAACAAAGTAGGAGGTGATATTTATATCCTACGGCTAAAATATGACTTCATCACTGTCATATTTTGTCAGAATGTAATATCCTCTTTAAAAGAGAAAAAAGAGGGGCACCTGGGTGGCTCAGTTGGCTAAGCGTCCGCCTTCAGCTCAGGTCATGATCTCATGGCTCGTGAGTTCGAGTCCGCATTGGACTCTGTGCTGACAGCTCAGAGCCTAGAGCCTGCCTTGGGTTCTGTGTCTGCCTCTCTCTCTGCCCCACCCCCCCTCCCTGCCCTGCTTGCATTCTGTGTGTGTGTGTGTGTGTGTGTGTCTTTCTCTCTCTAAAAATAAGCATTAAAAAAAATTTTTTTAAGACAATACAGAGACAAAGATGATGGGGAGGTGGGAATTTGGCCTCTGACTGCACTGAAGAGGAAAAGAATGCAAGTCAAAAGACAAAACTTGAAAAGGCTGACAGTGTCCTGCTGCTGCTGTAAATCTGTTAATGATAAGGACAAGGCCAAAAGCACCAAAGCACCATGATGAAAAGAATAGTTCTGGTGGATTCTGTTTACACTCACTCTGATACTTTTCATCTTGAAACTTAACAGAAATTGAACCATATCAAAAGATTCAAATATAAACTTTCTGTGGCAAGCATTTTTTATAACAAAGCATAAACATTTTTTAAAAAGAAAAACATTGCTACCAAGTAATGACATGATTATCTGGGTGTAATTCAGTGTCTTCCCTGCAAAGCCAAATGTCTTAGTTTATGTTGCATAATTAACATGTTAAATTTTGTTAGATCCTTCTCTGTACTTGAGTTTAACTTTATGTAATATTGAAATCTTTTTTGTGATACATGAACTATACAAAGGTAAAATATTGCTGTCATTTCTTTCATAAAAGTAGTAGGGAAACACAATATATAGGCTTAGCCTTGGTCATTTTGCCTTCCACAACTAATTTAAATAAAGTTGTATTTTGTCATATTGGGTTGAGATAAATCATTGATTGAACTAATTTTACAATGAAGTCAAAGAATTTTACCTTTAGAAATACATCTTCTAAGTAATATATATTTAAAACTGTTATACCATATTGTATATTTGAAAGTTACTGAGATAATCTTAAAATCTCATCATAAGAAAAAAAATTGTAACTATGTGAGTTGATGGATGTTAACTAAAATTGTGGTTATCATTTTGTAATATATACATAAATCATTATGTTATACACCTTAAACTGATACAGACTTCTATGTCAATTATACAATGAAACTAGGAGGGAAAAAACTACATTACTTAATAAGAAAATGATAATACTTATTTTAAACTGAATATTTATTATAATTTTTTGACCCTGGAATATAACTTAATTTCTTGTTCATTAAACTACAAAATTTATATATTGCAAGCTATTTAGCCTAAATTATTACTATTAACTATCACTAGAATAGTCTTGACATGTAGATGTCAGTACATAGTGCATTATGGGCATCAATAAATGGTGAATATGAATTTGTTATTTTTGAAATATTAAACCTATGTTTTTTTAATTCTTTGCATAAATACCTACTGATTTTATCCTGCATCTTTGATTAGTTTTATTTTCTAAAAAATAGGATTTCCTCTGAATTCTTAAAAAGATGCCTAGCATAGCACAAATATAAATAAAATGTGATAAACATAAAATTTGTAATTAACAGATAAGGAATTTTCTATGCTTTGTGTTTTCTATGCCCTAACATTTCAAATCACTTTTCCCAGAGTAAGATTCGAAGGAAGAAAACCTTACAGAAAATGATCTGAGAGTATTTTAGGCAAAAAAAATATATGGCCTCTCACCCACTTTAACTCTAATCCATGCTGGCTGAGATGACCATGGAATTCTTTCCTTACCATATAGACCATTTATACTCAGTTTTATTTTACCCCAAATTTATAGTACTTTTTTTAAAACCATTTTTTTCTTCCTAAGAATTTCCCCCTTTGTTAATGTCTCTATCCAGTTCCAGTTTTCTTATTATTAAAATCTGGCTCTTGGCTTTTTCTTTTCTAGAAATGATTGGTAATACACGTGTATACCCAACTCAGAAGATTTTTTTTTTTTTTAATTCAAGACTTGAAACCTCCAACCACATCTGCCCATTCATCATTCCAGACATTTTGGTAGGTGTTGATTTGCCCCTAATATTTCTATGTTTGTAATATACTAAATGCTCCATTAATCAAAATGGTTAATTTAATTTTCTGAAGAACATAAATTGTTTTTATAAACTAGCCATTGGTGAAAGTATTTATAAAATGTGTTTGGTATATTTTCTTTTTGTTTTTCCTTTTTGTTCTTTTTTCTTTTTTTTTTTTTTTAATTGTGGTATATTTGACAACATTATGTTAGCTTCAGATGTACCACTTGGTAATTCAACATTTGTATACATTGCAAAATAATCACCAAAATAAGTCTCTTTACCAGCTATTACCATACAAAGTTAATGCAGTATTATTGACTATATTCCCCATGCTGTACATTATATCCCCATGACTTTTTTATTTTAGTTCTGAAAGTTTGTACCTCTTGATCCCTGTCACCCATATCTCCCCCAGCAATCTCCTTTCTTCTCTGGCACCCACCAGTCTGGTTTCTACATCTAGGAGTCTAGGCTTTGTGTTGTTTTGTTTTTTAGGTTCCACATACAAGTAAGATCGTGTAGTATTTGCCTTTCTCTGTCTGACCTATTTCCTTTGCAGAGTACCCTCAAGGTCCATCCATATTGTTGCAAATGGCATGATTTCATTCTTTTTAATAGCTGAGTAGTATTCCATTATATTTATATGCCACATCTTTATACATTCATCCATCAATGCACACTTAGGTTGTTTCTATATCTTAGTTACTATAAATTAATGCTGCAACAAACATAAGGGTACATATATCTTTTCAATTTAGTGTTTTCTTTTTCTTCAGACAGAAAACCCAGCGTGGAATTTCTTCATCATATGGCAGGCCTATTTTTAATTTTTTTAGGAATCTTCATACTGTTTTCCATAGTGGGTGCACAAATTTACATTCCCATCAACAGTCTACAAGAGTTTCTTTTTCTCTACATCCTCACCTAAATCTTTTATTTCTTGTCTTTTTTGTAATACCTATTCTGACAGATGTGTGATGATATTTCATTTATTTACCTGATGATTGGTAATATTGAGCATCTTTTCATGTGCCTGTTGGCCTTCTATATGTCTTCTTTGGAAAAAAATGTGTATTCAGATCTTCTGTCCATTAAAAAAATTTTTTGTTATGAATTGTCTGAATTTTTAAGTATGTTTTGGATATTAACCCCTTATCAGGTATATGATTTGAAAATATCTTCTCCCATTTGATAGGTTTACTTTTTCTTTTGCTGATGGTTTCCTTCGCTATGCGGAAACTTTTCAATTTGGTGTAGTCCAACTTGTTTGTTTTTGCTTTTGGAGCCAGTTCCAAAAAAAAAAAAAAAATTACTAATACTGATGTCAAGGAGCCTACTGCCTGTTTTCTTCTGGGAGTTTTATGGTTTCATGTCTTAACATTCAAATCTTTAATCCATATTGAGTTAATTTTTATAAACGGTACAAGATAGTGGTCCAGTTTCATTCTTTTACATGTAGCCGTCCAGTCTGCACAACATTTATTAAAGAGTCTATCCTTTCTCTTTTGTATGTTCTTGCCTCCTCTGTCATAAATTAATTGGCCATATATGTGTGGGTTTATTTCTGAGCTCTCTTTCCTAATGCATTGATCTATGTGTCTGCTTTTATGCCAATACCATACTATTTTGATTGCTATAGCGTTGTAGTATCATTTGAAATCAGGGAGTGGGATACCTCTGACTTTGTTCTTTCTCAAGATTATTTTGGCTATTCAGGATCTTTTGTGATTCTGTATAAATTTTAGGATTGTTTGTTTCTAGTCCTGTAAAAACTGCCATTGGAATTTTGATGAGGTTTGCATTGAATCTGTAGATTCCTTTGGGTAGTATGGACATTTAACAATATTTATACTTCAAATCCATGTGCATGGAATAGCTTCCCATTTATTTGTAACTTCTTGAATTTCTTTCAAGTCATATTTTTCAGTGTACAGGTCTTTTACTCCTTGGTTAAATTTATTACTAGGTATTTTATTCTTTCTGATGCAGTTATAAATGGGATTGTTTTCTTGATTTCTCTCTCTCTTTTTTAAATGTTTATTTTTGAGAGAGAGTGCAAGCAGGAGAGGGGCAGAGAAAGAGGGAGACAGAGGATCTAAGTGAGCTCTGTGACAACAGCAAAGAGCCTGATGTGGGGCTCGAACTCACAAACCGTGAGATCTTAATCTGAGCCGAAGTCACTTAACTGACTGAGCCACCCAGGTGCCTCTCTGTCTCTTTTTTTAAATGTTTATTTTTGAGAGAGAGAGAGAGAGATAAAAGAGCACAAGCAGGGGAGGGGCAGAGAGAGAGGGACAGAGGATCCAAAGCAGGCTCCTCACTGATAGCAGAGAGCCTGATGCAGGGCTCAAACCCCTGAGTCTTTAGATCATGACCTGAGCCGAAGTCAGATGCTTAACCAACTGAGCCGCCCAGGCACGCCTTGATTTCTCTTTCTGATAGTCCATTATTAGTGTATAGAAATGCAAGAGATTTTTGTATATTAATTTTCTATCCTGCAACCTCACTGAAGTCATTAATTATTCCTAGCGGTTTTTTGGTAGTGTCTTTAAGGGTTTTCTATATATAGTATTATGTCATCTGCAAATAGTGACAGTTTTACTTCCTTTTTGTATGCCTTTTATTTCTTTTCTTGCCTAATTGCTGTGGGTAGGGCTGCAAATACTATGTTGAATAAGATTGGGGAGAGGGGCACCTGACTGGCTCTATCAGAAGAGCATGTGACTCTTGATCTCGGGATTGTGAGTCTGAGCTCCAATTGGGTGTAGAGATTACTTAAAAATTAAAAAGTGGAGAGGGGCACCTGGGTGGCTCAGTCAGTTGAGCCTCTGACTTTGGCTCAGGTCATGATCTCATGGTTTGTGAGTTTGAGCCCTGTGTCAGGCTTTGTGCTGACAGCTCAGAGCCTGGAGCCTGCTTTGGATTCTGTGTCTCCCTCTCTGTGTGCCCCTCCCCCGCTCACGTTCTGTCTCTCTCTCTCAAAAGTAAATAAACATTAAAAACATTTTTTTAATTAAAAAGTGGGGAGAGTGGGCATTCTTGTTTTATTTCTCATCTTAAAGGAGAAAGCTTTCACTTTTTTACCATTAAGTGTAATATTACCTATGTATTTGTCATATATGGTCTTTATTAGGTCAAGTATACTGATTTTGTTGAGTTTTTTGATTCATAAATGAAGGCTGAATTTTGTCAAATGCTTTCTCAACATTTATTGAGATGATTATATGATTTTAATCTTTCATTTATTCTTATTTCTTATCTTTTTAAATGTTTATTTGGGCCACCTGGGTGGCTCAGTGGGTTGAATGTTCAACTTCAACTGAGGTCATGATCTCACAGTTCATGATTTCGATGCTGTCAGAGGAGAGCCTGCTTCAGATCCTCTGTCCATCTATCTCTCTGCCCCTCTCCTGCTCATACTCACTCTCTCAAAAATAAATAAAACATTTTTTAAAAAACACTCTAAATATTTATTTATTTTGAGAGAGAGAAAGAGAGTGTGTGAGCCAGAGAGGGGCAGAGAGAGAGAATCCCAAGTAGACTCCATGAGAATCCCAAACCCAACATGAGGCTCGATCCCACAACTGTGAGATCACGACCTGTGCCAGAATCAAGAGTTGGATGCTGAGGAGAGAGAGGAAGATGGTGGCATAGGAGGACGCTGGGCTCACCGTGCGTCCTACTGATCACTTAGATTCCACCTACAACTGCCTAAATAACCCAGAAAACCGCCAGAGGATTAGCAGAACGGAGTCTCCGGAGCCAACGCAGACGAGAGGCCCACGGAAGAGGGTAGGAAGGATGGCGAGGTGGTGCGCGCTCCACGGACTGGCAGGAGGGAGCCGGGGCGGAGGGGCGGCCCGCCGGCCAAGCAGAGCCCCCGAGTCTGGCTTGCAAAAGCGGAGAGGCCGGACGGAGTGTGTTCCAACAGCAAGCGGGACTTAGCATCTGGGAGGTCATAAGTTAACAGCTCTGCTCAGAAAGCGGGAAGGCTGGAAGACAAAGGGAGGGAGAGTTGCTGAGCCCTGGAACGACAGAGCTCAGTTTGGTGGGGAACAAAGGCGCTCGCCAGCGCCATCTCCCCCGCCCATCCCCCAGCCAAAATCCCAAAGAGAACCAGTTCCTGCCAGGGAACTTGCTCCGCGCAAACACCCAACGCTGTGCTTCTGCGGAGCCACCCCTCAGGCAGCGGGTCTGACTCCTCCCGCTGCCACAGGGCCCCTCCTGAAGTGGATCACCTAAGGAGAAGCGAGCTAAGCCTGCCCCTCCTGTCCCCGTGCACCTTACCTACCCACCCCAGCCAATACGCCAGATCCCCAGCACCACAAGCCTGGCAGCGTGCAAGTAGCCCAGACGGGCCACGCCACCCCACAGTGAATCCCGCCCCTAGGAGAGGGGAAGAGAAGGCACACACCAGTCTGACTGTGGCCCCAGCGGTGGGCTGGGGGCAGACATCAGGTCTGATTGCGGCCCGCCCACCAACGCAAGTTATACACCACAGCACAGGGGAAGTGCTCTGCGGGTCCGCACCACTCCAGGGACTATCCAAAATGACCAAACGGAAGAATTCCCCTCAAAAGAATCTCCAGGAAATAACAACAGCCAATGAACTGATCAAAAAGGATGTAAATGATATAACAGAAAGTGAATTTAGAATAATAGTCATAAAATTAATCGCTGGGCTTGAAAACAGTATAGAGGACAGCAGAGAATCTCTTGCTACAGAGATCAAGGGACTAAGGAACCGTCAGGAGGAGCTGAAAACCGCTTTAAACGAGATGTAAAATAAAATGGAAACGACCACGGCTCGGACTGAAGAGGCAGAGGAGAGAATAGGTGAACTAGAAGATAAAATTATGGAAAAAGAGGAAGCTGAGAAAGAGATAAAAAAAATCCAGGAGTATGAGGGGAAAATTAGAGAACTAAGTGATAGACTAAAAAGAAATAATATACGCAAAATTGGTATCCCAGAGGAGGAAGAGAGAGGGAAAGGTGCTGAAGGTGTACTTGAAGAAATAATAGCTGAGAACTTCCCTGAACTGGGGAAGGAAAAAGGCATTGAAATCCAAGAGGCACAGAGAACTCCCTTCAGACGTAACTTGAATCGATCTTCTGCATGACATATCATAGTCAAACTGGCAAAATACAAGGATAAAGAGAAAATTCTGAAAGCAGCAAGGGATAAACATGCCCTAACTTATTTTTTTTTTTAATTTTTTTTTCAACGTTTTTTATTTATTTTTGGGACAGAGAGAGACAGAGCATGAACAGGGGAGGGGCAGAGAGAGAGGGAGACACAGAATCGGAAACAGGCTCCAGGCTCCGAGCCATCAGCCCAGAGCCTGACGCGGGGCTCGAACTCACGGACCGCGAGCTCGTGACCTGGCTGAAGTTGGACGCTTAACCGACTGCGCCACCCAGGCGCCCCAATGCCCTAACTTATAAAGGGAGACCTATAAGACTCGTGACTGATCTCTCTTTTGAAACTTGGCAGGCCAGAAAGGATTGGCACAAGATCTTCAATGTATTGAAGAGAAAAAATATGCAGCCAAGAATCCTTTATCCAGCAAGTCTGTCATTTAGAATAGAAGGAGAGATAAAGGTCTTCCCAAACAAACAAAAACTGAAGGAATTTGTCACCACTAAACCAGCCCTACAAGAGATCCTAAGGGGGATCCTGTGAGACAAAGTACCAGAGACATCGCTACAAGCATAAAACATACAGACATCACAATGACTCTAAACTAGACCACTGGTCTAGTTGAAACTAGACCACTTTCTCACATCGTTCACAAAAATAAACTCAAAATGGATAAAGGACCTGAATGTGAGACAGGAAACCATCAAAACCCTAGAGGAGAAAGCAGGAAAAGACCTCTCTGACCTCAGCCGTAGCAATCTCTTACTCGACACATCCCCAAAGGCAAGGGAATTAAAAGCAAAAATGAATTACTGGGACCTTATGAAGATAAAAAGCTTCTGCACAGCAAAGGAAACAACCAACAAAACTAAAAGGCAACCAACGGAATGGGAAAAGATATTTGCACATGACATATCGGACAAAGGGCTAGTATCCAAAATCTATAAAGAGCTCACCAAACTCCACACCCAAAAAACAAATAACCCAGTGAAGAAATGGGCAGAAAACATGAATAGACACTTCTCTAAAGAAGACATCCGGATGGCCAACAGGCACATGAAAAGATGCTCAACATCACTCCAACATCGCAGGGAAATACAAATCAAAACCACACTCAGATATCACCTCACGCCAGTCAGAGTGGCCAACATGAACAAATCAGGAGACTATAGATGCTGGAGAGGATGTGGGGAAACGGGAACCCTCTCGCACTGTTGGTGGGAATGCAAATTGGTGCAGCCACTCTGGAAAACAGTGTTGGAGGTTCCTCAGAAAATTAAAAATAGACCTACCCTATGACCCAGCAATAGCACTGCTAGGAATTTACCCAAGGGATACAGGAGTATCACTTGTACCCCAATGTTTATAGCAGCACTCTCAACAATAGCCAAATTATGGAAAGAGCCTAAATGTCCATCAACTGATGAATGGATAAAGAAATTGTGGTTTATATACACAATGGAATACTACGTGGCAATGAGAAAGAACGAAATATGGCCCTTTGTAGCAACGTGGATGGAACTGGAGAGTGTGATGCTAAGTGAAATAAGTCATACAGAGAAAGACAGATACCATATGGTTTCACTCTTATGTGGATCCTGAGAAACATAACAGAAACCCATGGGGGAGGGGAAGGAAAAAAAAAAAAAAGAGGTTAGAGTGGGAGAGAGCCAAAGCATAAGAGACTGTTAAAAACTGAGAACAAACTGAGGGTTGATGGGGGGTGGGAGGGAGGGGAGGGTGGGTGATGGGTATTGAGGAGGGCACCTTTTGGGATGAGCACTGGGTGTTGTATGGAAACCAATTTGACAATAAATTTCATATATTGAAAAAAAATGAAAAAAAATAAAATAAAATATAAACAAACAAACAAACAAACAAACTTGGCAGGCCAGAAAGGCATGGCAGGAGATCTTCAATGTGAGGAACGGAAAAAATATGCAGCCGAGAATCCTTTATCCTGCAAGTCTGTCATTTAGCATAGAAGGAGAGATAAAGGTCTTCCCAAACAAACAAAAACTGAAGGAATTCGTCACCACTAAACCAGCCCTACAAGAGATCCTAAGGGAAATCCTGTGAGACAAAGTACCAGAGACATCGCTACAAGCATAAAACATACAGACATCACAATGACTCTAAACCTGTATCTTTCTATAATAACACTGAATGTAAATGGACTAAATGCACCAACCGAAAGACATAGGGTATCAGAATGGTTAAAAAAACAAGACCCATCTATTTGCTGTCTACAAGAGACTCATTTTAGACCTGAGGACACTTTTAGATTGAGAGTGAGGGGATGGAGAACTATTTATCATGCTACTGGAAGCCAAAAGAAAGCTGGAGTAGCCATACTTATATCAGACAAACTAGACTTTAAATTAAAGGCTGTAACAAGAGATGAAGAAGGGCATTATATAATAATTACAGGGTCTATCCATCAGGAAGAGCTAACAGTTATAAATGTCTATGCGCTGAATACAGGAGCCCCCAAATATATAAAACAATTACTCATAAACATAAGCAACCTTATTGATAAGAGTTGGATGCTAAACCAACTGAACTACCCATGTGCCCCAAAAGCTGATGTTTTCTTGTTGATTTCCTATCTATATAATTTATCCATTGCTGTAAGTGGAGTGTGAAGGTCCTCTATTATTACTGTGTTGTCGTCAATTTCTCCCTTTTTGGTCCATTAATATTTGCTTTATGTATTTTAGTGCTCCTATATTGGCTGCATATGTACTTATAAATGTTATATCTTTTTGCTAGATTGACCCTTTTATCATTATATAGTGTCCCTCCTTATCTTTTATTACAATCTTTGCTTTAAAGTCTATTTTGTCTGGGGGCACCTGGCTGTCTCAGTCAGTGGAGCATGTGACGCTTGATCTCAGGGTCATGAGTTCAAGCCCCATGTTGGGCGTGGAGCCTAAATAAATAAATAAATAAAGTCTATTTTGTCTGATACAAGAATAGCTGTACTAGTTTTCTTTTTGTTTCCGTTAGCATGGAATATCTTTTTCTATCCCTTCACTTTCAGTCTGTGTGTATTTTTACTTCTGAAGTGAGTCTCTTCTCAGCAGTATATAGATGTGTCTTGTTTCTTCATTCATTCAGCCACCCATTCATTTTGAGTGGAGAACTTGATCCAATTACATTTAAAGTGATTTTTGATAGGTATGTATTGCCATTTTTTTTTTCTGGCTGTTTTTATAGTTCCTCTCAGTCCCTTTCTTTGTCTCTTTCTTCCCTTGTGGTTTGATAACTTTCTTCAGTGTTATATTTAGTTTACTTTCTCATTTTCTTTGGTGTATTTTCTATAAGTTTTTGTTTCATGTTTACTGTGAGGTTTTTTTTTTTTAATTTTTTTTTTTAATGTTTATTTATTTTTGAGAGAGAGAGAGGGAGACACAGAATCTGAAGCAGGCTCCAGGCTCTGAGCTGTCAGCATAGAGCCCGACGCGGGGCTTGAGCTCACAGACCGCGAGATCATGACCTGAGCTGAAGTCGGATGCTTACCGACTGAGCCACCCAGGTGCCCCATGGGTAAATCTGAACACTTTCTAAAACTACAAGTTTACTCTCTTCCCCTCAACATTTTGTTTTTGATGTATTGTTTTTGATGTTTTGATGTTAAAATGCGAATTTTACATCTTTGTATCTTATGTATCCTTTGACTATTGTAGTTTAATTTTACTACTTTCTTTTTATTTTTAATTTTTTTTTATTTTAGGGAGAGAGTGTGCGAATGAAGGAGAGGGGCAGGGGAGAGAGAATCTTAAGCAGGCTCCGTGCTGAGCATGGAGTAGGCTCAGCATGGAGCCTGACACAGCACTTGATCCCATGACCCTGGGATCATGACCTGAGCCAAAATCAAGATGCTAGATGCCTGATGCTCAACTGAGCTACCCAGGTGCCCTACCAGTTTTGTCTTTTAACCTTCATAGTCACTTTATAAGCATTAATCCACTACCTTGTATATATTTGCCTTCTACAGTGAGATTTTTACTTTCATATGTTTTCTTGTATTAATTAGTGCTACTTCTTTTCAGATTAAAGAAATCTCCTTAATGGCGCACCTGGGTATCTCAGTTGGTTAAGCTTCTGACTCTTGATCTCAGCTTAGGTCTTGATCTCAGGATCGTGAGTTCAAGCCCCATGTTGGGCTCTGTGTTGGGCATGAAGCCTACTTTAAAAAAAAAAAAAAAAAATGAGGGGCACCTGAGTGGTCAGTTAGGCATTTGACTTCAGCTCAGTTCATGATCTCATGGTTCGTGGGTTCAAGCCCTGCATCAGGTGCAGTGCTGACAGCTTAGAGCCTGGAGCCTGCTTTGGATTCTGTCTCTCTCTCTCTCTCTCTCTCTCTCTCTCTCTCTGTCTCTGTCTGTCTGTCTCTCTCTCTCTCTCTTTGACCCTCCCCCACTCATGCTCTGTCTCTCTTTCTCAGAAATAAATAAACATTAAAAAAAAAAGAAAGAGGGGCACCTGGGTGACTCAGTCGGTTAAGCGTCCGACATCGGCTCAGGTCATGATCTCACAGTCTGTGAGTTCGAGCCCCGCGTTGGGCTCTGTGCTGACCGCTCAGAGCCTGGAGCCTGTTTCAAATTCTGTGTCTCCCTCTCTCTCTGACCCTCCCCCATTTATGCTCTGTCTCTCTCTGTCTCAAAAATAAATAAACATTAAAAAAAAAGCAAAAAAGAAAAAAAAAGAAAGAAAGAAAAAAATCTCCTTAACATCTCCTCTAAGTCTGATTTAGTAGTGATGAACTCCTTTAGTTTTTGCTTGTCTGGAAAACTCTTATCTCACCTTCTATTCTGAATGATAATCTTGCTGGGTGGCATATTCTTGGTTGGAAGTTTTTCCTTTTAGCACTTTGAATAGTCATGCTTCTTCCCTCTGGTCAACAATGTTTCTGCTGAGAAATCTGCTGATAGTTTTATAGGATTTCACCTGCACACAACAACTTGTTTTTCTTTGGCTGCTTTTAAGAGTCTCTCCTTATCTTTGACTTTTGTTATTTTAATTATGTGTCTTAATGTGGATCCCTTTTGGTTATCTTATTTGGAACTCTCTGAGATTCCTGAACCTGGATGTTTCCTTTCACAGGTTAGGGAAGTTTTCTGCCCCTTTGTCTCTCTCTTCTCCTTCTGGACCCCCTGTAATGTGGATGTTATTCCACTTGACGTTGCCCCATAGGTTTCTTTTTTTTTTTTTTTTTTTAAGGTTTATTTTTGAGAGAGAGAGACAGAGAACTAGGGCAGGGGCGGGGAGTGCAGAGAGAAAAGGAGACACAGACTACAAAGCAGGCTCCAGGCTCTGAGCTGTCAGCACAGAGCCTAACATGGGGCCTGAACTCACAAACCATGAGATCATGACCTGAGCCGAAGTCGGACACTTAACTGACTGAGCCACTCAGGCACCCCTGCCCCATGGGTTTCTTTTTATATATATATATTTTTTACTTTTTTTTTTTAAATGTTTTCATTCATTTTTTGAGAGACAAAGAGAGACTGTGAGTAGCGGAGCAGCAGAGAGAGAGGGAGACCCAGAATTCGAAGCAGGCTCCAGGCTGTGAGCTGTCAACACAGAGCCTGATGCAGGGCTCGAACCCACAATCCGCGTGATCATGACCTGAGCTGAAGTCTGCCGCTTCACTGACTGAGCCACCCAGGCACCCCTAGGTTTCTTAAATTACTTGCATTGTTTCTTTTTTTTTTTTTTCTTTTTGCTGGTATGTCTGGGTAAATTCCATTGCTTTGTCTGAGTACTTACTGATTCACTCTGCTTCATCCAGTTTGCTGTTGAATCCCTCTATAGATGTTTATTTTTCAGTTCAGTTATTGTATTCTTCGGTTCTGCAACTCCTGTTGGTACTTTTAAAATATTTTTTACATCTTTCTTGAAGTTCTCAGCGTGTTTATCGTTCTTCCAAGTTCACTGAGCATCGTTATGACCATTACTTTGAATCTTTATAGGGTAGAATACTTATCTTCGTATCATTAAGGTCTTTTTCTGAGGTTTTGTGTTGCTCTTTCATTTGCAGCATACTTTTCATTTTGCTTGACTCTCTGTTTGCTTCTATATATTAGGCAAAATAACTACTTCTCCCAGTCTTGAAGGCAGGGCCTTATGTAGGTGATAAATGTTCTAGTTCAACTTTGCCCTAGTTCTTGGTTGTCTCTGGAACCTTTGTGATTGACTACACTGCTGATTTATTCTGATACGTCCTGTTATTGAGGACATGCCAAGACCTATTAGTGTTCCAAGGGGAGGACTCTCATTTACCATCTAGTTTCAAGCTGACTGGAAGCCAGGCCCTCAGGTAGCAGCTTTTTTTTTTTTTTAAGATTTTATTTTTGGGGCACCTGGGTGACCCAGTCACTTAAGCATTCAACTCTTGATTTCAGCTCAGATCATGATCTCATGGTTCATAGGTTTGAGCCCCTAGTCAGGCTCCATGCCTGCAGTGAGGAGCCTGCTTGGGATTCTCTCTCTCCCCCTGCCCTTCCCCTGCTCTCTCTGTCAATAAATAAACTTTAAAATATTTTTTTTTTAATTTTAATTTTTTAAGTGTTTATTTATTATTGACAGAGAGAGAGAGAGCATGAGCGGGAGAGGGGCAGAGAGAGAGGGAGACACAGAATCTGAAGCAGGCTCCAGGCTCTGAGCTTTCAGCACAGAGCCTGACACAGGGCTAGAACTCACAGACAGCAAGATCATGACCTGAGCCGAAGTCGGACGCCTAACCGGCCGAGCCACCCAGGTGCCCCTAAAATAAAATTTTTTAAAAAGATTTTATTTTTAAGTAATCTCTACACCCATGTGAGACTCAGACTCACAACCCTGAGATCAAGAGTTGCGTGCTCTACTGATGGAGCCAGCCAGGCACCCCAGTAGCAGTTTTTAAAGGAAGCAAAGGTATATAGTCCTGTGGGGCTGCAGTCATAATCCCTGCTGACGTCAAGACCAGGAGATCAGGAGGTATACCCTGAGTGACAGTTACAAAAGTTGGGACTCCAGACAAGTGTATGAGCTCCCTTCTGGGATGTCTTGTTGAGCTGTAGTGAGGCCAAAGGAGCGTGGAGGATGGTGTCTTCCTGCTTATATTCTCTGGGAATGTCTACATAGCCTCTAGATGTTTCAGAAACCTAAAGCCTGTCCCTCAGGCTGCAGCTCCGCTAAGTAAATAGTCCTTTTTCATAAGACTGGGGTTGTGTTTCAGTTCGATGCCTATGCAGCGCCCCGGGGGTGGTGACCAACCAAGAACTGTCTTTCCGACCATTACATTCCTGTGGAGCCCAGGAATGCCAGCCCCTTTGGCCACCAGGACCAGGTGATCAAGGGGCATCCCCTGTATGTATCGCACACACCCACTAGCTTTAGCTAGGCAGCTGGAGAGTGTGAGGAGTAGGGGCATTCTCACGGGCATTCGAAAGGCAGCTGGAAAATGTCTTGGCTGTACACACCCGGGGGTTTCAGGAACCAGTGGGAGAGCACCTTGTCCGTGTGCTTGAACCAGCTTCACACCAGGAGCGGGACAATGCCACAGCTCTCTGTCTGCCCAACCTGGCCAGGAAGCGGGGGAGTGCTACCACCACCAGCAAGGCAGTGGCCTTGTGCCACCGCTGCTCACTCCCACCTGTGTCAGTAAGGCAGCAGGAGGGTGAGGCCTTGGAATTTGCTACCTGTGCCAGCAGGAGAGCTGGAGGATGCACCTGCCATCTGCCAGCACTCCTTCTCTGGGGGGATTTCAGCTGTTCCCTGCCCCTCAAGCAGATGCTTTTATATTAGCAAATGAGTCTCCTCCATGTATAGACTAGGCACTTTTCAGCCTGATGTTTTTTCTCTGGGTCTCAGGGCAGGTGAGCCCTTTAAAAAAAGATAATCTCAGTTGCCTCTGGCACTTTGGGTCCCTGGAACATCAGCCCTGTTTGTCTTCTAAGTCAGACGTTCTGAGGGCTCATCTCCCTGGGGCAGATCCCAGGAGTTGGGGCGCCTGATGGGAACACCAGCCCCTCACTCCTCTGGGAGAAGTACCATACAGGTGAGATTCCCCCACCTCGTGCATCGCTGAGCTGGGGATGAGATTTTTGCCAAGACTGTGTCTCTACCTCCCCTACTTGTCTTTTTATCTTTTTTTGTGGAGAAGCAGTCCATCTACTTTTCGGATCTTTTTCAGAGAGAAATGATCCGTATGTAGCTGTAGATTTGGTGTTTTGGAGGGAGGAGGTGAGTGCAGGATTGCCCTATGCTGTCATCTTGCCACAACTGGTATATTTTCAAATGTAGGTTTTTGAAAGTACAGTAGAATCAACAGCCTAATTTTTTGGGGCTTTTATTGTGGCCAAAAATACATAACATAAGGGGCGCCTGGGTGGCTCAGTCGGTTAGGCGTCCGACTTCGGCTCAGGTCATGATCTCACGGTCCATGGGTTCGAGCCCCGCGTTGGGCTCTGTGCTGACAGCTCAGAGCCTGGAGCCTGTTTCAGAGCCTGTGTCTCCCTCTCTCTGACCCTCCCCTGTTCATGCTCTGTCTCTCTCTGTCTCAAAAATAAATAAACATTAAAAAAAATACATAA
This sequence comes from Panthera leo, assembly GCF_018350215.1. Taxonomy (NCBI): domain Eukaryota; kingdom Metazoa; phylum Chordata; class Mammalia; order Carnivora; family Felidae; genus Panthera; species Panthera leo. The sequence continues at coordinate 109,593,661 of NC_056684.1, forward strand.
CATAAAATTTGCCATCTTAACCTTTTAAAAAACAAGTTTTGGGGTGCCAGGGTGTCTCAGTTGGTTAAACGTCCAACTTCATTTCAGGTCATGATTTCACAGTTCATGGGTTCCAGCCCTGCATCGGGCTCTGTGCTGACAGCTCAGAGCCTGGAGCCTGCTTTGGATTCTGTGTCTCCCTCTCTCTCTGTCCCTCCCCTGCTCATGCTCTGTCTCTCTCTGTCTCAAAAATAAACATTAAAAAAATTAAAAAACAAGTTTTTTTGTATGGGGGTATTTGAGGACTTTGAAGAGTTTTAAGATCAGAATTGGAAATGGATTCAAAGAATTGCATTGCTAGAAGAGGCTTAGAAGCCATTATATTAATCTCATTATATGAGAGTCATGCAGTTTATTAATCTTGTAAATTAAGTACCAACTATGCCAGATTCCTGGAGATACAATGTTATTAAGACACTTCTCCTGCTTTCCAATATGCTTGTGTTCAAATAGTCACTGAGGGTGCTATCAAGAGCCGTCATCTTTTTTATAGGCTCCCAGATTAGGTGACTGGGTATTATCTCTCGAGTTTTCCTTCTCTGAATTCTGTCACCCATTCTTCTTTATTCCCACTGCCACAACTCTAAGCCAAGTTCAGTTGACAAGGAAGGAGCATTCTAAGAAATGATTGAAGGTCTATGTTACATAAGAGAGTTTCAGAGTCACAGTTGAATTTATACAAGAAACCTGTAACAGCTGCTTCAACCAAAACAAATTCTGTGTTTACCTTTTATTAAATGCTTCAAAAAATTTTTTTAATTTTAAATTTTATTTATTTTGAGAGAGAGAATGCGTTCACACCCGCAAGCAGGGAGGAACAGAAGGAGAGAGAAAGAGAGAGAGAGAGAGAGAGAGAGAGAGAGAATCTTAAGCAGGCTCCATGCTGGGCTTAGAGTCTGACACAGGGCTCAATCCCATGACTGTGAGATCATAACCTGAGCCAAAATCAAGAGTCAGTCGCTTAACCAAGTGAGCCACCCAGGTGCCCTGTGTTTACCTTTTATTATTATTTTTTTCAGTTTGTAAGTTTTATTTTATTATTTTTGAGAGAGAGAGAGTTGGGGAAGGACAGAGAGAGAGAGGGGAAGAGAGAGAATTGCAAACAGGCTACGTGCTGTCAGCACAGAGCCTGACACAGGGTTCAACCTCACCAACTTCAAGATCATGACCTGAGCCAAAATCCAGAGTCAGACAGTCACCCCTGTGTTTACCTTTTATTTCATTTTATTTAAAAAAAATTTTTTTTAACATTTTTTTATTTATTTTTGAGAGATAGAGCATGAGCATAGGAAGGGCAGAGAGAGGGAGAGACACAGAATCCGAAGCAGGCTGCAGGCTCTGAGCTGTCAGCACAGAGCTCAACACGGGGCTCAAATTCACGGAGCACGAGATCATGACCTGAGCTGAAGTTGGCTGCTTAACTGACTGAGCCACCCAAGAGCGCCGATCCTGTGTTTACCTTTTAGACCTGTCATCATGCTCAGTTCCTCCTTTGGCAATCCAATGTGATTTTCTGTGGGAACAAGGATGGGGCCTCCCCTCCAATCAGGTGTGTCTTTTATTCATAGGCCACCCACGTCAACAACTCCAAACCTCCTTCTCTAGGTGAAACTCTGGTTTTCTTTCCTTCTCCCTAGCTATATAATAATGCCTATATTCAAGGCTCATGTCTTTTTTTTTTTTTTTAATTTTTTTTTTTTAACGTTTATTTATTTTTGAGACAGAGAGAGACAGAGCATGAAGGGGGGAGGGGCAGAGAGAGAAGGAGACACAGAATCGGAAGCAGGCTCCAGGCTCTGAGCCATCAACCCAGAGCCTGACGCGGGGTTCGAACTCACGGACCACGAAATCGTGACCTGAGCTGAAGTCGGACGTTTAACCGACTGCGCCACCCAGGCGCCCCAAGGCTCATGCCTTTCATAAAGTACCTAAGAAAATGAACACCTAAGTTAATCTTGCTAGCACTCTGTGGAATTGATTCCTCCAGTAACCACAGGTTAGACACTCACCTTCTCCTGGGCCAGGGGAGCAATAGGTTCCTTGACACTTTCTTTTTTTTTTCTTCTAATTTAGTTTTCTTAAATTTTTTTTTTCAGTATATGAAATTTATTGTCAAATTGGTTTCCATACAACACCCAGTGCTCATCCCAAAAGGTGCCCTCCTCAATACCCATCACCCACCCTCCCCTCCCTCCCACCCCCCATCAACCCTCAGTTTGTTCTCAGTTTTTTTTTTAATTTTTTTTTTTAACGTTTATTTATTTTTGAGACAGAGAGAGACAAAGCATGAACGGGGGAGGGTCAGGGAGAGGGAGACACAGAATCTGAAACAGGCTCCAGTCTCTGAGCTGTCAGCACAGAGCCCGATGTGGGGTTTGAACTCACGGACCACGAGATCATGACCTGAGCCGAAGTCGGTTGCTTAACCGACTGAGCCACCCAGGCGCCCCTGTTCTCAGTTTTTAAGAGTCTCTTATGCTTTGGCTCTATCCCACTCTAACCTCCTTTTTTTTTTTTTTTTCCCCTTCCCCTCCCCCATGGGTTTCTGTTAAGTTTCTCAGGATCCACATAAGAGTGAAAACATATGGTATCTGTCTTTCTCTGTATGGCTTATTTCACTTAGCATCACACTCTCCAGTTCCATCCATGTTGCTACAAAGGGGCATGTTTCATTCTTTCTCATTGCCACGTAGTACTCCATTGTGTATATAAACCACAATTTCTTTATCCATTCATCAGTTGATGGACATTTAGGCTCTTTCCATAATTTGGCTATTGTTGAGAGTGCTGCTATAAACATTGGGGTACAAGTGCCCCTATGCATCAGGACTCCTGTATCCCTTGGGTAAGTTCCTAGCAGTGCTATTGCTGGGTCATAGGGTAGGTCTATTTTTAATTTTTTGAGGAACTTCCACACTGTTTTCCAGAGTGGCTGCACCAATTTGCATTGCCACCAACAGTGCAAGAGGGTTCCCGTTTCTCCACATCCTCTCCAGCATCTATAGTCTCCTGTTTTGTTCATTTTGGCCACTCTGACTGGCGTGAGGTGATATCTGAGTGTGGTTTTGATTTGTATTTCCCTGCGATGTTGGAGTGATGTTGAGCATCTTTTCATGTGCCTGTTGGCCATCCGGATGTCTTCTTTAGAGAAGAGTCTATTCATGTTTTCTGCCCATTTCTTCACTGGGTTATTTGTTTTTCGGGTGTGGAGTTTGATGAGCTCTTTATAGATTTTGGATACTAGCCCTTTGTCCAATATGTCATTTGTAAATATCTTTCCCCATTCTGTTGGTTGCCTTTTAGTTTTGTTGGCTGTTTCCTTTGCTGTGCAGAAGCTTTTTATCTTCATAAGGTCCCAGTAGTTCATTTTTGCTTTTAATTCCCTTGCCTTTGGGGATGTGTCCTTGACACTTTCTTACTTGAGTCCCATTAAGGATTGGAGTGATCTCTCTCCAACAGCTAAAGCTTTCACTTCTAAAATCAGAAACATAGTAGACATATTTCTTCCTTTAGAGAAAGCTAGCTAGCAGCAGGGAGAAAGTGAAACTGCCACACGGACAGCAACAGAAACAAAAAATCAAATTTGAAGACTCCTGACAAGGTTCAAGCCTCCCCTTTCCACTTGTTCCCAAGAGCTGTCTCTGCAGCCTCACCTTTCCTGATCCTGGACTGTTCACACCTTCCTTGGATTTCATGAACCAGTCAATTCCCCTTTCTCTTGAAGTTCATTTGAAATGGGTTTCTGTTATCTTCAAATAAAATACAATCAAACAGGTGGTTAGAGGTGGAATTAGAACCGGAAGCCAGATCTGACTGCTGGTCTACAACTTTGCCAGCAATCAGTGCTGTTGTCTCTGTGCTGATTGTCTAATTCTTTTTTATTTCTGCTAAAGTAGTGCTAGGAGTGGGGTAGACGCTGAATGAGAGTTGATGGGTTACTGCTAGTGCGTGCAGTTCCCCGCTGAGAGAGCATACTCCTGGAGCTGGGTTCAGGGCGTGGCCCTGCCCTGACTTCCTCTGTGATCCTAGACAAATGAATCACTTCTAATCTCAGAGGCATAAATCCTCACTGCAAAATGGGAGGACCAGCAGTTCTGTCTACCTTACAGGATCATGGAAAGGCTAAAATGACATAGTATAGGTAAGAAATTTTTAAACTGTCAAGTAATTAACCACAAACATATAATTGTAGTAGTTACATGAAATTGTACTGAGGGTGCGCTGAGGGCAAAATATACCTTGGAACTTTTATTTAAAGAGCTGAATCCCATCTCTTACTGTCATCTTAACATCACTATTCAAATACGCATCGTGTTCTCCAACTCAGCATGTTCAGACAGCACACTGTCTTCGTCGTACCTCTGCCAGCGTTCGCCACCCCTCGAATCTCTTCCCCATGCTGCTTTCGCAGCTGCTTTCTGAAAGGCGAAGTTGATCCCAGTCCTGTTCTGCTTAAAATCCTTCTGCTTTTCCCCATTGCCTTCAGGATAAAGTTCAATTTTTACTTGGGGATTCACAACAAACTAAATTCAGGTTGTCCAGTGCAGGCAAAGAAAAACAGGTGATTGAGGCCTAGCTTCCTCAGAACTTTGGTCTCACGGAGCCTGGTTGGCAATGTACCTGGCTTTTTGTTTTCTTCTCCCTCCCCGCCACGATGTGTGCAAGTTGAGGGGACTTCGACAGAGTGAGGGAAACCAGACGCTATTCACATATGAGGTTTTTATCATCCTACCCATGCCTGTCTCTCCTACCATGGCCCACATGCCCTCACTCCAAAGTCACTTATCCTTTTCTTTTTAACCATATTTATTTGAGAGAGAGAGAAGAGAGAAAGAGAGAGTGTGAGTGGGAGAGGGGCGTGAGAGAGGGAGCGAGAATCCCAAACAGGCTCCACACTATTAGCACAGAGCCTGATATAGGGCTCAAAGTCACAACCCATGAGATCATGACATGAGCTGAAATCAAGAGTTGGACCCTCAAATGACTGAGCCACCTAGAAGCCCATCTCTCTCTCTCTTTTTTTTAAGAATTAAAAAAAGTTTTATTTGAGACAGGGCACCTGGGTGGCTCAGTTGGTTTATTTAGCGTCTTACTTCGGATTCTCTGTCTCCCTTTCACTCTGCCCCTCCTCTGCTACGTCTCTCTCCTTCTCAAAAATAAATAAACATTTTAAAAAACTTTAATTTTTATTTTAGGGAGAGAAAGCATGAGCAGGGGAGAGGGGCAGAGGGAGAGAGAGAGAGAATCTTAGGTAAACTCCATGTTCACTATGGAGCCAGACATAGGACTCAATCCCATGACCCTGGGATCATGACCTGAGCCGAATCAAGAGTCAGATGCTCAATGACTGAGCCACCTAGTCGCCCCAGATCTTTCTGTCTTCATCCTACAAAAGAAAAATTGGGGCTCGGAAACATGGAATATGCTCAAGGTCACACAGCTAGTGAGTGGTACAACCTGGTTTCAGACATCTGAAACCAGAACCCACACTCTTAACACATTATGCTGTCTTGCCTCCCAAGAACTCTCAGAACGGCTGGATCAGTCTTCGCTATTCTCTTATTACCGTCATATTTAGGAGAGTCTATCTTCTGCCTTATAATAAACAACATTCAATTGACTTCTGAGTCCTGAACGCCCACATTATATTCCGTTGGTCATTAGAGATGATAAACATACATTACAGAAAATGTTACATGGAACCACAAAGGAAATAGAATAGTTTTCCATTTGTTTTAATTAACAAGACGAATATTGAGTGCTTTCCAAGTGTGAGGTATTAGGCTAAGGGCCAGAGAAGATACACAGAGGAATAAGATACTGTCTTGCCCTCAAAAAGCTTATAATCTAGAAGGACAAATGTATACAAGTTGCTGTAATAAAAGACAACTAGTTTAGGAGCACCTGGGTGGTTCAGTCGGTTAAGCGTCCAACTCTTGATTTTGGCTCAGGTCATGATCTCACTGTTCATGGGTTTGAACCCACATCTCCTGTCAGCACAGAGCCTGCCCTGCCCTGTCTTCCGTCTCTCTCAAAATAAATAAACTTAAAAAAAATTTTTTTTTAAAACAACAACTATCTTAAATGCTTTAATGAAGGTACAGACACAGTGTCAGGGGAATAATAATGGAAGAGATTGATTCCCAAACAGGGAAGGTATAGCATTTGTATTGGATAAAAATTCAGGGAGGGGCCTAGGGCACCTGGGTGGCTCAGACAGTTGAACTTGCAGCTTTTGATTTGGGCTCAGGTCATGGTCCAAGAGTTGTGGGATAGAGCCCTGAGTCAGGCTCCATGCTGAATGGGGAGCCTGCTTGGGATTCTCTCTCTCCCTTAGCCCTTCTCCCCTGCTCATGCTCTTTCCCTCTCTGTCTTAAGTAAGTAAATAAATAAATAAATAAATAATAGAGAAAAGAAAAGAAAAGGAATTCAGGGAAAGGAGGATTTGGGAGGAAAAACATTGGAGGTACAGAAAAAGTAAATGGACAACACAATGTGACTGGAGAAAAAAGGCAGGTTTTAGAAACAGCTGGAAGGGTTCATGGGAGGAAGAGATGAGGTTAGTCCTTGCTGTAGAAAAACAAATGCTACACTAAGGAATTTGGGCTTTATTCTTAGGCAAAAAGGAGCAAAAAAAAAAAAAAAAAAAAGAATTGGAGGAATAACCTTTAGAAAGATAGACTTAGTAGCAATATGAAAAGGTAAATAAAATTGGAGGCTGAGGAGATCAGTACAGAATGGGCCAGGATAAGGTTAATAAGGGTCTGGACAAGAGCAGTGGCAATGGAAAGAAAGGAGATGGCAGGTGCGAGATACTCAGAAAATACCTATCTAGGATGAAATAATGGGAAATCAGTTTAAGAAATGTCATATTAGGGGTGCCTGGCTGGCTCAATTGGTTGAATGTCCTACTCTTGATTTTGGCTCAGGTCATGATCCCAGGGTCATGGGATCGAGCCCCACATCAGGCTCTGCACTGAGCATGGAGCCTGCTTGGGTCTCTCTCTCTCTCTCTCTCTCTCTCTCTCTCTCTCTCTCTCTCTCTCTCTCACCTTCTCCCTCACCCTCTTCCTCTTCCTTCTCCCTCACCTGTACTCTCTCTCTCCCTTTCTAAAATAAAAAATATATATTTTAAAAATACCATATTCAAAGACAGATTATGTCAGAGGAAAAACCAATCTGAAACAAGTATCCAGTGGGGGGTGGGGCTGCTACAGTAAGGAGAACCCCTCACCATAAGGCTTGCAAGCATCTCAAAAGTTGGGCAAAAAGTGTTTTTCTTTTATACAGCAAGTGAACAAAGGTAGAGAGAACCGGGTATGGGGACAGGAGATGGAGAGAATATTTTACCCAGAGACCAGCCTCTTTCCAGGAACTTGCCCTTAAGGAGGGGGCTGGCTGCGTGCTGACTCAGCACCAGGGTGAGCCAAAGTTCAGTGTCCTGGGGGACGGAAAGAAGCTTAACCAGGGTTTGCTTAATATCATTTTATTCCTGTTAATCAATAGGGACAAAATTAGTTCAGCTAGTCACTCATGAGGTGAAAAGTGGGAATTTGGAGCGTCTGTGTCTGGCAGTATCCTATGTAAACAAGGCAGGCACCTTACCCGTCTTGTGCCCCAAAGGGTGGTTCCCTGCAGTATGTGACTTTCAAAAAAGGGTGAGAGGACCTCTTAACCTTCAGGTAGTTCAACATTGCCAAATACAATAAGGAGGCATTACTGGATAGTCAGATTACCATTGAGGAGGAGAAGTGTTAGCATTCTTTGGCCCAAATCTATTTGCTTTTCATTTCAACACCTACTCTGACGCACCCACATCCGGTAACAGGACAAACCCTATTACAGGTTCCCCTCCCCACCCCCGCACTGCTACCTGAAAGTAGAGTGTTCCTTATGAAAACTTTCATAACCCAAAATGGCCTAAAATGAAAGTCCCATTTCGATTTCTTTCAGTTAGCAAAGACAGATACTATTGTAGGTCTCCCATATAAGTGAAGTGGCATAATGCAGACTTCCAAACAATGGGATGTGCCTGTATTTTGAGATTCATTTGGAGCATGGCCATTCCATTGTCTTCGAAGCTGTTATTACAGACTCATGCCCTAGGCTAGTCAGTAAGAATAAAAGTGGCTGCCCGACACTAAAATTGTTGCTGAAAGATGAACTGCAATTGGAAGACCGTAGGCTTTTAACCTGTAGTTTGAACATTGCATTTTTTTTTAAGTTTATTTATTGATTCTGAGAGAGAAGAGTGTGCAAGCAGGGGAGAGACAGAGAGAGAGGGAGAGAGAGAATCCCAAGCAGCCTCCACGCTGACAGTATACAGCCCGATGTAGGGCTCGAGCTCATGAACCATGAGACCGTGACCCGAGCTGAGATCAAGAATCAGATGCTTAACCGACCCAGGCGTCCCTGAACATTGCAGTTTTAATTGTTGCTAGTTCAGGATAACAAGGAAAGTTGGCATGAAACAACCTTAGATTTTCACAATGTGAGGCTAGAAAAAGCTGATATTTTAACCGTCACGTCAAGAGACAGACATCACAGCCACTGACAGAGACTCTCCTACACCAAGCCTGAGTCAGACTCCTTGAGCCCTCTTCTCAACTGGGCCCAACATTGGGCTGTGTTCTTGGCAGCTTAGTCCAGTTGTAGCAAGAATTTTGATTAGTCAGTTTAGTGAAAAATCTCCTACCCTTGGTATTTGATCACCCTCAACATTGGATCAGATTCCTCATCCTGCACCCTTGCTATCTTATCATCCTGACCTACCTTCAGCAAGAATCCTTGTTGAGTTGATTTGGCAAGAATCCCTTTTACCCCCATGTTTGTTCTTAGTAAATTTCCATCCACTGACCTCTGTCCTGCTCCACTTGTCCTTGTATTCAGAGTTGAGCCCACTGCAACTCCCCTACTGCAAAACTTCCATGTGGTGGGCCTTCTGAGATGTCAATAAAACCCACAAAAGATTAGTAATCAGAATAAATATAAGATTGTGAGTTAATAAGACAATCTAATACAAAAAACAAAAGACACAAACAGGCATTTCATCAAAGAAGAAACCAATGGCTAATAACCATATAAAAATTTGTTCAAACTATAATCAGGGAAATGAAAATTGAAGCCCAACAAAGATACTATTTCACTACATCCAGACTGGCAAAAATTTTAAGTTGGCTAATATCGGGCATTGGGAAGAATATGTGGAACAATCAGAACTTGGATACATTGCTGGTAGGAGTCTAAATTACTACAACTGTTTTGAAGAGTAATTTGGCATTTTCTAGAAAAAGGGATCACAAGTATAACCAACATGCCACCATTTCCACTCCTAAGTACAGCCGAAGGCATCTCTTACACATGTGCCCTAAAAGCATGTACAAAAATGACCATAAAAGCATTGTTTGTGATCGAAAAAACTGGGAAACCCAAGTGTCCTTCTATAGTAAGATAGGTAAGTAAATTGCTCAATGTTCCCAGAATAGAATACCTACATAACAGTGAAAACTAATTAACTTCTTTCTGTAGGTTGACATAGACGATTCTCAAAAACAAAATGCTGAGAGAAAAATTCAAGTCAGAAAAAAAAACACAATATAGTTTCATTTGTATAGACTAAAGAAACACAAACCCAAATAATAGATATTTGTCTCTCAGACAATTGGAGAAGGACACAAAGTGATTTTCTATTTCTTAATCTGGGGGTTATTGGACAGATGTTCCTTTTATTAGTATTCTCCAAATTGTGCAGATACATTTTTAGCCTTTTGTATGCATGATCCATTCCAGGATAAAAGAAAAATTTTAAATTAGTGCCATCATGATGGAGTTGTGCTTCATCCTACCTAACAAGGGCTCTGGTACATTTGCCAGAGTTTATGGACTCTTGAGATGCAGGTGCCTAAGATTATAGTAATATCTGGGTATTGCTGTCTTTATAGTATATATTTGTAATGTACCTATGGCCAGGGTTCTCTTTTATTTGCAAGGAGTGGACACCTAACTTAAACTAAACACAAATGGACTTCTGTTGGCTGTGTAACTGGGCAACACAGGATTGCCTCCAGCTTCAACTACAGCTGGATTCAGGGTCTCAAATGATGTCATTGGAGTGCTGTCATACACCTACTCTCAGCATTTCCTTCTTGCTGTGTTTGGCTTTGTTCTCATTAGGCTTTTGCTACATCTCAGATAGGCAGGTGACAGAGTTGGCCATCTGTAGCTTTCGGCTTATATTTCCTCAAAGCTGGAGAGCCCAACAACAGAAAATGCCTTTCCTTCAATATGGTCGGCAAATGTCCCAAAGAGGATTGTGACTGCCCCAGCTAGGTCCCTCCATGTGGCCAATCCCTGTGTTTTTGTTTTTGTTTTTTTAATGATTATTTATTTATTTTTAAAATTATTTTTTAATGTTTATTTAATTTTGAGAGAGACAGAGTGCAAGCAGGGGAGGTTTGGAGAGAGAGGGAGACACAGAATCTTGAAGAAGGCTCCAGGCTCTGAGCTGTCAGCACAGAGCCCAATGCGGGGCTTGAACCCACAAAACACGAGATTGTGACCTAAGCCAAAGTCAGATACTTAACTGACGAAGCCACCCAGGCGTCCCCGATTATTTATTTATTTTTGAGAGAGAGATAGAGAGTGAGCAGGGGAGGGGCAGAGAGAGAAGGAGACAGAATCCCAGGCAGGCTCCGTGCTGACAGCACAGATCCTGACGTGGCGCTTGAACTCATGAACTGTGAGATCATGACCTGAGCCAAAACCAGGAGTTTGGATCCTTAACCAACTGAGCCACCCAGATACCCCATGCACCATCTGTTTACCCTTAAGGTGGTGGTGGTGGTGGTGGTATATGCGGTGTATGCTTGGTGAAGAGGCTTTATGGAATCAGCCTTATCTGTGGGATTTCTCCACAAGAAAACAGGGAGAAAATATCTACTGGGCAGAAAAAAGACTACAACTATTATAATTCACTACCAATACTAAAGTGGCCTTTCATGTCCAGCGTCTTGCATTTGTTTTGTTTTTCTTTTAAGATTTATTCATTTTTTTTAAATTTTTTTTTTCAACGTTTTTTATTTATTTTTGAGACAGAGAGAGACAGAGCATGAACGGGGGAGGGGCAGAGAGAGAGGGAGACACAGAATCGGAAACAGGCTCCAGGCTCTGAGCCATCAGCCCAGAGCCTGACGCGGGGCTCGAACTCACGGACCGCGAGATCGTGACCTGAGCTGAAGTCGGACGCTTAACCGACTGCGCCACCCAGGCGCCCCAATTTATTCATTTTTTTAATGCTTATTGATTTTTGAGAGAGAGAGAGAGACAGAGCACGAGTGGGGGAGGGATAGAGAGAGAAAGAGACACAGAATCTGAAGCAGGCTCCAGGCTCTGAACTGTCAGCACAGTGGCTGAGGCAGGGCTTGAAATCACGGACCGCGAGATCGTGACCTGAGCCTAAGTCAGGACACTTAACCCACTGAGCCACGCAGGCACCCCATAAGGTTTTGTTTTTTAAGTAATCTCTCCACCCGGCATGGGATGCAAACTTACAACCTGAGATCCCACATCTTACGTTTGTTACTCACAAAAATAATTTCAGATCCTCAGTAGGCACTATTTCAACTTCTTAAACTTTGGAATTATCTCCAAGAAATTATTATCCTTCTTATGACATATAAAACATTTTGGCACATGGGTCTAATGAGCACACGACAGGATTCTAGTTTGACGGTCAGCTCTGCTAGACTTTCTCAAGAAAGTCACGTATTGCAGCAATATATCGAAGTTTTATGACTTATGCAAAACGTTTTACGAATCTTTCTGATCAATGTCTCTGCAACTTCAGTACTCAGCTTTTGTATTGGTGTTATTGGTTGCTTACAGACTAATTATTTTACTTTGTCTAAGGCAGGTATTGTTGCCCAAGATACCAGACAGGTGCTAAGAATTTCTAGCTAGATTTTGGGGCTCATTTACAGAGTTTCATCTATCACCTCCCCAGTTTTCTTCCTGGTTTCCATTTTGAGTTGTAAACTATTAAACTCTTATTCTCTACCTCCCCTGTGAGTCTGAGCCATGTCATTGTGCTTACAGAATTCCATCTCCAATATATGTTGTACTCAAGGCAGCGTGTATGGTGATTAGGAGATAAACCTTAGAGACAGGTAGAAGTGGGTTCAATTCCCAGCGCTGTTACTTGCTGGTCGTGTGATCTCGGAACAGGTAATAATGCTCACCTCATAGGGGTTTTGTGAAGAACAAAGAGCTTACTTATGTAAAAAGCTTAACAGTGCCTGGGAGATAGGAAATATTCAATATGTTGTAGTTATTACGGTTAATCCTCTTTACAACAAACTAACATTGTGTGCTCTCTCCCTTTCTCTCTTTTTGGAGTATTCATTGTAGCTTTTAACTTTTCTATCTCCTCACATCCCTTATTCTAGATAGATTCCTGCCTTTTGGTCACTGAAAGAAAATGTATTTGAATAATGGAAGATTCTAAAATAGCTCAATACCTCACTTGAAAAAAAAACTGGTTTAGAGAGTAAGATGAATCTGTCACGTCAGTGTTATTTAGAGCTGGTATTTAAAATTGGCAGTTATGAAGCACATGATACATAATGAGACAGCTTGTCTATAAAACACATAGGAGACCATAACCGAAATTTTAGCAACATGTAGTTCCGAGGAGCCATATGATGGATTCCCTTAGCATTGCTGCAGTGTATCTCATGATATTTTTACAAAAAAGAAAAAAGGTGAATAAAGGCATGTTATGAAAATAAAGGAAACAAAAATTATGAATATTGTATTGCCACACTACAGAAGGAATAATATTTTTAATGGGAGTTGCGCACAGGTGTGTTACCGTGTGATTAACTTTCTGTATTGGATTGATTAGGTGAGTGCTTCTTTTTTTTTTTTTTAATTTTTTTTTAACGTTTATTTTTTTTGAGAGAGAGAGAGACAGAGCATGAATGGGGGGAGGGTCAGAGAGAGAGGGAGACACAGAATCCAGAGCAGGCTCCAGGCTCTGAGCTGTCAGCACAGAGTCCGACACGGGGCTCGAACTAGTGAACCACGAGATCATGACCTGAACCGAAGTCGGACACTTAACCGACTGAGCCACCCAGGCACCCCTAGGTGAGTGCTTCTAATTTGAGAAACATTATTGCTCCAAGTCTATCTTACATCATGTTAATACTTTTTTTGTCAGCAATTTCAAACATACGCAGCTAAAGGCTCCTGGCGTTACTGCAATATTCTTATCATCCTAAGTCTATTATTAAAATAGTTTTAGGGGCATCTGAGTGGCTCAGTTGGTTGAGTGTCAGACTCTTGATTGTGGTCAGGTCCTGCGAGGGAGCCTCCCCATCCCCCTCCTCCACCACCTCCACATTCACCTCCACATTCAACGTGGAGCCTCCTTGGGATTCTTTCTCTCCCTCTCACTCTGCCACTCCCCTGCTCATGCTCTCTCTTTCTCTCAAAATAAATAAATAAACATTTAATAAATATATTTTTAGGGGTGCCTGGTTGGCTCAGTCGGTTAAGCATCCAACTGCAGCTCAGGTCATGATCTCGTGGTCCGTGAGTTCGATCCCACATCCAGCTGTCTGCTGTCAGCACAGAGCCTGACTTGGATCCTCTGTCTCCCTCTTTGCCCCTCCCCAACTCGCAGTCTTGTGCTTGCGCACACACTTCTGTCTCTCAAAAATAAATATCTTAAAAATAAACAAATAAATAAACAATATTTTTTAGAAGACATTCCTGTTGCCATTAACAAAAGAACCTTGGCAAGTGAAGACTTATACCCCTTTTGTTATAATCATCTACCCTCTACTGAGAATCATAACTTTAAAATTTCACATTTATTAAACATTATAAATTGAAAATTTTGGGGTGTTATTAGAATATCTAAACCTGAAAATGTTGAAAATTGTAAAGGATATTAGCTTTAATCCTGCCTCTGATCAGTGAAATTTGGTTTTAGTGGATTGAAAAGAAACACTTTTTTAAAGATTTGTTTATTTATTTATTTGTCTATCTATCTATTTAAAGTAATCTCCACACCCACCATGGGGCTTGAACTCACAACCCCGAGATCAGGAGTTGCCCATTCTACTGACTGAACTAGGCAGCCACCCCCTTAAAACACTTTTCTTAAAGCTGTGCCTCTTCGGGGCGCCTGGGTGGCTCAGTCGGTTGAGCGGCCGACTTTGGCTCAGGTCACGATCTCCTGGTCCGTGAGTTCGAGCCCCGCGTCAGGCTCTGTGCTGACAGCTCAGAGCCTGGAGCCTGTTTCGGATTCTATGTCTCCCTCTCTCTGACCCTCCCCAATTCATGCTCTGTCTCTCTCTGTCTCAAAAATAAATAAATGTTAAAAAAAATTAAAAAATAAAAAAAGCTGTGCTTCTTCAAAGAACCTAATATTTATTGGTGTAAGACTCTCTCACTATGCGTATTAAAAATCCATTGACTGAGATATTAACTGAATCTCATACCTATTCGAAGATTTATCCATTAAATTCTTGTTATCCTCATCTCATTTCGCTGAAAGCTAAAAGATTAATTCACTTTAGCTGTCTCTTGTAAAGTATTTGTTTTCAGTAATTTAGGACAAATGACCAAAGAAAGGAATACATGACTTAAAGAAGGATTAGAGTGGTGGAAATAGTTGTTTCATGTTTCAGAGTGGCTTCAATCTCTTTTATTTTTTAATAGCTTAAGCTGCTTATTTTGTTTGACATGTTTTTTCAGTGACTGCTGTTGGTAGTACCTCTTTGTTTGGGATATCTGCTTTTATTTTCCCTCACTGACTTTGTTGGCTTTACTGTAACTCCAGCCTTTCCTCAACCTGCAGACACACCTCACTTTTTTTTTTTTTTTTTTTGAGAGAGAGAGAGAGAGAGAGAGAAAGGGAGGGGGAGAGAGAGAGAGAGAACGAGAAGGGGAGAGGGGCAGAGAGAGAAAGAGAGAAAGAGAGAGAATCCCAAGCAGGCTCCACACTCAGCACAGAGCCAGCCCTGGGATCATGACCTGAGCTGAAATCAAGAGTTGGACGCTCAACTGACTGAGCCACCCAGGTGTCCCACACAGCTGGCTTTTGATGTATTCTTTCTGTTTTTCACACAGAAAGACTAATGTGTTTGTTTGTTTGTTTAATAGAAATTCTAGCCAACAGCTTGAAGGTACTGGTGAAAGAAATACACATTCATTGTGTATTCAGACCTCCCGGCGTATTCAGACCTCTATAGCTTCCTATGGTAGATGCCTCTGGGTTAATAGATCTTAGTCTCTTTGGCGTGTATGTGTGCATGTGTGTGCGTGTGCGTGTATGTGTGTATATCTATATAAACATATGCCACGTACAAATATATATATATCACAGAAACAGAAATATAGCTGTGAAATAAGATCTTCACAGAACAAGAGCATAAACATCTAAGTAATGCCATCTTGGTATAGAATATACTGTGTATCTAAACAGCATGTTAGAGGCTTTTCTCATTTTCTTATAAATCCATCTAGGATGGATTTACTAGAAATGTTATCAGACAATTCTTCCTGATTATCAGTTTCTTTTTTTTTTTTTTTTTTTTTACGTTTTATTTATTAATGAGAGAGAGAAAGAAACAGAGCATGAACATGGGAGGGGCAGAGAGAGGTGGAGACACAGAATCCGAAGCAGGCTCCAGGCTCTGAGCTGTCAGCACAGACCCTGACGCGGGGCTCGAACTCACAAACTGTGAGATCATGACCTGGGCCGAAGTCGGTTGCCCAACTGACTAAGCCACCCAGGCACCCCATCAGTTTCTTTATTTCAATGTTTACGAGGGCATAAATGTCAAAATAAGTTGTTTTATATTTATTAATCTTATATATTCAGATATTTTTATACTTTATGAATTTATGTATTTTACAAGTGAAAAGTGCAGGGAATTTAGCTATTCTTATGATTCCACCTATGTAAAAAAAAGTAGATAAAAAAGGTTAAAAGAAAATACATAAAATGATAAACTAGATGTCCGGGGGTATTTTTCCTTCATGTTATTTTCATGTCATTAAAAAATTCTCTATAATTAACAATTTGCAAAAAATAAGTACCATTGATTTAGCATGTTTATAGAACTCTGGTGATTTTTAGTATATTTGATGATTATTGTAAAGGTTTCTAGTCTAAATGCAATAATTTAACATTTTATATTTTAGATATAATTTCAGTTTGTTCCTTTTGAAAAAGAAAGTTTGTCCCACAGCATTCTCAAAATAAGATCAAAAGGTACTGAGTCAAAGTGAACCAACTTTAAAATACTCTCAAAAAATATCTTGCATATTATTTATTTCTACATTACATATGCATATTGCTATAATAATATATAATGTACATTATAAATAGTGCACAGAATTTTTTTTAAGTTTATTTTTTATATGTAGAGAGAGTGTGTGGGAGGAACAGAGAAAGAGACAGACAGACAGACAGAGACAGAGAATCCTGAACACTGATAGTATGGAAGCCGGATGTAGGGCTTGAATTCACGAACCATGAGATCATGACCCGAGACAAAATCAAGAGTCAGACACTTAACCGACTGAGCCACCCAGGTGCCCCAATACACAGATATTTTTAAGCATGAAATAAAAATATCAGTAGACATGTGATCGTTTCTTCTGATATCCCCAGTGGATTGTCTTGTGTAGCCGTGAAGAACACACACCAGACACTGGAGAACATTGCCTTAGAAAACTAAAATAAAAGTTAAATAACTCAGGGTTTCACACTTATTTACATTCTGTTTTCTTTTCCATCATTAAAAAAATGTCTTTTGAAAGTAAATCCACACTGGGTGTGGAGCCTGCTTAAGATTCTCTCTCTCCCACTGCCCCTCGCCCACTTGCAAGCGGGAATACAGGTGCATGGATGTGCAGGCCCTCTCTCAAAAAAAAAAAAAAAAAAAAGAATACTGAAAGTCTCTGAATTCTGGAGAGGTCACATAGGGAGAAAAAATGATAAATGTTTCAGCATGTTTACAAAAGTATATTTAGCTTAAGATTAAAATTGCCTTAACACTGGAAAAACAAAACATTAAAAAAAATCCATTATGTTTCAAACAAAAAGTCATAAAAATCATAATTGTCCTCCTCAGTTCATTCAGTACCATGTTAATTCTTGTTTTGTTTGAATCTACTTTTTTTGCTAGTCCCAGAAATTCTTACCTAGTTCAGTTTTATAATCTTAAGGTTATTAGCAGCTTGTACTCAGTTCTTTCCCTCAGTCTCACTGAAAATGAAACACATTTGCAGGAAGCTTTTGTAAAAGCATCTGAGTAAAAGTGTAACAGTCTATAAATAATAAAAGACTTAAAAATGGCCATGAGTGGGGCGCCTGGGTGGCTCAGTCGGTTAAGCGTCCGACTTCAGCTCAGGTCATGATCTCGCAGTTTGTGAGTTCAAGCCCCACGTCGGGCTCTGTGCTAACAGCTCGGAGCCTGGAGCCTGCTTCGGATTCTGTGTCTCCTCTCTCTGCCCCTCCCTAACTTGTGCTCTGTCTCTGCCTCTCAAAAATAAATAAATGTAAAGAAAAAAAATATTTTTAAATGGCCATGAATAAAGATCTTACTAGAGTTCGTTACAATGCAATTAATAAGGAAATTTGGTTATTTCTGTGACACACAACATTTCAAGATAATAACATACTAGGAATCAGATTTCTAGGACTTTTCATTCAATTTCTAAAAATACTTATTTTAATAATATATCTACACAAATATAATCTAAGAGGATTAATATCACTTATTTGACAATGCTTCGTATGTAATTTAATGTACCAAATAAGTAATCAGTTTAATTTCTCACAAAATCTTTGCAGTCAAATGATCTACCAATGAGCTATACCCCCTCTCACAAAATCATTGAAATGTTCAAGGGACCCTCTGGAACATTTCAATTAGATTGTAGTCAAAATACTTCATTTTAGAATTTGATTTTGAGAATTATGTCAAAACATATCAAAAAGTTTGAACATTTGATTAAACAGAATCACAAATCATTATGCAACAACAGTAATTATCCATTTAACCAAAATGACAATAAAAGATGCCAAAGGCAAATACAGAACATTACAGAGTTGTGAGCAAAATTTAGCTCTCTTAATATTAGAACTCAGTTTTCTTGAGTAATCAGAGACCTGATAAACATAGGAAATAATTCTGGCAAATAACTTTGTTTTCTAGGCAGATAACTTTAAAGGTAAGGAAAAACTTGTTTACAATTCCTTATTAACAGCAGACCAATAGTTCAAGAAAACTTTGTTCTTTTCACAAAGAGCAAGCAAAATTTAATATTGCACCAGTCTACTTTTCTGTTTGTTTGTTTTTTTTTTTAATTTAAAAAAAAATTTTTTTTTTAATGTTTATTTATTTTTGAGACAGAGAGAGACAGAGCATGAGCAGGGAAGGGGCAGAGAGAGAGGGAGACACAGAATGTGAAGCAGGCTCCAGGCTCTAAGCTGTCAGCACAGAGCCCGACGCGGAGCTCGAACTCACGGACCGCGAGATCATGACCTGAGCCGAAGTCGGCCGCTTAACCGACTGAGCCACCCAGGCGCCCCATGTTTTTTTTTTAATTTTTTATGTTTATTTCTTTTTTTGAGCAAGAGAGCAAGCTGGGAAGGGGTAGAGAGAGAGAAGGAGGGAGAATCCCAAGCAGGCTCTCACTGTCAGCACAGAGCCCAGTGTAGCTCCAATCCATGAACCTTGAGATCATGACCTGATCTGAAACCAAGAGTCGGGCAGTCAGACTGAGCCACCCAGCATCCCACCAATGGACTTTCGATACTAAAACAAATTCATTTACGTAAATATATCCTAACCTTAGCCAGTACTGACCACACATGAAATTCCTTTCCAATGATATCTTCTCTGTAAACCTTCTACAACTTTCTTTTTTACATTCAGATTTTATCCTAAGTTTTCCCTCTTTGAATAACCAGCCTCACTTTAGGACAATTTTTCTTTTTTCTCAACAAATATGTATTTCTATTTCTTATACTTTTTCTTACCAAACACACATATCTTATTTTCCTTCCATGCAAAGACATTCCCTTATTATTTCCAGTAGGCCTAAATTACATGTATTAGAATTCTTAACTCTTGGAAATCTTAATTTCTAGTAAAAACTAAGTAGTAAGCAGTCGTGAACTGTTATGCCAGCGTTCCCATTATGGAAACCAGAACTACCCCTCAAGCAATAACAGCTGCCAGGACAAAGAATTCCAACAGCCCAGACCACTCAGACCCTTTTGAACCCTCTGGAGTGACCTCCAGAATGATCGACAACTTTCTTGCCCTTGTTATAGTACTAAAATCTCCACCTAAGGAGGAACACAAGAGGAACCCAAGCTTCATTTACATAACATACAATGTGTGTATAGACATGTTTCCTTAAGATGCATGGGAACCTTATGCCTGCCTCTACATATGATTAACAAGTCTTTCCTATCTAAATATTAGTCCTAACCTAAATAAAAGGAACTTATCCAACTTCACGCAGGGAGTCACAGCTTTGGAAGTTATTCCCTGTGATCCCCTTATTTGCTGCAAATAAAGTTTCCTTTTTGCGACAACTCCACCTGGTATAGTTTCTATCTGTAACTCACCAAGGAGTGAACTCACATTAGTTCAGTTACAAAAAATGAACTTATTTGACTTTCAATAAATACAGGCAGAATAGAAGTTTTATATTTAATGCTGGTTACTCTAAAGACATATCTATATAAGCCAAACTTAAAATACTTTAATATCACTACTAGGTATTTATCCAAAGGATATGGAAGTGCTGATTCGAAGGGGCCTATGTACCCCAATGTTTATTGCAGTGCTATCAACAATAGCCAAAGTATGGAAAGAGCCCAAATGTTCACCTACTGATGAATGGATGCAGAAGATGTGGTGTGTATATATCTATATCTATAGATAAAGGTATATACAATGGAATATTACTTGGCAGTTAAAAAGAGTGAAATCTTGCCATTTGCAGCAATGTGGATGGAACTAGAGTGTATTATCCTAAGCGAAATAAGTGAAGTCAGAGAAATACATATCATACGATTTCTCTCATATGTGGAATTTAAGAAACACAACAGATGAATATAGGGAAAGGGAAGCAAAAAGAATATAAAAACAGAAAGGGAGGCAAACCATAAGAGACTCTTAAATACAGAGAACAGACTAAGGGCTGCTGGCGAGGTTGTGAGTGGGGGGGATGGGCTAAATGGGCAAGGGGCATTAAGGAGCACACTTGGGATGAGCACTGGATGTTCTATGTAAGTGATGAATCACTAAATTCTATTCTCGAAATCATTATTACACTATATGTCAACTAACTTTGATTTAAATTTAAATAAATAAATTAATAAGATAGCTTTAATATTGAATATTTTCTGAGATCACATGAACTTGAAAAACATTAGTTTCTATTTTTCTGAGTTTTAAAATGCCCAATTCTTGTAAGTCCTTGCTTTCAAAACAACTAAATAGAGCTCTTCTTTTTTTGAATGCAGTACCCATTCTTTTTATTTTTTTAAGTTTATTTATTTATTTTGAGAGAGAGAGAAGAAGCAGGGGAAGGGCAGAGAGAGAGGATCCCAAGCAGGCTCCGTGCTGTCATCGAAGAGCCCAGCGCAGCACTTGAACTCACCAACTGAGATCATGACCTGAGCTGAAATCAAGATTCAGATGCTTAACTCTAATGGAGCTCTTTTACAAATTAATTTTAGCAATACTATCTGGAGGTAGAGAAAATATCTCACATTTACAACACATATGAACACACAAATAGACACATGCAAACAAAAATCTTACAGCTTTTGTTTTTTACTAACATTTGTGGCGAGGACACTATAGGCCCCATTTCCAAATATCTCCGTTTGCCCCCTGTCCCCCCTTCCCCGATGGAAAACTTTTCCCTAAAATTTGTATTTCAAAGAGTTGCTCAGGGTATCTGGTGGGTGGCTCAGTTGGTTAAGCATCTGACTTTGGCTTGGGTCATGATCTGGAGGTTCATGGGTTTGAGCCCCATGTTGTGCTCTCTGATATCAGCACAGAGCCTGCTTCAGGTCCTCTGTCTTCCCCTCTCTCTGCCCCTCCCCCACTTACATGTGCACACGGTGCATTCTCTCTCTCAAAAATAAAAATGTTAAAAAAAAAAAAAAACACACAAAACAGAGTGGCTTTTAGGTCCTAGAGAAGATGAGGGTAGAAAATTTACATCATAGGGGCTGCCTGGGTGGCTCAGTTGGTTGAGCATCCAACTCTTGATTTCATTTCAGGTCATGATCCTAGAGTCGTGGGATCGAGCCCCACATCTCTCCCTCTGCCCTCTCCCCTGCTCGTACTTGCTGTCTCTCTATGATAAAAAAAAAAAAAAAAAAAAGGAAATTTACATCATAAACACATAGAGCATGTACACAAGTTTTCTCCAAGGTGGACTTTTTTTTTTTTCCAACGTTTTTTATTTATTTTTGGGACAGAGAGAGACAGAGCATGAACGGGGGAAGGTCAGAGAGAGAGGGAGACACAGAATCGGAAACAGGCTCCAGGCTCCGAGCCATCAGCCCAGAGCCTGACGCGGGGCTCGAACTCACGGAGTGCGAGATCGTGACCTGGCTGAAGTCGGACGCTTAACCGACTGCGCCACCCAGGCACCCCCTCCAAGGTGGACTTTTTAGGACATCTTAGCCTCTTACCAGAAGTGCCAGAGCTTTGGCAAAAAAAAAAAAAAAAAGCCCTTTTAGCAGTTTGTATTTTTAAAAGGTCTTTCCCCACCTCCTCCATTTTTTTTTTCTTCAGGCAGGTGGTTGTGGGCTTTATTTACATTTCTTTTTTTTTTTGTTTCTTTTAATGTTTTTATTTATTTTTGAAGGAGAGAGAGAGACAGAGATTGATCTGGGAAGGAGCAGAGAGAGAGGGAGACACAGAATCCGAAGTGAGCTCTGGGCTCTGAGCTGTCAGCCCTGAGCCCGACGCAGGGCTTGAACTCAGGAGCTGTGAGATCATGACCTGAGCCGAAGTCAGACGCTTAACCAACTGAGACACCAGGTGCCCCACTTTATTTATGTTTCAAAGACATGATCAGATTTTTTATTTCAAGGGACAGAGAAAGAATGTAAAAACTTTGTTTTTTCTTGAGCTTCAGGGTAATTGCTATTTAAAGTTCACCTTCCTTTCCTTAAATACAGGACAATTTTGTTCCAATATCCTGATCTTTTATACTATCTACAAGCATTTTGAGAGGAATAGGTGAAGTTTGGAGATTGGTAAACATAGGTGGGCTTTGACCTGCTTCTATACTTGCATTTCTGGTTTTGTAGAGATTTGTAAGACAAAGACAGTTGTTTCTAATTCTCCAAAGAACTGGATAACAGCCTGAATATCAAGAGGCTGGCCTACCTTTTAAACTAAATTTGTTTCTTTTTTGTTTTGTTTTTTTAATGTTTTTATTTATTTGAGAGACAGAGCATGAGCAGGGGAGGGGCAGAGAGAGGGGGAGACACAGAATCCCAAGCAGGCTCCAGGCTCTGAGTTGTCAGCACAGAACCCAACATGGGGCTCAGACTCACAAGCTGTGAGATCATGACCTGAGCCAAAGTCAACTGACTGAGCCACCCAGGCGCCCCTAAATTTGCTTCTGTATATCAGGAGATTTTTAACTAAAATGGGAATAAAAAGATTTATACCTATGTAAAGTTTGTGTCCGGGAGCAAGTATTCCTGTGTCCTCAGAGGTCATTCTAGCTGGACTAAGAATCATATTAACAAGAAAAGATCAAATTTAATAGGCATGGGAATGGGGAGTCCACATAGGCATGGAAATTCCAAAGACAGTCAAGAGGAGGTGTGTATGTCACTCTGAACTAAGGAGAAAGGGTTCAAGGCCTGGGATTTCAGAGGAAAGAATGCACTTCACAGGGCAATAAGAGCAGATGTTTGGTAATGAGATGCTCGCCCTGCCACACAGATGGCCACTCAGATAAAATTTATCTCTGTTAATAACTCTTTCTGGGAAAGACCCCCAAGTTAGAATTTTCTGTGTTAATGGTTAAGGGAGGGACAAAAGTTTCTCTTGAGCCATAGAGTCTCAAGTGCCTTCAGCTCAAAATAACCCACAGACTGAGGTGGCACATTCTGAGGGGTCCTGTCCTGAACCCCTTCGTCTGTATAAAACATTTTAACAAAAGCCTTCTTTCTTTCTGGTTACACAATTCAACCTTGGCTTCTGTGAGCTCCTGAACATTAGCCTTCCAAATCAACAGTCAGAGGCTTAATCGACTGAGCCACCCAGGCGCCCCTAACCATCCGACTCTTGATGGTTCAGGTCATGATCTCATGGTTCGTGAGTTCGAGCCCCATGCTGGGCTCTGCGCTGACAGTGTGGAACCTGCTTGGGATTCTCTCTCTCCCTCTGTCTCTGCTCCTCCCCTGCTCACTCACTTGCTGGCTCTCTCTCAAAATAAATAAATAAGCATTAAAAATTTTTTTCAATTTTTTAATTTTTTTTTAATGTCTGAGGCTGTCACAGCCTGGTTACAGAGCCCTAGGAGGTAGGAGCAAACAAGCCTACTGCCAGTCTTGGGTGCTTTTGCTAAATTCATTTTCTGGCTTTCGCATTTACATGAGCTACCTGTATACTTTGAACCTAGAGACTGGCCAGAGTGCTCTCTGTAAATCTCTTAGGGAAAGGGGAAATTAGCAAAGGCAGATAGAACTGGATTTTAAGAAGGGGAATTTACGTTGGATGTGAACATTTGTTTTTTTAAATGTTTATTTTAGAGAGAGAGAGAGAGAGAGAGAGACAGAGCATGAGCATGGGAGGGGCAGAGAGAGGAGGAGACGCAGAATCCAAAGCAGGCTCCAGGCTCTGAGCTGTCAGCACAGAGCCTGATGCGGGGCTCAAACCCACAAGCTGTGAGATCATGACCTGAGCTGAAGCGAGACATTTAACCGACTGAGCCACCCAGACGCCCCATATTTATTTTTATCTTAAGTCTAATGTCTGTTCTTTTATCTTGTCAAAGGAGTCCCTAAGGCAGGCCATTATACTAAGAAGACAATTGAGAGCTATCTATAAAGGATGTATATATATTTTAAATATGTCCAATTTAAAGGATTCATCATCTGGCCATTGACAAGTGTGATCTCCTAATAGCAACTCAAACCAATAAGCCTTTCAATGACTTAACCGAAGATGCAAGAGGCATCCAGAGAGAGGGCACAGGGGCTGCAGACCCCACGATCCAAAAGTTTACAACCAGAATTAGTCTAAGAAAGCAACAGCATCTGTTGCACAGGCGGTAAGGATGGCTTAGTGAACGCGGTGTCTCCGGTCGCCCACGAAAGCGTGAGACACCTCCAGTCACAGACCTGCTAATCTGTGACACTAGGCAGATGCCGCTGCACCCGAACTAAGGTGAATTTGCTCCGTGGTCAGTCACAGGTGGAGAGCACACCAGGTGGAGTCACACAAGGAAACAAGAATGTCACAGCAAATGACTCCCTGTGCAGGATTCAGCATGGTTCTTTTTTTGTTGTTAATGTTTATTTATTTAATGTTTATTTATTTTTGAGAGAGAGACCGAGTGCGAGCAGGAGGGGGGCAGAGAGAGAGGGAGACACAGAATCTGAAGCAGGCTCCAGGCTCTGAGCTGTGGGCACAGAGCCCGATGCGGAGCTCGAACCCACAAACTGTGAGATCATGACCTGAGCCAAAGTCGGACGCTTAACTGACTGAGCCACTCAGGTGCCCCTTATTTATTTATTTTTGAGAGAGAGAGAGAGAGAGAGAGAGAGAGCAAGCATGAGCAGGGGAGGGGCAGAGAGAGAGAGGGGGAGAGAAAGAGTAGCACAGAGCCTGACTCGGGGCTTGAACTCACCAACCATGAGATCATGACCTGAGCTGAAATCAAGAGTTGGATGCCTAATTGAGCACCCAGGTGCTGCCCGCACCTTGAGTGGGTTCTTTTTATTTAGGGTTTAGGATGAATATTCATGAAGGGGAGCTTCGCCATTGTCTTTAAAGTGGGCATGAGTTTGCACAGGCGTACTTGGAAAACATGCCTGTACGTACATACTGGGTCATGGTAGTGAAGCTTCTGCTCCTGGGACTGAGGCCTTAACGTTATAAGGAGGCAAAGGTAACTGTCAACTGTCAGTTAATTTGTCAACTGTCTCAGGTAAGGACTGCAGGGGGTCTTGCTTACCTTTGAGGTGGGGGGCGGGGGGTGGTTACCACTGATTTATTGTCTCTGATATGGTTAGGCTATCTCCTGGCCTGGTAGAGATTATTCATTTTTGCATTCCTTTTGTTCCTTTAAAATCCTTAACAACTGAGGTTTTTGCATTTATTTAGAATTCTGACACCCTCTAGGAAGAGCTGGTAGGGCATATAAGAATCACGGAAGATAGCTGGGTGCCTAAAATGGCTTGTCTTAGGTCATGAGAGTTATGACTCATCTTTCTTTTTCTGGGAACCTCTAACTCTCTGCTTCCACTACCGGAATGGGACTTTCCAGCACTGACAAGCAATGAAGGCTGAGAGAACAAAGGAACTTATGGCCTGTGACCTCTCATGACAAACACCCCTAAGAGCTGGCATGTCCAGAGACTCGGAACCCTATTCAACTGGCCTGCAAAGTGCACCCTGGTAAGTGCATCTTCTGGATGGTGGAAACCAAAAAGAATATTATTGATGAAGTTTTGGGGTGATGGTGGGGTTCATGGAGTCCAGAGCCTATGGCCAAGAGAGAATTCTTGAAGACATCTTTGGTGCAAAAGGGTAATGTTATTAGAGTCTGGGGACAGGACCCGTGGGCAGGAAGAGCTGCACTGGGTCAAGACGGGGAGTCATTGTATACTCTCAGGTTGGGAGGGGTCAGGGATAGAGTAAGTCTCCAAGGAACTCTGGAAGCAAGGTTTCCAGGAGCTTGAGGGGGGCTAGCTGTTCCTAGGGAAACGCCATTTATTACCATTTAATAAAACCTCAGTCATGAGACCCTTCAGATGTTTATCGGGGGCCATAAACTTAGAGCATAATTGCCAGCATATATCTTGGGGCAGTTGAGATAAAGGAGGTAGACTTACAGGATCTGGAGGCTGGGACTATGTTAAGCCAAGGCTCTCTTTTGCTTCTAGCAAAGTGTCATCATCAGGTAGCTGAGCTCCTTGAGGGAAGTTACTTTGCCAGTTTCAAGGATTTGTCAATGGGCTGCAGGCAGTAAGAGAATTTAATTTTTCATTTGCCTTAGTTTCTCATATTACCATGGCGAGCACTTAAACCTCTTTCCTTTGTTCTTGGGTAGCCAGGAGTGTCAGAATATTCCTCCTGGGGGGTGGGGGCGTGCCGGCCTATATTTTGCCCTCAGCTTACCCCAAGCTCCCTCATGGTTATCACTGGTCACAAAGACAAACTCTTAGGGCATAGAACAAAATGAAAGGGAAAAATCTCATCCACTTTTTCTTATATGCACATTAGCAGCTCTAAGCAGCCTTGGATCTCCTGTAACCAAACTAATACCTGGGAAGGGTGTACTATGGGGTTGGGTATTGTGTGCTGTTTTACAGTGCACCAGGCTGCACGGAAATTTTGAGGTTGGCAGGTGACCTAGTGTCAATCTAATCCATTCCACGACTAACTTTTCCTAACATGGGAGTCTTCAAGTTAGGTGGTCAGTGTTCTAACAGCTGGGAAAGTACTCTACCCGTGCTTACCCGTGGCTTGGGCTTCCAAGATGTCCCTTGGCAGCAGCCTTTACCTCATATGCCCATGAACCCACAGCAAAGTTTCTATGACAAATGACATAAAAGACATAGACAAAGAAAAACAAAAAGACTTATCTGGGAGAGGAAATTGATCAGTATTCCACCAAATTTCCCAAGAGTTGCTAAACCTGAGGAACTAGTTCCACAGGTATTTTTCTCCTGCTAATCTAAATTAAGAAAGAAAAAGAACGCTGATTACTCTCACTCCACAGGACTCCACAGATAGAGATCTCAGGAGACCAACATGGTAAGAAATCTTACCTTCTGCTGTCTGTTTGCCAGATTTCCCAAGGATCGCTACAGCTGTGTCAGGGACAAGCCATGTGCAACGAGTCCAAGTATCTTGCCAAACAGTCCCAACTATTGAGGAGGAAGAAATTTTCCTCTATCCAAATTTCTTGATAGCTGGACCATCAAGAATTAAATTTACCTGAGACCGGCCGATTAACAGGAGAAAATCAAATTTACTTCGTATCTGTGGGGAGTGCACACACATGAAATTCCAAAGAGAGTCAGGCAACGGGAAGCTTATTTGTGACATCCTGAGGTGAAGAGAGGAGTAGGGGTCTAGAGATCCAAAGGGGAGGAAGGCTAATAGCAGGAAGGTGAGAAGAGATTGTGGTAAACAAAGGTTGCCCTGTTGTGCAAATACGTTTCTCAGGTAAAGAAGAATCTCCGTTCCTAGCTCTATTCCTGGTACAGGCTCTCCTGTCCAATGTAAATTTAGGCAGTTGAAGGGGAGATAAAGAGCTTTTCCTGAACCTGCTGGGTTTTGATTGCTTTTAATTTAGAGTAATCTTGATGCCCAAGTGGCCCACCTTGGGGCAGCCTGTCCTTGGCCCCTACAGAATTTTATGGGAAAAGCGGGAAATATCAATGAAACAATCAGGCACAGCCTATAAACTAGATGTTGCCAGAGCAAGGATGGGCCACATCTAAGACTCACGTTAATGTGCAATCTAGAGAGCTGTCATTGTGTAAAAACAAACGCCACTAGCTTACATTAGAAGAGGTTTTGGCTGCTTCTTTTCGCCGTCTAGGACACTCTTCATCCAGAATAAGCAAATAGTTCAAGGAATTTAAGCAAGAGCTCAAAAGACTTTTCCAATCTAAATAGTCTCCATATTTTCACAAGAATGCCAGTTACAGGATGGGAAATTAATATTGACCCATCTACAGAGGGAAAAATATCTTGTCTCCGAAGTGCAAGGAACCTTCTTGCACTGATGCAAGAAAATACTGAGTAAGGTGTATCACTGTTAAATGTATAGTTAATAGACCAATCAATGTTAGGTCAAAGCCTACAAAGAAAGGGTCAGGGAGGTAAAACTAAAAGAAAAACACCTCGGTTTCGTTTGTCCAGATTCATAGTGTAAACATATGGAGTAGATTATCTCCAGATGGAAGTTAAATGAATCAGCAGTGATACCTTGATGTTTAGAGTTTTCATCAAAATTATTTAGGAGAAGCAAAATTAGCTGATTTAACTTTTCTCTGCTCACTGGATATACAAATATGTACGTGACATAAGTGACCTGACTGACACACATATTTGTGCATCATTCTTTTGTGTCAGCCAATTAGCTGCATTAGCGTAATTCTTCCTTTTTAAAGATTTATTGGGGGGGTGGGTGGGGAGCTATCAACCACATTTTTGGTACATTCAGGAAGTTAGAATGGACTACATTGTTCGAGTTCTTGGGCATGAATATGGCATTGTGGTTTTGGAGAATACATGCTGAACTCTTTAGCAGTGAAATGTCACAGTGCCTCCGACTTACTTTCGAACGGTTCAGAGAGAGAAAAAAGCAAATTGCTCAAATGCTATCAAGTGGTGAATGCAGGCAAAGATTATATGTAGATTTATCATACTATTATATCCCTTTTTTGTAGGTTTAAAATTAAACGTTGGAGGAAAATGATGTGAAACAAAAAGGCTCTTGAAGCTTACAAAACGGTTTTTCTCCTTGAACCCTTCTGTAAAGAAGCAATATGCGTAGCTTTAGAGGCTATTTAAAACCTGTTTTTAACTCCTGAATCATAGTTTGATTTGGCTGAAATACAGGTTTATGACCAAATGCTAAGCTTTGGTCTTCCCAAAATATTTTTGAAGGAAGGCAGTATAGGTAACTCAAAATGAATTTGCAAAATGGGACTCTCTGGCATCAGACCAGGGTGATAAAAATTGGAGGGATAGCTGCTGTAGGTAGAAAATACGACTAAATCTGGGCATGTCTGCTCATAGTTAAAACTGACATGCTAGTGTACACATTGGATTAATGACATATACCTGAAGCCTTAGAGGAATATTTACAAAGAGTTCCACTGTGTTTGTATCAGTGAGGGTCTAGGCAGAAAAATAGAAACCGCTGTTTGAAAGAGAGGATTTAATGCAAGGAATTGGTTACACAGGTGATTGTACACCTGAGGCTGAGAAGCCCTGCGGACAGTGAAGCAACTCAGAGGTAGCAGAGCAAGAGGCCGCTCCCTCCTCTAGTGCAGAGGGGACTTTGGGAAGAAACGGTGCCATCAGAGCCCGAAGCTGGGGCTGCCCGTGGGGGCTGGAGCCAGGGCCCTGGAGGGAGGGGCTGCTCCATGGGAGCTAGAGCCACCATGGAGACATCCCCTGCCAGAGATGGGAGGGAAGAAATCTCTGCCTGTCCCCTCCCTCCTCCGAACACTCACCAGTGCTCCTCAATGGCCAAACTTATGGGGGGAGATACAGGGTGAGCAGGTTTGGGAAAAGTGATCTCTTGTGATAAAGAGCAGAGAAGGGAAAGGGCAAGGGCTGGACCTGAGAGCAAGCAACTAGAGAAGAGAGAGGAACACATATTATATCTCCTTGCTAAAATTTCTCATATTCACAGTCAGATGTGATAGTTATGAGGGAGCATGAGGCAAGCTGAGGGCAAAATACAGGCTAACAGCAACCCCCGCCACACCCAGGTGGGATATGTGTGATAGTCCTCAGACACTCCTGGCTACCCAGGAACAAAGGAAAGGGGTTTAAGTGCTTGCCAGGGTGATGTGGGAAACTAAGGCAAATGAAAAGTTAAATTCCCTTACTGGCTATGGCCCATTGACAAGTCCTTGAAACTGGGCAAAGTGACCTCCTTCTAGGAGCTCAGCTGCCTAGATGATGATACTTTGCTGGGGCAAAAGAGAATCTTAGCTTCACCTTATCCCAACCTCCAGGATCCTGTAAGTCTACTTCCTGTATCTCAACTGCCCCAAGAAATATGCTGGCAATCATACTCCAAGCTTAAGTCCTCCTGATATACATCTGAAGGGTCTCATGACTGAGGCTTCATGAAACAGTAATAATTGGTATTTCCCCTACCTCAAGGTCCTGGAAACCTTGCTTCCAAAACACCTTAGAGACTTATTCCATCCCTGACTCCCTGCCAACCTGACGGTATATAGTCATGACCCCAGTGCAGCTCTTTGGCCCATGGGTCCTATCCCAGCACTTTAATAAAATCACCTTTTTGCACCAAAGACGTCTTCAAGAATTCTTTCTTGGCTGTCAGTTCCAGACTACCCTACCATCACCCCCAAACTTCATCAATAGGCTTTTAAAAAACAAGAAGAGATATGAAATTCTAGCAATAATAGTTGAGTCGATTTAAGACTAGTGAGAAAATACTAACATCTTTAAAAAGGTGGGGGGGGGGGGCACCTGTCTGGTTCAGTCAGTGGAGCATGTGACCCTTAATCTGAGGGTGATGAGTTGAGTCCTGCTTTAGAAGTAGTTATTACTGGGGTGCCTGGGTGGCTCAGTCGGTTAAGCGTCCGACTTCAGCTCAGGTCATGATCTCACACTCCGTGAGTTTAAGCCCCACGTCGGGCTCTGTGCTGACAGCTCAGAGCCTGGAGCCTGCTTCGGATTCTGTGTCTCCCTCTCTCTCTGCCGCTCCCCTGCTCATGTTCTGTCTCTCTGTGTCTCAAAAATAAATAAAAACATTTTAAAAAAATGTTTTGAAAAAAAAGAAGTAGTTATTACTTCAAAATAAAATCTTAAAAAAAAAAGACTAATGAGAAAACAAGATTTGAAAAACAATGTATTCTAACTATATCTGGATTTATTCAGGATTGCTATAAAATATCAAATTTATTTTGCATCTTTAGTAAATAGATAACTGTCTTATAGTTATATCTGCTGTTAGTATTGATGGGGTTTTGGAGTAATGGGGGTCCAGAGCTGATTAAAGCAACTAAAACACGGGGATAAGACCCAGGGGCAGAAAGAGCTGCACTGGGGGTGTGAAGAGTGACTGGTTATATACTGTGGAGTTGGGGGAGATAAAGTCAAGAGGAAATTTCTTAAAGGGATTTCCATATGCTAAAGAAGACTCACAGATTACTGGAGGCCTTATCATTAAGACAGTAGGGAGTTCCTGGAGATTAGGCTATTGATAAGATTGCCTGCCTTTTTCTTGTAATTCCCTAAGATATTTGTAAACTGATGGAGACTCAGGTCCTGTGATCTCTATCAGTTCAACCATTTGTTTTCTGTCCTTTCCTTTGTTCTTGGGCAGTCTGGAGTGCCTAAGGAATATCACACATATCCCATGGTGGGGGGGGGGGGGGGGGTTGTGAGCTTGGTGCATTGCCCTCAGCTTGCCTTATGCTCCTCCATGAGTATTACCTAACTCATGTGTGAACAAAAATATCTGAAGAGTGGAATTGTTTTCCAGGAGAATTTATAATCTTACATTTTGAATACCTAGTTGCCTGAAGGTAGAGCACAGTCCCTGTGATATTGAAACAACTCTTAGGACAGCTGGTATAAACTATGGAGCAGTATCTTTGTTACTGTGTGTTTAAGTATCATTCTATATTCAGTTATCAACTGGCAGGGAGTTGTACAATATGACAATATCACAGAAGCATGGATTTAGCAGTAGTAAAAAAAAAAAAAAATCTGCATTATTTTTTTCTAGGTAGACCATTTTCTAGAAAGGGAAGAAATTCTGGGATAATGTTTTAGTCTGTAGACTACTTCAGGGGAAGAAAAGAAAAATTAAAAAAACAAAATAAAACAAAGAAGCCCCAAACCCTTGCATTTCACCAATTCTACTTCCCTCTGTAAAGAAAACTTCTCTGGGGAGAGAGAGACTGAAATGCCTCTTAACTTACTTCTGTCTCATCTAGACCTTTTTTTGATACTAGAAGCAAGTGAATAGGGATGGGATTGAAGGTTGGTGGTAGTGATGAGGGAGCATAAGGCAAACTGAGGGCAAGGCATGAGCGACAACACCTCCCCCCCAGCCCTCCTCCATAGACATGCTCCACCCCCACCGCCCAGGTGGGATATGTGTGATATTCCTCAGTTACTCCTGGCTGCCCGAGGACAAAGGAAAGGAAGGAAAACCAATGGTTAACTGATAGAGGTCACAGTCAAGCTTGACCTGAGTCTCCATCAGTTTGCAAATGTCTTAGTAAATTACAAGAAAAAAGGCCACTTTATCAATAGCCTAATCTCCAGGAACTCCCTACTGTCTTAATGATAATTCTTTGCTAGAGGGAAAAACAACTTTAGTTTGACAATAGTGAGGACTCCAGTAATCTGTGAGTCTTCTTTAGCATGTGGAAATCCCTTTAAGAAACTTCCTCTTGACTTTATCTCCCCCAACTTCATAGTATTTAACCACTCTTTACAACACTAGTGCAGCTATTTCTGCCCCTGGGTCCTATCCCCACGCTTTAATAAAATCATCTTTTATGCACCAAAGACATGTTCAAGAATTCTTGGCCATCTGCTCTGAACCCCCATCACCACTCCAAAACCCCATCAGTAGGATGAGGGAGAGATGATTTATATGGGAGAAACAACAAGATCTAGTTGGCTTCAGTCGATGAATCCATGCTTAGAAAGTCATCATAAAAGGCAGTCTAAATTAAAGATCATAAAAAAGCAGAGGCATTTTATTCAGCTTGCACAATCAAAAAAAATTTCAGTTATTTGACGTTAAAAATTGAGAATTTCAGGAGCACCTCGGTGGCTCAGTTGGTTAAGCGTCCAACTTCGGCTCAGGTCATGATCTTGCAGTTCATGGGTTTGAGCCCCGCCTGGATCTCTGCTGACAGCTCAGAGCCTGGAACCTGCTTCAGGTTTTGTGTCTGCCTCTCTCTCTGCCCCTCCCCTGCTCACATCTCTCTCTCTCTCTCAAAGACGAATAAACATTAAAATTTTTTCAATATAAAACTCTAAATTCTAGCTTCTCTTATACATTGGGACACTCTGGCCACACTAGGCCCTCATTCCTGTCTGGCAGACATTTGTTGGAGCATGTCTTTTCCAGTTCTCCGTGTCCCAGCTTTACCTGGTTCAGTCATGCATGCAGCTTGCCTGGCCCCTGCCAGTAATCCTCTTTTCTTTCTTCTTTTCATTTTAGACTGGATAAGGATTTGCACTAGTTATCGCCTCCATGTTCTCTCCTTTTATATTAAATCAGCTTCTATGACACTTAAGATTCCACTTGATAAGTCACTAGTGGTATCAGTGAAACCCCAGCTCAGAAATTCTAGCAAATACTCCAATGATACATCATTTCACATTCTTTTTGAAAGTTGGTGATGCAGGCTGGCTGGGACTGAGGACCCAGAGGTGGGTCCTGCAGGACCTGCCAAGAGGGTGCCTTGGCTTCCAACAGGATGGAAATCAAACGCAGCTGAAAGGAAGCGAGAGTGGTTTATTGAAGACAGAGAGTATAGGAGCATGAGAGACTAAGAAAGGAAAGGAAAGAGAGTCTTGGTCTTTGCTTGGGGCCTGGGATTTTTACTGAGGACAGTGGTTTGGTGTATGTGACTTCTCGGTAATCCAGGAACGAAGATGAATATTTAGGTGTTCTCCATGTCTCCTGTCCCCTTCAAGGACCTTCTAGCTGGACTAAGAATTGACATGAGGCAGATTAACAGGAGAAAATAAATTTTAATTTTGTACGTATGGGGACTCCACACAGATGTGAAAATTGTAGACAGGCAAAACGAGGTATATATCATTTTGAACTAAGATGAAGAAGATAAGGGTCTGGGACTTCAAAGGGAAGTAATGCAATTCACAGGAAGATGAAAAAGAGTAAATGTTTGGTAAACAAATGTTTGCAGGTCCCCCAGAAACAACGGGACATAGAGGACTGAGATAAAACAAGATTTGCTAAATTCCTCCCTGTCTACCATACTAGTTCATAGTATAATGTAGCCATCTATGGTAATAGATTTCTTCCTAGAGCAGGTCCTCTATCTAAAATGTTATAGGCAGTTGGGGAGATAAGGAACTTCTCTGAATCTGCTGGGTTTTGATTGCTTTTATTTTTATTCTTTTTTAAAAAATAATTATTTATTTACTTATTTATTCTTTTTTTTTTATTTTATTTTTTTTTTCATTTTTTTTTATTTTACTTTTGGGACAGAGAGAGACAGAGCATGAACGGGGGAGGGGCAGAGAGAGAGGGAGACACAGAATCGGAAACAGGCTCCAGGCTCCGAGCCATCAGCCCAGAGCCTGACGCGGGGCTCGAACTCACAGACCGCGAGATCGTGACCTGGCTGAAGTCGGACGCTTAACCGACTGCGCCACCCAGGCGCCCCTTTACTTATTTATTCTTAAGAATAAGAGAGAGTAAGCAGGGAAGAAGAACAAAGGGAGAGAGAGAAAATCTCCACACCCAGCATGGATCCTGACGTGAGGTTCGATCCCACAACTCTGGGATCATGGCCTGAGCCAAAATCAAGCGTCAGATGCTCAGCCGACTGAGCCACCCAGGCGCCCCTTGATTGCTTTTTAATTCAAAATAATCTTTATGCCAAAGTGGCCCAATTTGGGGGAGGGGTGTCTGCCCTCGGCCTTTATACCAGTTACAACTTATTCGATGCCTTGCATTCATGCTGGACTATCGGCTTTTGATGGTAAAGATTCAGTTTTTTATATAGTCATATTCCAAAGTGGATAGACAAGAGGTTCACTGGCTCAATAAATAGATGAAAATATACAAAGAAAATTTTTGCTCAATTGCTGCTAAAGTAAAGCTATAGTAATCAAATATAAAATTATTTTTTGGATTCCTAGCAACCAGGACAAAGAGAGAAGCAGCCAAGAGACTTGGCTTGTGGCCTGTCTATGTTCTATGATTAGTCTCTGTCCCAGCAAGCAGTGTGGAACAAACAAGCAAGCAAACAAACACTCCAGCTAACAAAGTCACTCTGGATCCCTAGCTGCTAATGCCCTGAGGAGCAGTTGACGGGGTGCGTATCACTGGTCTGGGTTTCAGGACAGGACTTTGGTCTCTTGGAGGAACACAGTCAGAAACTGCTTTTCAGATGAGAACCTAGTTGATAAAAAACAAAACACCAGTCTTGTTGTTTACAGTGGTTTAGGAGGTGGCGGAATCTCATAACTAGTCCCTGGCCAGCAAGGCTAGAATGGGACAAGCTTCATTTGTAGGAAGTGACTAGAGCTAATGTACTAAACTTCTCACTTTCTGAATTGGTCACAGAGTCTAGGGAAGGGTCAAGACTGCAATGGTTGCAGAAACTTTAATAGAGAATCAGGAGGAACATTACAAATTCTAAATGCAATACCAAACAAGTTATTTAATCTAACGATGTGTCTTATTGTGCCATAGTGATATGGGAAAATGAAATAAAAATAGTGAAATATTAGAGGGAAAGGTGAGACACACTACAAAAATGCTTTCTTTCTTTTTTCTTTAAAGGATATTGTATAAGTTTATTTATTTGTTTGTTTTGAGAGAGAGAGAGGGCACAAGTGAACGAGGGGCAGAGAGAGAGAGAAGCAGGGGACTCACTTGAAGTGGGGCTTGTGCTCACTGGATCAGGCTGGAGTTTACCTGATAGGGGGTTCAAGCTCACCTGTTGTGGGGACTTGAACTCACAAACTCTGAGATCCAAAGTTAGATGCTTAACGACTGAGCCACCCAGGTGCCCCCAAAATGCTTCAAAACTCCAAGATTTTGATGTAAGTTATACTGAAAATTATTCAGCAAACGCTCAGTAAGCTAGACTCCCTTTTTCTGTGTATGCATGAACACCGTGCTATACAATTCAGGGACCCCTTTGAGCTCCCTCTGGTGGCACACTAATCCTTAGTGATTATTAAATATTTTCAAGACTTTCTGGTAAATTAAAAGAAAAGAAAGAAGAAAAAAGAAACTGTTCTATATTCATCAATTGTGGCTTTCATTAAAAATAGCTTTTTAGGGAACACCTAGCTGGCTCAGTCAGTGGAGCATATATGACTCTTGATCTTGGGGTTGTGAGTTTGAGCCCATGTTGGGTACAGAGATTACTTTAAAAAAATAGTTTTTTAGTTGACTAGTCTTAAGTATTCAAGTAAGTGAAAAATGAATTTTCCAGAAAACAGCTGCTAGAAACAGATCCATGGATAAATGGAAACCTGATGTAAGACAGAGGTGGCCTGGTAGATGAAAAAAGAAATACAAAACAACTGGAAAGTGAGCAAATTATATGATTAGATTTTTCACAGTAGAGGGAGCATGTATGGGCAATAAACATGGAAAGATTCTTTTTATTTTTTAAAAGCACCTCACAATTAACTATATTCTTTAAAAAAAAATTTTTTTTTAATATTTATTTGTTTTTGAGAGAGAGAGTATGAGCAGAAGAGGAGCAGAGAGAGAGGGAGACACAGAATCTGAAGTAGGCTCCAGACTCTGAGCTGTCAGCACAGAGCCTGACATGGGGTTCAAACCCACAAACTGTGAGATCGAGACCTGAGCTGAAGTTGGACGCTTAAATGAGTACACCACCCAGGCGCCCCAATAAACGTGGAAAGATTCTTTTTTATTTTTTTAAAATTTACATCCAAGTTAGTTAGCATATAGTGCAACAGTGATTTCAGGAGTAGATTCCTTAGTGTCCCTTACCCATTTAGCCCATTCCCCCCTCACATCCCCTCCTGTAACCCTCTATTTGTTTTCCATATTTAAGAGTTTCTTATGTTTTGTCCCCCTCCCTGTTTTTGTGTTATTTTTCTTTCCCTTCCCTTGTTTTCATCTGTTCTGTGTCTTAAAGTCCTCATATGAGTGAAGCCATATGATTTTTGTCTTTCTCTGACTAATTTCACTTAGCATAATACCCTCCAGTTCCATCTATGTAGTTGCAAATGGCAAGATTTCATTCTGTTTGATTGCTGAGTAATACTCCATTGTATACATATACCACATCTTCTTTATCCATTCACCCATCGATGGACATTTGGGCTCTTTCCATACTTTGGCTATTGTCGATAGTGCTGCTGTAAACATGGGGATGCATGTGTCCCTTCGAAACAGCACACCTGTATCCCTTGGATAAATGCCTAGTAGTGCAATTGCTGGGTCATAGGGTACTTTTATATACATGGAAAGATTTTTAACCTCATTAGAGAACAGAGAAATACAAGCTAAAACCAGTGAGCTACCATTTCACGCCTACCAGATTGGCTAAAAGTTAAAAATCAGTCAATTTTTGATGTTGATGAGGAAGTGGAGCCACAGAAGCTCTCATAATGCCCCTGATGGGACTGTAGAGTTGATATTGACTTTGGGTAACAATTTAGTATTGCCTCGTAAGTCGAAAAAAAAAAAGGAGAGAAAGGAAAAAAAAAGAAAATACCATTTCTAGTGATCTGGCATCCCATTCCTAAGTATTCACCGCAGAGAATCTTTTAATATACACTAGCAGGCATGTGCAAGAAATTCTTAGTTGCACTGTTCATGTTACCAAAAACCTGGAAACATTATTAAAGGATAAAACTTGGTGTGTTCAAATAATGAAACACTATGCAATGGTGAAAAGGATGAACCACAGCTATAAGCATAAATATGGATGAGAACCTCAAAATACTGAATGGGAGAGAAAGCTATCACAGAAAAATACTTAAAATATGATTCCAATGTATAACATCAAGGACAAGAAAAACTAAAAAAAAATATGACATAGGAATATATACGTAAGTAGCAAACGTGTATTTAGAAAGTAATTCTGGTGTTTATTATTCCTTAAACTATATATTGTATTCTACTCTTTCATCTATGATATATTTCATAGTAATAAGGAAAAATAGAAAGTATTGATTTAATTTTCTATTCTGTGAGAGTAAGGATTACCCCCTTCCTCCTGGTCTCTGTTTCACATCATTATGAGACTAGCTTTCCTGTTATGGTATCCTTAACAACCAGATCCCTGCTCCAAACAAAACCAAGGCTTCCTGTTCACCATAGCATGGAGTATGATAGCTTGTGTAATAGAGGATTTAAGCTCCTCCCTAGTCTGATCCCATTGGACCTTTCTCAGCTTCTTTCCTACCACCTCATTTACTGCAGTGACATGGCTCAGCTCCCGGATCCAATACCAAAACATACTTTGAGTTTTCTGACTTCTTGGTCTTTGCTTCTGACATTCTTACTACATGTTAGTTTTAAGTCTAAAAACTGTACTTTTTATCACCAACAAGCTACATACCCGCAATAGCTATTTTGCATTTTTAAAATAGGCTATTGTTAATATTTTGTAAAGAGGAAGATCATCACGCCTAAAACAACAGACTTTCGTTTTCACTGAAAAATGCAGACACCGGTGTGTTTACCTGGGATTATCTGGTATTACCCTTCTGACAGAAGAATCTCTTGTTTAAGCTGAGCTCATCTTGTTTTTGCAATATGATGATAGAATTAAAGATCCTGACCACTCATATGAGTCTTACAACTATAATGGAATTATTAATGCTTTGTGTTTGTACTACTTGCCATTGGTAACATAGCCATTCAGTTGATTATCAAGTATCACTAGAAGATGTCTTCCTCATTTTACAGTTTAGGAAACTAAAGGAAAGAGAGAAGGCTTTAATTGCTAAAATAGCATGGTTTGGTAGGTGGGTTTAAGTTATTGCATCAGTAGCAGAGATAAGAATGGCAACGACAATAATGTCCTGAACATAAAAGGCTATCAGGACCTAAAATTTTCCTGTTACCTGAACAACTTGACTTATGGAAAAATTTACAAAATAAAGATGGATTTATTCAACAAACATTGGCTGGCCACCTGCCAAAATGCAAGGCAACATGTAAGGTACCTGACAGAATCACAAAGATTAATATGATGTAGTCAGTGTCTCCAAGAAGCTTACAAAGTAGGAGGGGGAATCTCTACCAGTATTTTTGACCAGATACTATACTAGCTTTTGTACGTGGGCTGAAGACAAGCATTGTGCTCTCGGTTAACACACTAAAAAGAACACCTCATACTTTTCCTTTACCATTAAAAGCCTTCAGGGGGCGCCTGGGTGGCTCAGTCGTTTGGCGTCCGACTTCAGCTCAGGTCATGGTCTCGCGTTTCATGGGTTCAAGCCCTGCATGGGGCTCTGTGCTGACAGCTCGGAGCCTGGAGCCTGCTTCTAATTCTGTGTCTCCCTCTCTCTGTGCCCCTCCCTTGCTCATTCTCTCTCTCTCTCTCTCTCTCTCTCTCTCTCAAAAATAGATAAACATTAAAAAAAAAAAGACCTCGGAATGCATTCAGTAAATTAGCAAACATACCAAGGGGGAGGGAACATTCTGACCTATATCAGCATATTGTTTTTCATTCAAATAGCTCTTAGTTCACTGGAGGCTTTACATGAATGTTTATTACAATATTTATTTTTCTTGATTAAGATGATAGCAGGCGACTAATGAGTTCCATAACACAAAGTAGAAATCTCCACCTTCCGTATAAACAGGAATATCCAGACATTAACAACTCTGAAACTTAAAACAAATCAGAAAAGCGATTGCATGAAACTGTGGGCAATGACAGTCTTTTGTAAATGTGTCTGATGTAAGGTTAGCACAGTTACAGCTCTAAACTGTTATGTAAGTCTTAGTCCATCATACGGCTGCACACATGCCTTTGAACTAAGTATAAGTAACATTTGCTGTGAACAGTACACATTTCCCAGAATTCTCAAAATCTTTTCTTTGTCCTTTAGTTCAATTACTATTATGAAAATATCATACAGTACAGACTAGAAATATTGATGGCAAAATTATTAGTAATAAAGGGAGTTTTGCATTATGGATCCTTGAATGAGCTCAAATAGAAATAAATCAGAGGAGTATTTTGTTGATAAATGATTCTACCTGCTATCAAGTAGGCAGCACATTGAAGGAGATCACTTAGGAATAGGAATTTCTTTTTTTTTTTTTATGTTCATTTTATTTTTGAGAGAGAGTGTGCACACAAGCAGGGGAGGAGCAGAGAGAAAGGGGACAGAGGATCTGAAGTGGGCTCCACGCTGACAGCAGAGACCCTGATGCGGGGCTCAAACTCCCCAACTGCGAGGTCATGACCTGGGTTGAAGTCAGACGCTTAACCAACTGAGCCACCCAGGTGCCCCAGGAATAGGAATTTCTATGCAAAAGGTTATTTTTCTACACACATACCAATCTCTATAGTTGAACAAACTACAATATATTAATTATTGAATTTTAGAGACTATTAAAGATTATTTAGACTCAGATTTATAAACTTTTTAACAGCTGCACCCTTCCTTTACACAAAATCATGCACAGTAGCCCAACATATAAAACTAATAAAATAGAACTATCTAGAAGGGAGTGGAAAATTCTTCTTTATTTAACAAATGGAGAAAACAAGGAAGGTACATCATGAGGTTTTTGATGAGAAGGATGGCTCACAACTGAAAGAGTTTGCACTTGACTGCTTTGACAGAGTACTTTGTCAGAAGAGAGGACAGTCTTGCAATTCAGAATGAGAATCATGAGAAACCATATTTCCTATTACATTCCCAGAAAGTAAGTTATTACTAAGTGAGACGTGTCTTCTACCTATAGCAGTCACACAACCTCAAATTTGAAAGACTCAAAGAAAGTATAATTTTTAATTATTCATATTACTGTTTTCATAATGGTAGAGTAATTCACATTGAACCAATGCTCCCATAGATAACAATTTTCAGCCTTGGATAAAGTATAATTAAAGTATAATTAATACGTACTTGAAGGCACTGGAGAGTGACCAAAGCTGCTGGAAACTAGAGAGAAGTTGACCCTTAAAAGAAGGAAAGTCACACTAGAATCCGGAATATAATCTGCAATTTTTATGGCTTTTTTCTTGAGGGCACTCCCCAGTCCTGCGGAGTGGAGCAGTTAGAACTCAAGCAAAAGGCTAGTCTCTGAGGCTGTCAGAATGGCTGAAAAGTGAAGACTCTAGAAAGCAGATGACCACATAGGAGGAGTAGTGAATTCTGCATATAGATTCAGCCCAAATCTTTGACTTCTGTTCTGCACATTCATGGGAGAAACGCCAAGCAGCACAGCTAGAAGAAGCAGGCTAACAGGAGATCTAGGCAGAGATTACCATTGCTGGTGACCATACAGGAGACAGAGTTCAGAATTTGAGTCTAATAGAACAACGCTCACCAGTTTCCAGAATACCGCGGAGCATCCATGTTTGGCAAAAGTATCATTCAAAATTTGAAGGCATAACAAAGACATTTTCAGACAAAGGCTGAGAGAATACATCACCAGCAGACTTGAAGGAATATGATATAGTGTGGAAATTTGGATCTTCACAAAAGGATAAAGAGTGCCAGAAAAGGTAAATTTGTAGGTATATATAAAATACTTTTTCCTCATTGTATTTGATTTTTTAATGTTTATTAATGTTTTTTATTTTTTTTTTAATGTTCATTTTTGAGAGAGAGAGTGAGAGAGGCAAAGCATCAGCAGGGGAGGGGCAGAGAGAGAGGGAGACACAGAACGCAAAGCAGGATCCAGGTTCTGCGCTGTCAGCACAGAGCCCGATGCAGGGCTCAAACTCACAAACCGTGAGATCATGACCTGAGCCGAAGTCAGACACTTAGACGATTGAACCACCCAGGCACCCAATTTAAAAGCCACTTGTTATTTAAATAAAAGACAATTAAAATGTAGAGTTCATAATATATGTAGAAGTAAAAAGTGTAACGATGCGTAAAGACAGGAAAGAAGTGGATGCATAGCTTTATAAGTTTCTTACATTCTATGTGAAGGGGTAAAATATTATTTGAAAGTAAATTGGGATAGGTAAATAAACTTTAAAAAAAAGAAATAGAGAGGACACAGATTTATCAATATCAAGAATGAGGCAGGGTTATTAGTACAGATCCTACAGACTTTGATAGGATAATAAGGGGATATTATAAACAACTATCATTTTTAAAATTGGATAATTGAGAGGAAATTCCCTGCAAAACACAACTTACTACAACCAGCTCAATATGAAAGGAAACAGAGTGGTCCTGTATCTATTTAAGAAATTTAATTTGTCATTTAAAATTATTAAAGTAGGGACGCCTGGGTGGCTCAGTCAGTTAAGCATCCAACTTCGGCTTAGGTCATGATCTCACAGTTTGTGGGTCTGAGCCTCCTGTCAGGCTCTGTGCTGACAGCTCAGAGCCTGGAGCCTGCTTAGGATCCTGTGTCTCCCTCTCTCTCTGCCTGTCTCCGGCTCACGCTGTCTATCTCTCAAAAATAAATAGACATTTAAAAATTTTTTTAAACAAATTACTTAATATTTGTGTAGAGAAAAATAAACTTTACAATGAAGTAATGTCTTGACCACTACTTTCACTTAGTGAGTAAAGTTAACATTAACAATATTGGAATAATATTGAATTATGTCCCAATATCTAATATGAATTTAATTATGAGAAACAGTAGACATTCAGATTGAATGACATTTTGTAAAATATCTGGTCTATACTCTCAACATTGAGGAACTAGTCTAGATTAAAAGAGACCAATGAGTCGTCACAACTAAATACAATATGGCATTCTGGGTTGGACTGTGGACAAGGAAAAAGAAATAGCTATGAAGCACATTAATTTGGACAATATGGACTTCAGATTAGGTAATAGTATATCAATATTAAACTTTCTGATTTAGGTCATTGTACTGGTTACATAAGAGAATGTCCTTGTTCTTAGAAAATATACAAAAAGTGTGTAGGGGTAAGGGCACAGTTGCCCTCTAACCTGGTAACAACTTAATTTTAAATGGTTCAGAAAGAATATACATACATATATGTGTATGCCTGTGTATGCACAAACAAACAAATTAAATATAGGTCAGAGAGAGAGAATGATTAAGTGGTGCAAAATTTAAATAATTTGCAAGTCTGCTGGGTATATGGAAGTTCCTTAGACTGTTGTAAATTTTGTAAATTTGTAATTATATCAAAGTTAAAAGTATACAGTTATTCACACTACCAGTATGTGTATCTATAGTGTATCAGTATGTGCATGCGTGTGTATGTGTATCTGCTAAATTCAGTGGCAGGTTGCTATACTCAATATGATATACTCATCACCATATAAGAATATGGTGATGCATATTCTTAAGGATCACAAACCCTCTATATTGACAGTCCCACCATTCTCTATTCCTCAAATATTGTTGTTTTGGAAATGCTGGGAAGTTAGGGGAAAAAAGCTCCCTTTATTTTCACTCTTAATCCAAGCTAGTATGCCTCATATTCAGGATCTACTTAGGATTAACGCTGCCTGATAATATGAATATTTACAATTGTGACTTCAAACCTGTTCATGAAGCGATTTTATCTCTGCTGAACTGCTTCTAGGGAAGGATTACTTGAAGGAATTAGAATGATCCAAAAAAAGACCATGTGTGTCTAGCATGAAAAATCTGTTCATAAAAATCTACAAGATTGAATAAACCCAAACAAATAGGAAGCTTTAGTAAAGTTTTTTTTAATCATTATCAATAGTACACAGTGCACTTTGTTTAAAGTTTATTCATTTATTTTGAGAGAGGGAGAGAGAGAGAGAGAGAGAGAGAGAGAGAATCCTAGGCAGGCTCTGTGCCATCGGTGCAGAGCCCAATGTGGAGCTCCATCCCAGGAATCACAAGATCATGAACTGAGTAGAGATCAAGAGTTGGACACTTAACTGAGCCACCCAGGCACCTCTACATGCACTCTATTTATAAAGAGTCAAGTAATTCAACAAGTTTTGTTAAGAAAAATAGCAATACCCTCGCCTCCTCCTCCCCATTACCCACTTTTCAGAAGCAACTACTCTCATCTCGTACAGCTAAATATTTTGATGTTTACTGCCATGTCTCTAAATAGCATGCTTAATTGTTATTTCTTGGTTTTTCAGTTTTATAAACTATTTATTGGTTTCTAACTATGGGAGATGGGGACCCAACTCTTTGTTTTCCCTTCACCCACCAGACAGGCATTCATCGTTCCCTTCCCTTCCTTCCATCCTCCCATGGTGATTTTGTCACCTTGAAGACAATACAAATTTGTCCTACAGCCACTTCCTGCAGCGGCTTTGGTCTCGGTTTCTCTTAGTGGCTCCTTTTCCCTCCATGGCCCAGCCTGCTAGCTTGTGTCCCTGTATGTGTCTACACACACCAACAAGTGGAGTTTTTCTACTCCCTGTTTTTGTTTTTGTTTTTTCTTCTGTTTT
Organism: Panthera leo; assembly: GCF_018350215.1. Classification (NCBI taxonomy): domain Eukaryota; kingdom Metazoa; phylum Chordata; class Mammalia; order Carnivora; family Felidae; genus Panthera; species Panthera leo. Next base: position 109,638,010 of record NC_056684.1, read on the forward strand.
GAAGGCAGAACAGCTTGTCTGGCTGCCAGTTTTATGCAGAGAGCTCATTTACAGCTCTACCCTGTGCATAGTCTCCGTCTGCAGTGACCGTCTCAGGCCCTGTTTCCTCAAGGGCTTTTAGACCCTAGCCTCTTCCGCTTCTATTCAGCTCTGATCCTTGAAGGCCATTGGCTTCAACTCATGATCACAATTCTAATTTGAAACTTCTCTTCATTTATCGGCATATGAGAATTTCTGGGTGGTATTTGTAGAGAGAAGAGCCAGGAAAATTATCTTTCGCTGATAAATAGTGAGTTTGAAAATTTTTAAAACACAACCTATCTCATTTCATTGCACTTCTGGTATGTACTTATTATACTCTTTAAGGTTTAACCTCAAATAGCTAATGGCCTACTAATTTGCAAGATTTATCTAAGTCTGTATAGATGTTGTTGTTGTTGTTAAAGTTATTATTTGCTTCCTGGTTTCACAGAACCCTAAAACTTCCAGGTTGCAAGCGTCGGTATTCTGGTGAAACATGGCTTAGTGGAAAGGCTAGAGCTGTAGTATCCTGAGTCACCTGCCAGCTTTACTGGCACTGTCACCTGACGTTGGATAATTTACTTCATCTCTCAAGTTATCACTTTCTCTGTTAGCAAAGTAGATACAATAATGCTCATCTAATAAAGCTGCTGAGAGGCTCAAAAGTGGTCATGGCAGCTTATGGTACTTGAGTGTGTACTGACCGCACCATTGCGTGCTCCTGCTGCATTATCTCTTAATGTACGTGAAATTTTTAGTCCCGTGCCTGACACCCAGCAAGTGTTCGATGAATGTAGCTATTAGTCTCATGTAAGTTACCTCATCCTAGCCAGGCTTTGATCCATATCTGACACCTTTCACCCTACTTCACCCATACCATTAGTCAGCAAGCCTCTGCCTGCACACAGAGCAGGTCAGAACTCCAGCTTTGGAGTCAGACTCCATGGATTCACGTCTTCTGCTTTCTAGCTGTCTGGCCTGGGGCAAATAAATTGAGTTCCTTATCTGTGAAACAAGGATAATAGTAGTTTCTTCTAGAGTAATTTTGAATATAAAATAAATTAATTCATGTAAGTACCTGGTACATTATAAACCCTCAGTAAGTTATTGCCATTATTTTTGTTATTACTAGAAATTTAGCTCCTTGAATAACTTATTTTATTTCCAGAGTGTTCTAACGTTAAAAACTCAGTTTGAACTGAAATCTGCCTCTCTGCCATGACTATCAATTGGTCCTATTTTTGCCATCTGGAGTAGCACAGAGAAAATCTGATTCTCCTTTCCCAAGATGGGACAATAAGCATTTCCGCACCACCCCCCCCCCCCAACCCAGAATAAATACCTAACTCTCTCCAAATATTTTTCATAGACATGGATTTGGATCCTATCACCATTCTAATGACATCCTAAGAGCATGACTCAGTTTGAGAATCCTATAGTGGGAACACCACCTTCCGGGCATTGTCTGAAGAGTTTGGGGTACTACCACACCTTCTTCTTATGAATACTGCCTGTTTGGTTAAGCTATTATAAATTTAGGCTTTCCATTATATATAGTCAAACTCATTCATAATTGGCACAGTCTTCATATGTGTTAAATTTTAGCTCTCTTATTTTGCCTCATTATTTTAGCCTTCTGAATCTGTTTGGATCCCTAGACTGCCAGCCAGTATATTAGCATTCGGTCTAATTGTGTGTCGTTTTCTTTCTTTTTTTTTTTTTTTTTTTTTTTTTAATTTTTATTTATTTATTTTTGAAAGAGACAGAGAGAGAGCGCATGAGCAGGAGAGGGGCAGAGAGAGAGGGGGCAGAGAATCCCAAGCAGGCCCTGCGCTGTCAGCACAGAGCCAGATGCAGGACTCATAAGTTGTGAGATCATGACCTGAGCTGAAACCAAGAGTTGGACCCTTAACCAACTGAGCCACTCAGGAGCTCCTAATTGCATGTAATTTTCAAGTTTGATGCATGGACTGTCCAAGTCATTCACTCAAAATGAGAATATTTTGAGGCCCCTGGCTGGCTCAGTCCGTAGAGCACACAACTCTTGATTTCAGGGTCATGAGTTCAAGCCCCACATTGGGCATGGATCCTACTTAAAAAACAAACAAAAAAACCAGACAGAGAATATCTTGCATATTTATCGTCAAGATATATCAGTTCAGTTAACACTCTTAGGTAGTGTTACTATCAATTGCTTACTATTTCCTGCCTGTATAAATTTTATTCAAAATTACCCCTCAAGTGGGGGTTTTGAGGAGCTTCAAATAGTCTCATCTGAAACAAACCTATTAAAACAAAAGTAAATGTGTGCCTTATTAATTGAAAATTAAGCACATTATTAATTTACATTATTAATATTTTTTTAGAGCGGCTGTTCTGGTGACCAGAAAGTTAATGAACATTGAAAAGAGAAAAAAAATTATAATCTATTCTAGAGGGTAGGCTAAAGGTTAGTAACAATACACTGATGGCCACAAATTTCATTTGAGCTCTTAGTTTAAAACTCTTTTCCATTTTTCACTCAAACTATGAAAAGGGAAAGCATACTCACCCTGGCTTTTTTTTTTTCTTTATACATAATATGAAGGAATTAATCAACCAATAAATAAGATTAAGGCAGGAAGAAGGAATGAGACAGAGATACTGTGGATCTAATTATATGCAATTCAGTGGATGACTTCTGAATAATTGAGCATTGCCTTGCATAACTTTACCCAGAGCGAGTTCCCAGCAGTTGGAGTTCATTACTTTGGAGCTTTACAAGCTAAAGATAGAATGTGTACAGGCTTAAGGGTCTGACTCCTGACCCCATGTAAGAATGCACAGAAACCACATTGGGAAATCAAGAAAAACTCAAGGGGAGGATCACTGAGAGAGCTCTGATTTGTCCAGTGGTGCCTCCCTGAAATTGATTGTCTACATTTCTGTTAGAGCACTCTGAAATGCAAATGTGACCATGTCTCTTTATACTTTAAAATAATTGTGCCCCACCAGCCCCCTTTCCCACTGATTAAGCATGGTATACAAGGCCTTTCATGATCTGGCTATATTTACTGGAAATGGTCAGTATAAACCTGAAGTAAATTATGATAAAGATACATGTCATAAATCTTAGAGGAACCATGACAACTCAAAAAATAGCTTAGAAATGAACAAAGGAATTAAAATGGTATGCCAAGGAATATTTGTTTAATGCAAATAAGCCAATAAAGTTGGAACATAGGAACAAAAATGACATGAGACCTGAAGAAAACAAATAGAAAAATGGCAGGCATGAATCTAACCACAAAACTAATTATATTAAATGTAAATGGATTAAGCAGTCCAATTAAAAGGCAGAGATATAAGTAAATAGGCTCCAACTACATGCTGTCTATAAGAGACACACTTTCATAGACAAAGATAAATACAAACAGGTTGAAAGTAGAATGATGCAAAAAGTAACCATAAGAGAGATGGAGTGGCTAAAATATCAGACAAAATAGTTTTTAAGACCAAACAAATTGTTCCCATAGGAGAAAAGGGACATTATAATGATAACACAAACAGTCCATTGGGAAGATAAACAATTAAAAACATATATACATTGGGGCCCCTGGGTGGCTCAGTCGGTTAAGTATCTGATTCTTGATTTTGGCTCAGGTCATGATCTCTTGGTTGTGAGGTCAGACTCTGCTCTAAACATGAAACCTGCTTAAGCTTCCCTCTCCTTCTTTCCCTCTGCCCCTTCCCTGCTTGTATGCGTGCATGCATGCAGTCTCTCTCTCTCAAAAACCAAAACCAAAACCATGTATATATATATATACATCTAATGGACCTTTTAATATATGAAGCAAAAACAGAAAATTGAAAGGAGAAATAGAATTCAACAATAATAACTGGAAACTTTAATATCCTACTCTCAAAAACTAAAATAATAACTAGACAGAAAATCAGCAAAAGTATAGTCTTTAACACTGTTAACCCACAGTCGCTGCTGTCAGGATGGAGCCCACTTTGGATCCTCTGTCCCTCTCACTCTCTCACCCTCCCTTAGTTGCACTCTCTTTCTCTCTCTCAAAAATAAAAATAAACATAAAAAAAAAAAAAGGCAAGGATGTCTGTTCTCACCACTTCTATTCAAGATGTAACCAGAGATTCTAGCCACCACAATCAGGCAACAAAAAAATGAATGTCAGTCAGATTGGAAGTGAAGAAATAAACTGTCTTTATTTGTAAATGATGTAACAACCTTCTATATAGAAAACTTTAACAAATCCAAAAAAAAATATTAGAACTAATAATGGATCTATTTGAGGTTATAGGATATAAGATCAGTATACCAAAATCAAGTGTATTTCTACCTATTAACAATGAACGATCTAAAAATGAATGATGCCTTTTACTATGATTTCAAAAAGAATAAAAATACTTAGGAAAAACTAAGAAAAGAAATGCAAGTGTTATACACTGAAAACTACAAACTGGCAGAGAGAAATTAAATAAGATCTAAATAAATGGAGAAGCATTCCATATCGACTCTTGCAAGTCATTAAAAAGATACCAAACAACTCAATTAAAAAATGAATGGTGGGGCGTCTGGGTGGCTCAGTCGGTTAAGCATCTGACTTGATTTCGGCTCAGGTCATGATTTCCCGGTTCATGAATTCAAGCCCCATTGTGGGCTCTCTGCTCTCCGTGCAGATCCCATTTCTGATCCTCTGTCTCCCTCTCTCTCTGCCCCTCCCCTGTTTCCACGTGCTCTCTCTCTCTCAAAAATAAATAAACATTTTTAAAAAATGAATAGGGGGCACGTGGGTGGCTCAGTCGGTTAAGCGTCTGACCTGATTTCGGCTCAGGTCATGATCTCACAGTTCGTGGGTTCAAGCATCTGGTCATGCTCTGCACTTAACAGCATAGAGCCTACTTGGGATTCTTTCTCCTTTCCTCTCTGCCCCGCCTCCACTTGCACTTGTTCCCTCTCTAAATAAATAAATAAATAAATAAATAAATAAGAGGTGATGGGTGGTTCAATCGGTTGAGCATCCAACTTTGGCTCAGGTCACGATCTCATGGCTCCTGAGTTCGAGACCCCCATCAGGCTCTGTGCTGTCAGTGCAGAGCCTGCTTCAGATCTTCTGCCCCCTGTCTCTCTGCCCCTCCCCCACTCGCAGTCTCTGAAAAATAAACATAAGTAAATAAACATTTTTAAAAAACGTATAGAAGAACAGATATTTCATTAAAGGAGATCTATAAATGGCTAATAACTCATGAAAAGGTGTTTAACATCATGAATCATTAGGGAAGTGCAAATGGAAACCACAATAAAATATTACTATACGTTAACTAGAAGGTCTATGAAAAAGACAACCCATACCAAGTGTTAGTGAGGATGTGGAAAAAGGGGAATCCATACGTTGCTGGTGGAATGTAAAATAGTGCAGCCACTTCAGAAGACAATTTGTCCATTACTTAAAAAGTTAAACAGATGTACCATATGATTCAACAATCCCACTACTAGATATCACCCAGGAGAACAGAAGGCATCTGTCCACACAAAGACTGGCATGTGAATGTTCAGAGCAGTATTATTCAGAATAGCCAAAAAGTGGAAACAACCCAAACATTGATCAGGTGGTGAATGGGTAAATACAATTCCATGCAATGGAATACTATTCAGCATTTAAAAGGAACTAGCTATTAATATATACTACAGCATGGACCAACCTCAAAACCTCATGCTATGGTGGAAGAAACCAAACGCAGAGACTATACATTGTATGATTCCATTTATATGAAATGTTTAGAAAAGGCAAGTTTACAAAGACAAAAAGTAGATCCATGGTTGGTTAGGGCTGAGGATGGCAGTGTGGATTAACTATAAATGGACCCAAGGGAAGTTTTTAGGATGATAGAAATGTCTAAAACTGAATTGTGATTGTTGCACAGTTCGGTATAGTTACTAAAAATCATTGAGTTGTACTGTTAAAATGGGTGAATTTTATGTTCTGTAAATTATACATCAATAAAGTGTTTAAAAATAAAGAAATGCTGGGGCGCCTGGGTGGCTCATTCTGCTAAGCGTCCGACTTCAGCTCAGGTCACGATCTCGCAGTTCGTGGGTACGAGCCCCGCGTCGGGCTCTGTGCTGACAGCTCAGAGCCTGGAGCCTGTTTCAGATTCTGTGTCTCCCTCTCTCTCTGACCCACCCCGTTCATGCTCTATCTCTCTCTGTCTCAAAAATAAATAAACGTTAAAAAAAAAAATTAAAAAAAAAATAAATGCAGTAGTCTGTCACTTTTTAACATATTAATAGAAACAATTCCAACAATAAGGAAGATACTGAGATTTTTGTTCCATGCCAGTCACTGTTGTAAGCACTGTACTCAATGCTCACAGCAACCTATTATTTCATAGATAGAAATAGATATTATAATGCCATTTGCAAATGAGGACATTGATGCCCTGAGAAGTTAAGTAACTTGCTCAAGGTTGTGCAGCAAATAAATAGGTGAGCCAGGGTTCAAATCTAAGCAATTGGTTCTAGTAACCATGCTGTCACCTTTCTGCTAATATAAATCAAATTTTATGGTATTTTTAAGGGTCTAATGAGGCAGCATCATTGCAAACTTCTCCTCCTGAAGTTGAAAAATATACAATATACCAAGTTTGATGGTACAAAGCAAGGGAGGAAGTGTGTTATTTTTCCATTTTAGGAAAATAGTAAAAGTGCTAGCTTCCATTTTCGTTTTCTTCCCGTTTTATGGCGGGACGCAATGTATATCCTGAAAAGATAATGGGCTTTAGAATTGAAATAACTGAGATTTGCTCTCTGACTCTGCTACTTAAGTCATGTAACTTTATAGAGCCTCATTTTTCTTGTCTATAAAATAGACTTAATAATGCCTACATACCCGCATTGTGTGTGTATTTAACATGATGTGATTAAATGTATATAAAATCTTAGCATGATGCCTTGCTTCGGTAGACACTGAACAAGCGGGAGCTCCCTTTAGTCATTAGACTCAAGTGTCCTTTTATACATTAGAGTCGATCATGTCTTCTTAGCTGGACTATACCTGAAAGAGAAGGAAGAACAATTCAGAACTCATAGATGGCTTTTTTTAGTTGGTTAATTATATTTGATTTTGCTTAGCATATTAAAATAAAGCATGAAAGACCTCCTCTTCCACATGCAGACAGCTTACTTAGAAATTTTACTTTAATATCTGCTCCCATGCTGGACTCTAACCAGACTCCAGCCCTGGCATCTAAGAGATATTATTTCACTATTATCTCCTAAGTACCTTTAAGAGTACTTAAAGATCAGAGCCTCCCCGAAAGTGTGGTTATTGTCAGGACACCTCATCAGAGTCCTGATGGAAGGGAGAAAGGTGGCTAGGGACAAATCTTGTTTCCATGCCAGTATGAATTCTGTGGGGCCCGAGGCCCTGGTCACACAAATCACTGAGGGCTATTTTAGTATAAGTGTGAGAAACTTCCTCTATCAGTGGCCACTGACCTGTATTTATACATATTAAGAAAACATGTATTAAGGGACAAATTTTTAAAAGCATATTTTTTCTTAATGACAGATATAATAAATGTTTATTTATCTACTTGGTAAATTACTGAAGCATTTTGTCCACTGGATGTCGCTACTGCATTTGAAAAATAAACTCCATCCTGTGCTTTTATAAACTGAAATGTAATATGAAAGTTAAATTTTTTAGTCTTGAAACGACATGTTCCTTTCTTTTTCCCTGACAGAAGAGGAAGACACCACCAGATGACCCAGACTGATCTTATCTCGAGATAATTTCCTTCGAAGAGAAATCAGGAAGGAATTTGTTATGCAGAATTTAGGATTTGGCCAGAAGATCTGGAAGCATCTAAAGCCTGCTGAGGAATGACAATTTTCAAATGCCTGGTACACAAAATAACTTTAAAATTTTCTGTTAGCTTGTTCCTTTTGGGGGAAGAGTTTCTTTTGATTTGTCCTTTGACTCTTCACGACCTGTGACCTGTTTCCAACCCAGGACCCGGTTCTTCTGAGGATGGAAGGGAGTTGGAACTCCGCTCAAATATTCTTTCCCTTTCTCACATCCCAACCCCTTCTGTGATCCAAGCCCTCAAAACATAAATGATGGTCATCTTTCAATTTTAAAATTATAACACTAAACGTTTCTTTATTCAAGGAATTGAAAGATAAGTCAGAATTTTTCTTTGTTTTCTTGTGTTTATTAATGAAATGGATCCTACCAGCATATTGTTTTTGAGCCCTTGAATATTTCCCTATCCCTGAAGTCAAATTGAAATAGAACAGATGGAAACACAGTAGGATATGTCACACATGCTACACAGGGAAGAATCAAAAGGCTATCAATGCTTTCCAAAACAAGCAAGAGAAAGAGAGAGGAGGGAGGGGGGTGCTGAGTGGGGAGGGGGACAGAATTGTGATCATTCTTGGTATGTGCTAAGTACCACGTGGCTCATAAAACTGTTTTGAGAAGGAAGTTAAGCCCTGAAAAAGGAACCACTCTCTCTATAAATGATATTTTAATAATCTTTTAGTTTAAGAACTCCTTTACTTCCTATTCTAAGATTTCAGTGTAAATGAAGACAAATGGGAAGACAACTTTTTTTTTAAAGTTTTTATTTAAATTCCAGTTAGTTAACCTACAGTGTAATATTAGTTTCAGGTGTACAATATAGTGATTCAACAATTCTATACATCACCCAGTGCTTATCATGACAAGTGCACTCTTTAATCCCCATCACCGATTTAACCCATCTCCCACACTGCTCCTCCCTCCCTCCTTCCCCATAACCATCAGTTTGTTCTCCACAATTAAGTGTCGGTTTCTTGCTTTGACTCTCTCTTATTTTTTCCTTTTGCTTCTTTGTTTTGTTTCTTAAATTCCACATGAGTGAAATCATACAGTATTTGTCTTTCTCTGACTGACTTATTTCACATAGCATTATACTGTGTAGCTCCATTCATGTCATTGCAAATGGCAAGATTTCACTCTTTTTTATGGCTGAATAATAGTCCATTATATATATATATATATATATATACACACACACCACTTCTTGTTTATCCACTCATCAACCGATGGACACTTGGCTGCTTCCATATCTCGGCTGTTGTAAACAAATACTGCTGTAAACATCGGGGTGCATGTTTTCCTTTCAATTAGTGGCCTTGTATCCTTTGGGTAAATACCCGGTAGTGATTGTTGGGTCATAAGGTAGTTCTCTTTTTAACTTTTTGAGGAGCCTCCATACTGTTTCCCAGAGTGGCTCCACCAGTTTGCGTTCCCACCAACAGTGCAGGAGAGTCCCCTTTCTCCACATCCTCACCAACACCTGTTGCTTCTTATGTGGTTAATTTTAGCCATTCTGACAGGTATGGGGAAAGCAATTTTAGGACTTCAATCAAGATTATTTTCCAGTTGCAGAAGATTGAGGAGTTAGAGTTTAGAAAGACATTCTCTGTGACTGGTTTTTCATTTGCAAATTTCTTCCTACCCTGAGAACGATTCAAAATAATGAATTAAGATAACATTTTTTGAAATAGGTTTTTGTTTTAAAAAGTTCTATAGTTTTTACATCATTTTAATAAAATTACATAATTTAAAGTTAATATTCTTATATGAATAACCAACTGAGCCACCCAGGCACCCCACTTTATTCTTTTTGATGCAGTTGTAAATTGGGTTGTTTTCTTAATTCCTCTGATAAATCTCTTTGGCTTTTTTTTTTTTTTTTTTTTTTTGAGAGAGAGAGCACAAGTTGGGGAGGGGCAGAGAGAGGGAGAAACAGAATCCCAAGCAAGTTTCATGCCATCAGTGCTGACCCCAATGGGGGGCTCAAACTCATAAACAGAGAGATCATGACCTGAGCCTGAGCTTAACCAACTGTGCCACCCAGGTGCCCTTCCCCCTCCTGCCCTCTTTGGCTTTTTAATCTGGCTTCTACAATTAAAACTTGGCACATAACCAAAATACAATTAAATGAAAAGTCAACAATAAAATATAGCATGCCCCCAATCACCCTGTATAAATATGGACATCTTAAAATGCACTTGTTTGGAAGCATTTCCAGAATGGTGGAATAAGAATGTATGAAAATCTGCTCATCCACAACAGCAAGAGAACCCTGGAAATTAACCAAAGGTTTACAATGTTCTAGAATCATTTATTAAAACAAAACAAAACAACAACAAAAAAACCCAGTTGAATATCAGTAAGAGCAGCAAGTTTTGTGGCTTTTAACTTGCCTTCTTCCCATCTCCTTTTCTCCATTTGCTGCATAGACTTAAAAATCAGCAGACTTGGGGAGCCTGAGTGGCTTAGTTGGTTGAGCATCTGACTCTTGATTTAGGGTCAGGTCATGATCCAAGATGTGGGATCGAGCCCCACATTGGGCTCTTTGCTGACAGCATGAAGCCTGCTTAAGGTTCTCTCTCTCTCTCTCTCTCTCTCTCGGTCTCTCTCTCTCTCTGCCCCTCTCCCCTGCTCACACTTACTCTGTTTCTAAAATAAAAACAAAAACAAACAAACAAACAAAAAAAAAAAAACCCAGCAGGCACACAATTATGATAGTTGTAAAAACCAGAAGCCTAGGAGTCACTGGTGGGAAAGGGCAGAATGGATCTGAAACTGCCCACTTGTTCCATCCCTAGAGAATTGTCACTGTTTGACCTATTTTAAGCTCCTTGTAAAGCTCCATTCCCAAGGGTAAACTTTATTTGACCTGACTCAGAGCTCACTTTGTTTGAAGAGCCTTATCCTTAGGACATTTGTCAAAAAGAAGTAGTGGCAATTGTTTACATTGCAGATGCATGAGGCAGTGATACCAATTGGAGCTAATAAGAACCTAACCAAAAAAAAAAAAAGAAAAAATCTGGAATGAGATGTCCATGTGGTTCTTTGCAAAGCTCCGAAATATTCCTGGGAACCCAGAAAGACATGTGAATGTGCAGTGCTCTTCTTATGCTCAGCAAAGACCTAAGAAGACCCTAATTCCTCACCTCAGACTGACCTTGGGGCTCTGCTCAAGCAGGAAGTAAAGGCTAAAGCACAATTGTAAACTGCTTACTGGAATATTAAATACATGCTCCAGGGGCACCTGGGTGGCTCAGTGGGTTAAGGGACTGACTTCAGCTCAGGTCATGACCTCGTGGTCCATGAGTTCGAGCTCCATATCGGGCTCTGTGCTGACAGCTCAGGGCCTGGAGCCTGCTTCAGATTCTGTCTCTCTCTCTCTCTCTCTCTCTCTCTCTCTCTGCCCTCCCCCACTCATGATCTGTCTCTCTCTCAAAAATGAGTAAACATTAAAAAAAATTTTTTTTAAAACATGCTCCAACACATACACAGAGCAGTGCTTAGACTGAAATTTATCATTGTAAACACCTGTATTAAAAAAGAGAAAAAATGTTAAATCAATAAACTGACTTTCCACTATAGGAAACTGAAACAGGAGAGCAAATGAAACTTAAAGCAAACAGAAGAAAGGGAAAAAAAAAAATTAGAGTGGAAAAAAATAAAAAAGAATTAAAAAATTAATAAAACCAATTAAACCAAAGCTGGTTTCTTAAAAAGAAAATGAACAAAATTGACAAAATTTTAGGTGGCTTGACCAAGCAAAAAAGAAGTCTCAAATTACTAAGATCAGGAATGAAAGAGGGGACATCAGTACTGACCATACAGATAAAAGGATTATAATAGAAGCTCTGAGGAATAGTATATAAACAAAATAGATAACTTACATGAAATACACAAATTTCTAGAAGGACAAAACTAATAAAAGTGGAAAAAGAAAATGTAAACATGTTTATATATACCTGGACACCTAGCTGGCTCAACTCTTGATCTCAAAGCTGTGGGTTTGAGCCCATGTTGGGAGTAGAGGTTACTTAAAAATACCATCAGAGAGATCCTATTAGTAATAAAAAAACTTCCCATAGGGGCCTCTGGGTGGCCCAGTCGGTTAAGTATTTGACTCTTGGTTTTGGCTCAGTTCATCATATCACAGCTCGTTGGGCTCTGTGCTAATGGCAGCCTTTTTGAGATTCTCTCTCTCTCTCTGCCCCTCTCTCCCTCTCCCCCACTTGCACTCTCTCTCTCTCAAAAACAAACAAACATAAAAAAAAAAACCAAAACTTCCCACAAATAAAAGTCCAGGCCTGGATGTCTTCAATGCTGAATTCTACCAAACCATTAAAGAAAAATTAATATCTATCTTTCACAAAGTCTTCCAAAAAATATAAGAGGAGGGAACACTTCCTAACTCATATTATGAAGCTAATATTGCTCTAACATCAAGATCAGACAAAGATACCACAAGGAAAGAAAACTATAGGCCAACATTTTTTATTAATATAGATGCAAAAATTCTCAAGAAAATACTCACCAGTCAAACTCAGCAATATGGTAAAAGACTATATGCTATAACCAAATGAGATTTTTCCCCGGAAGGCATGTTTTGTCTAGCATACAAAAATCACCAATGTAATGAAACATTAACACAATAAAGGATAAAAAGGGGCGCCCGGGTGGCTCAGTCAGTTAAGTGTCCGACTTCAGCTCAGGTCTTGATCTCACACTCCATGAGTTCTAGCCCCACGTCAGGCTCTGTGCTGACGGCTCAGAGCCTGGAGCGTGTTTCAGATTCCGTGCCTCCCTCTCTCTCTGACCCTCCTCCGTTCATGCTTTGTCTCTCTCTGTCTCAAAAATAAATAAAAACATTAAACTTAAAAAAAAGATAAAAATGTGATCATCTCAATAGATACAAAAGATAATTTGATAAAATCCAGCACACCATATGACTTCACTCATATGTAGAATTTAGGATACAAAACAGATGAACATAAGGGAAGGGAAGAAAAAATAATATAAAAACAAGGAGGAGGATAAAACATAAGAGACTCCTAAATACAGAGAACAAACTGAGGGTCACTGGATGGGTTGTGTGTGAGGGGGGATGGGCTAAATGGATAAGGGGCATTAAGGAAGACACTTGTTGGGATGAGCACTTGGTGTTATACATAGATGATGAATCACTGGAATCTACTCCTTAAATCATCATTGCACTATATGCTAACTAACTTGGATGTAAATTAAAAAAAATAATAAATAAAAAAATTTTTAAATTTCATTTTTAAGTATTCTCTACACCCAACATGCAGCTCAAAGTTATAACCCTGAGATCAAGAGTTCCATGCTGTACTGACTGAGCCAGCCAACCAACCCCCAAAATTCAACATTCCTGATAAAAGCTCTCAGAAGATTAAGGAAAGAAGGAAACTTTCTCAACCTGATATATGACATTGATGAAGAAAACTATAGCTAACAATGCACTTACTGGTAAAAAAACTAAATACTTTCCCTCTAATTTCAGGCACAAAACATGGATATCTATTCTCATTACATCTATCCAACATTGCCCTCAAGTTTCTATCCAGTGCAATAAGACCATTAAATAAATAAATAAATAAATAAATAAATAAATAAAGTCATCAAGATTGGACAGGAAGAAATTAAAATTTCTTTAATGTAGATGACATGACTTTTATGCAGAAGATCCTATTGTATCTACAAAAGAATACTAGAACTAATAAATGTGTTTAGCAAGGTTGTAGGATACAAGATCAATACACAAAAATCAATTGCATTTCTATATACTGCCAGTAAAAACTCAGAAATTGCGGTTTAAAAATGCCATTCACAACGGTATCAAAAAGCATAACATACTTAGGAATAAATTTTTGTTTATTTAAATTTTTTTTTTCATGTTTATCTTTGAGAGAGAGTGTGTGTGTGGGAGGGGACAGAGAGAGAGAGAGAGAGACAGAATCCAAAGCAGGCTCTAGGCTCTGAGCTGTCAGCACAGAGCCCAGACTCACAAACCACAAGATCATGACCTGAGCCACAGTCTGATGCTTAACCAACTGAGCCACCCAGATGCCCTAGGAATAAAATTTTAAAAAGAAGTGTAAGACTTATACAATGAAACTACAGCACATCATTGAAAGAAAGAAGACCTAAACAAATGGAAACACAAGCCATACTAATGGATGGAATATTTAATATTGTGCAGCTGGGAATATGCCTTTAATTGAGCTACAGATTACATGCAATCCCTATAAAAATCTCAGCTGCCATTTTTTGCAGGATTAAGCAAGCTGATCCAAAAACTCATATGGAAACTCATATGGAGATTTCGAATAGCCAAACGATCTTTTGTTTTAAAATTTTTTAATGTTTATTTATTTATTTTTGAAAGAGAGAGAGAGAGAGAGAGACAAAGCAGGGGAGAGGTAGAGAGGGAGGGAGACACAGAATCCAAAGCAGAGCTGTCAGCACAGAGTCCGATGTGAGGTTTGAACCCACGAACTGTGAGATCATGACCTGAGTGGAGGTCGGACGCTCAACCGACTGAACCACCCAGGCGCCCCAATAGCCAAACAGTCTTGAAAAATAATGACAGACTTGGAGGAGTCACACTCCCCAATTTCAAAACTTACTAAAAGCTACAGTAATCAAAATAGTTTGTTGGTGGCATAAGGATAGACATATAGATCAATGGAATAGCATGGAGAATCCAGAAATAAATCCTCACACTCATGGTCCTTGACAAGGGTGCTAAGAAAATTGAATAGGAAAATCATAGTTTTTTAACGAGTGGTGCTGGGAATAACTGGATATCCACAAGTAAAAGGATGAAGTCGAACTCCTACCATCCACAAAAATGAAGTTGAATCTCACATCATTTATAAAAATTAACCAAAAAAGGAACATCAACTTAAATGTAAGAGCTAAAACTATAAACTCTTAGAAGAAAACCTAGGTGAATACCTTTGTGACCTTGAGTGAAGCAATGTTTTCTTAAATATGATGCCCAAAGCATAAAGCATAAAAGAAAAAATAGATCATTGAACTTCATCGAAATCAAAAACTTACGAGCTTCAAAGAATTCCATCAAGAAAGTGAAGACAACCCACTGAATGAGGGAAAATATTTGCAAGTTATGTATCTAATAAACATCTAGGACCCAGAATATATAAAGAACTCTTAACAACAACAAAAGACAAGTCAATTGAGAGAAGTGCAAAATATTTGAATAGTCATGACTTAAAAAAAAAAACAAAAACAAGCACAGGGAAAATGCTTTACATTATCAGTGATTAGAGAAATGCAAATCAAACCACAATGAGCTACCCCTTCACACTAGGATGACTATAATCAAAACAATAGGATAATAATCAAAATAACAGATAGTGAGTATTGGCTAGTTATATGTACAAGTTAAAACACTCATCAGTTGCTGGTGGGGATATTAAATGGCACAGCCACTTTGGAAAAAAGTTTGATAGTCCTTCAAATGGTAAATACAGAGCTATCATACGATTCACCACTCCTAGAGAAGTGGACACATATATTCACACAAAAACTTACACACAAAATATCACAGCAGCCTTATTTGTAACAACCAAAAGATGGGAAAAAGCAAATGCCCATCAATTAATGAATGTGGTATATCTGTATGCAATATCATTTGGCAGAATGAAGTGCTGATACATGCTACAAAACAGATGAGCCTTAGAAAAACACTAAGAGGGGCGCCTGGGTGGCTCAGTTGGTTGGGCAACTGACTTCAGCTCAGGTCATGGGTTCGAGCCCCGCGTTGGGCTCTGTGCTGACAGCTCAGAGCCTGGAGCCTACTTCAGATTCTGTGTCTCCCCCTCTCTCTGCTCCTTCCCTGCTCACACTGTGTGTCTGTCTCTCAATAATAAATAAATGTTAAAAAAAAAATTGAAAAAAAACACACTATTAAAAAAAAAAAGAAAAAGAAAAACACTAAGAGAGGAGCGCCTGGGTGGTTCAGGCAGTTGAGCATCCTACTTCAGCTTAGGTCATGATGTCACCATTCGTGTGAGTTTGAGCCCCATGTCGGGCTCTGTGCTGACAGCTTCGAGCCTGGAGCCTGCTTTGGATTCTGTGTCTCCCTCTCTCTCTGTCCCTCCCCTGCTTGTGCTCTCTCTGTCTTAGAAATAATAAATGAATAAACTTTAAAAATAAATAAATACGGGGCAGCTGGGTGGCTCAGGAAGGGCAGAGAGAGAGGGAGACACAGAATCCCAAGCGGGTTCCAGGCTCGGAGCTGTCAGCACAGAGCCCAATGGGGTGCTTGAACTCATGGACCATGAGATGGTGACCTGAGCTGAAGTCGGATGCTTAATCGACTGAGCCACCCAGGTCCCCCTCATTATTTTATAAAAATTAATTAGAAAATAGATGTTTTTGAAAATTGTTATATTTATGAAACCACATCTTTATGGGGCTGTGCTCATTTTTTTTATTTTATTATCTATTATTAATTTATTATCATATGTGATTATCATTATTTTGATTTGTAATGGCCTGTTATTGGCAAAGAGATTTATGAATAAATGTTCAAAATAAACATGATAGATTAAAAAGAAAACAAAGCTAATAAATTATGGTTTTTAAATTAATGAGGTATACATGGCTCTGAGCTCTTGAGATAAATTTTCATGGTTGTCAGCCAAGAGAAAAAAGAGCAGGAATAGAAGGGAGAGAGGAAAGAATCCAGGAAGGAAGAGAAACAGAGATGGAGAGACAGAACACATAAAAACTAGTGGACAGGGGTGTCTGGGTGGCTCAGTCAGTTAAGTGTCCAACTCTTGATTTCAGCTCAGTTTGTGAGTTCTAGCCCCGTGTTGGGCTATACACTGACAGTGTGGAGCCTACTTGGGATTCTCTCTCCCTTTCTCTCTGCCCCTCCCCTGCTGTCTTTCTCTCTCAAAATAAATAAATAAACATTTGAGAGGAATTAGTGGATAAACAAAAAAAGACAAGCAGATAAAGATTCAGAGGAAAGGAGACAAGCACACATGCGCCAAGGAAGAGGAGGAAGCCCTTTAGTTACAAAGGACTCGACGTAAGAGAAAAATACAATGGAGCTAGACATACAAAGAAGAACAAGGAAAAAAAAGCAAGAAAGAGAAAAAAGAAAAAGACCAAAGAAAGATGATCAGTAGCTTTTTATTATTATTATTATTATTATTATTATTATTATTATTATTATTATTATTTTAACGTTTATTTATTTTTGACAGACAGAGAGAGAGAGAGACAGCATGAGCGGGGAGAGGCAGAGAGAGAGGGAGACACAGAATCCGAAGCAGGCTCCAGGCTCTGAGCTGTCAGCACAGAGCCCGACACGGGGCTCGAACTCACAGACTGCGAGATCATGACCTGAGCCGAAGTCGGACGTTCAACCGACTGAGCCACCCAGGCGCCCCATGATCAGTAGCTTTTAAAGTTTAAGTGCAAAAATTTATTATGTTTCACTGTATCAGCCAGTGACATTTAAAACATATAACTGCTCATTATCAAAACTATTTGAAATTGTAATTAAAATGCTAGCCAAAATTCTAACTTGGTGATTTCCTCTAATCCTTCTGAAGTTCTCCTCTGAATGTGACCATCACAATAATTCACCAAGGAAAAATTATTATTGTAGGTGCAGCTGAGGAGTCCAGAAACACAATTATCACGGTGGCAGGGGTAAGATTCGGAGGATTTCCATTTCTTTTGTGTTAATTATTGTCATAGAAGAGAAATGACCAGAAGAAAGCTATAATTGTCAATAAGCTAGAGCTTAGCAACTTAAAATATACCAAAGCAAGAAAGCTTTATTATTAAATAACAATGAATATGTTGTGTCTCTTTGGACTTCTACTTGAGCAAAGGTGAAGGGGCTACTCTTATTCCTTACAAAGGGAATAAAGCCCACTGCTGTTGGAATTCAAGGTGTTCAAAATAAATACGATTCTATATGGCACTCCAGAGATAATGTCTTAATGGTAACTCCCTCCCCCCCCAAAATTGAGGCGGAAGAAAAAAAAATACAAAAAATAAGCTCATGTAGATTTTAAAAATGAAAAGCATCAACAGTTATGAAGTTCTAAGATATGACATGGCATGAAATACTGATGAGTGGTCTCTATTTCATTCAGGTAAACTTGAATAAGTTCAGGCAATGCAGATGCTTTAAAAACAAAAGGTAAATGAAGTTTTATGAGTTCATTTGGTTTGTAGAAATTCACTGAACTATGTAGTTATAACATATGGTTTTTTCCTGTACACATATTATTCTTTAAGAAATAGTTGTTTTTGAATCAAATCATGTTTTATGCTATTATTTCATTAATATTAAAATATTTACTAAATATCCACACATATGTTCTGCTCTGCCAATACCAAAGGAGGTAAAACACACAGATATAGCCTCAGTCTTCTTGTACTTCTCTTTCTCAGTTAGATAATGTATGTGAAGAGAGACATAAAACAGACCAATAGACACTCAGTGAGCTGACCACTGATGGACACAAGTGCTACATATCTTTGTATACGATAACACCACAGCTAAGTACTAGCATCTTTTCTTTAAGATAATTTGTTTATCCTTTGTTTTTGATTAATTGCCCATGGATCATTTAGAAATAGTATCTGCCCAGGGGTGCCTTTGCTGGCTCAGCTGGTGGAGTGTGGAATTCTTGATCTCGGGGTTATAAGTTCAACTCCCACACTGGGCGAAGAGATCACTTGAAAATACAATCTTAAAAAAAATAATAAAGGAAGAAGAAATAATATCTATTCAGATCTTTCAAAGCCCATCAGATTAATAACTCATTATTAATGGCATACAATGTGCTCTGTCGCCTTCCTTATTCCTTAAACCAATGTTTCTAAAACTTACTGTCTTTCACTTACTATCTTCACAATTTTTGCAATATCATCATGCCAAGTGTGCTATTATTTTAAAAATAATTTTAACTCCGATTCCTTTCATTGTAATACCTACTTTAACCTAGTCCTAAACATTGATATCTATAGAATCACAGATTTGCTTTTTAAAAACGGTATGCGTGGGTATCCTCAACTAAAATAACCACATGAGTGCTCAGTGGTATGCTAACCACACTTAAATAACCACGGTGTTAATCGAGTCAGCTTTGCTATCACCCAGCAAGAATGATAAATGTACCAACATAGAATCCTGCCCTACAGGACATAAGAAGCTCTATCTTCTATCTCAAAAGGTAGTCTTATTTTTTGTAATCTCTTGTAAGTAGACACCTTCCAAGATATGCATAATGAAGAATATATAAGGAAATCTGAGTTTCTTAATTTAACTTGTTCATATATTTCACAGATGAGAATATCTCTTAAACATTTATCTCTGAGTTTTTCTTTCAATTTCTTCAGATTTAATAATTACTGACATTTACTCTAATAATAATGACACAAATATATTGCTGTCTCTTACTTTTTAACATGCAGAACAGTGTAAATCAACCACAGCATCTGTGGAGTTTAAATAATAAGTAAGGGGAAGAATTGGATTGGGAGAATAAATAAGGCTTTCTTTGCTCATTTATTCAACAAATGGCTGCTGCCCTTTTTCTTGGTGCTAAAGATACATCAATAAAAAACTATTAAAAAAATAGGTAAACCACTGTTGTCATGCATACATAATAATTAGTATAATACAAAGTTTTATGGAAAAGTTTTAAAAGACACATTTGTTTTTGAGATGCTTCCACTAGTGTTTTTTTAGTATCTCATTCCTTAAATAGTAACCTAATTTTGAAAATCTCCAAAGTTTTAATTAATATTTTAATTCATATTTATAATAATTATTAAAAATATTCTCAGCATTTGGGTATAATAAAATATTTTCAGGGACACCTGGATGGCTCAGTTGGTTAAGCATCCTGACTTTGGCTCAAGTCATGATCTGACGGTTTATGGGTTTGAGCCTCGTGTTGGGCTCTGTGCTGACAGCTTGGAGCCTGGAGCCTGCTTGGAATTCTGTGTCTCCCTCTCTCTGTCCCTCCCCTGCTCACGCTCTGCCTCTCTCTCTCTCTCTCTCTCTCTCAAAAATAAATAAACATTAAAAAAATATTTCCAACATATAGAAAAGTGCAGATAATAATAGAAGACTTCATTCTTCCATGTATTCAGACTAAAAACATTGGGATCACTGACTCCTTTCACTTACTATGCTTCACAATTTTCTGCAATATCATTATATCAACTATGCTATTGTTTGAAACAATACTTGAACGATGATTAATTTTCCTTTCATTCTGAACCTACTTGATTCCTCTCCTTTACCAATACCTCCCGTATTATGTCGAATGTACCTTCAAAGTATATCCAGAATTCTACCACTTCTCATCATTCCACAGCCACCATCTTGGCCCAAGACACCATCATCTGTTGCCTGAATTATTACAATAGCCTCACAGTGGATCTGACAACTTCTGCCCTTGCCCTCCTCCCCACCCGTAGTGGGTTCTCAACACAGCACCCAAAAGAATCCTGTTAAAATATCAGTCCAATAATATTCTTCCTCTGCTCAAATCACTACAATGAATTCTCATACAGAATAAAAGCAGAGTTCTTAATATTCTATTTCTATGAGTTGTCTGTTTTTGTAAATAGTTGTTGTAGATTCATTTTCACTGTTAGATGATATTCTCTAGTAAGAAAATAACTCATTTTTTTCTAATCCACTCTTTTATCTATGGACGTTTGGGGTCTTTAATTTGTTTTGCTATTATAAATAATGCTGACACAAGAAATGCTAAGGGAGGGGCACCTGGGTGGCTCAGTCGGTTAAGCGTCTGACTTTGGCTCAGGTCATGATCTCACGGTTTGTGGGTTTGAGCCCCCCATCTGGTTCACTGCTGTTGGTGTGGAGCCTGCTTCAGATCCTCTGTCTCGCTCTCTCTGACCCTCCCCTGCTATCACTCTCTCTCTCAAAATAAATACATGAAAAAAAAAAAAAAAGAAAGAAAGAAATGCTAAGGGGAATTCTTAAAGATGTAGACAATGATATAAGATGTAAATTCAGAAGTACAGGAAGGAATAAATAACTCTTACATTTATGGTCAATTGTTTTCAACATGGGTGCCAA
The DNA here is from genome assembly GCF_018350215.1 of Panthera leo. NCBI lineage: Eukaryota > Metazoa > Chordata > Mammalia > Carnivora > Felidae > Panthera > Panthera leo. Next base: position 109,659,031 of record NC_056684.1, read on the forward strand.
GAAATCTGATGGGGAAAAATAGTTTTTTCAGTGAATGGTGTTGGGACACATGAAAATTGGATATTCACATGGAAACGAATGAAGCTGGATTCCCACATCACACTATATGTGAAAATTAACTCCAAATGCATCATTGACCTAAAGGTAAGAACTAAAACCATAAAACTCGTAGAAGAAAACTTAGGTGTGTATCTTCATGGCTTTAGGGTAGGTGATGGTTTCTCAAAAAACATAGTAACAAAAGGAAAAATAGGTAAATTGGACTTTGTCCGAATTAAAACCTTTTGTACGTTATTATTATTATTATTATTATTATCATTATTATTACCTTTTGTACTTTAAAGGAAATCATCAAGAAATGAAAAACCAATACACAGAATGGGAGACAAAATATTTGCAAATCATATATCAGAAAAGGGACTTATATTCAGAATGAGTAAAGAATTCTTACAACTCAAAAATAAAAACACAAACAACCTCATTTTTAAAACGAGCAAAGCATCTGAATAGACATTTCTCCAAAGAAGATATGTAAATAGCCAGTAAGTGCATAAAAGGTGTTCAACATGCAAATGAAAACCACAATGAGATACTACTTGACACATAGTAGAACAGCTAAAATGAAAAAGACAGACAATAATTAAGTGTTGGTGAGAATATGGAAAAATTGGAACCATCATACATTGCTGGTGGGATTGTAAACTGGTGCACTTTGGAAAAATATCTGACTGTTCTTCAAAAAGTTTTAAACATATTGCTACCACATAATCCACAATTGAAGACTTATTCGATTGAGAGGCCTTGGCAAATGACCTATAGTGAGCATTACTTTCTTCATTTATGAACTGAATACTTGTGTGTTGATATTTTATATATTCAAATTCAAACAATAACAACAAAAACCAAATCTGTGGTTTTCCAAAGATACTTATAAGAAAGTGAAAAGTAAGGGGGCACCTGGGTGGTTCAGTTGGTTAAGTGTTGGACTCTTGATCTCAGCTTAGGTCATGATCTCACAGTTGGCGAGTTTGAGCCCCGAGTTGGTCTCTGTGCTAACAGTGTGGAGCCTGCTTGGGATTCTCTCTCCCTCTCCCTCTCCCTCTGTGCTCTTCCCCTGCTCGCTCTCTCTTGTGCGTGAGCGCATGCGCATGCACATGCACCAAATAAAGAAATAAACTTTAAAAAACAAATGAAAAGTCAAATCACAGGCTGGGAGAAAATGTTTGCAAGCTAGTACATAAATATGATGATTGTATAAAGAACTCTAACAACAATATAAAAACGAATAGTCCAATTAAAATGGACAAAATATTTCAACAGACACTTCACAAAAGAAGATATACACACATAAATGTCTATGTAGGCACATACATATATTAAAGTCTAATCAGCAAATGGAAAGCTGCTCAATATCACTAATCATCAAGGAAACGCATATCAAAACCACATTGACATACCTCTTCACATCCATTGGAATGATTAACATTAAAAAGACTGATGATACCAAGTGTGGTAATTGGAAATATTGTACATTGCCCGTGGAAGTGTAAAACGGTCCTATCACTTGGAAAAACAATTTCACAATTTTATATAAAATTAAGCATACATCCACTAAGTTTCATAGCAATTGCACTCCTAGGTATTTACCCAAGAGAAATGGAAACATATGCCTATAATATGATTTGTACAGAATATTTACAGCAGACTTATCTATAATAATCCCAACTGGAAACGATCCAGTAGCCATCAGTGAGTATGATATTAGCTAGCAATAAAAATGAACAAACTGCTGTTACATACGAAAACACAAATGAATCTGTAGGGGCAAGGGCAGGCTGACCCAAGATAGACCACTTTGGCAGGAAGATTATCTTGAGTTAAAAGCAATCAAAATCTAGTAGACTCAGGAAAAGCTCTTTACATGCCCCCTCAACTACCTACTTGTACCAGGAAGAGAGCTATTCACAGAGATTCCTCCTTATCTAAGAAACTTGTCTGCAGAGCAGAGCAACCTTTGTTTTCCAAACGTCTCCTCTCACCTTCCTGCTAATGGTCCTCCTTTTCTTTGTATACCCCTAACTCTACCCTTCTCTTTACCTCAGATAAGCCTGATGTTGCCTGTCTCTGAAATTCCATATCTATGTGGATTCTGTATACCTATAAAGGTAAATTTGATTTTCTCCTGTTAATCTGTCTCATGTCGATTTGATTCTTAGTCCAACTAGAAAGACCTTAAGGGGGTAACGGAAATTTCTTCCCCCACAACAAATCTCAAAAACATTCTTTTAAGAGAAAAAAAGCCCACACAAAAGAATTTGTACTGTATAATTTCATTTATATAAATTCTAGAGCAGGTAAAACCAATCTATGGTTGCCTGGAGGAAGGAATTGACTATGAAGAGGCACAGGAGAGATTTCTGGAGTTATGTAAATGTTCTACATTTTGATTGTGGAAATGGTAGCATGGGTATATATGTTCACCAAAACTCATCGAACTGAAATCTGTGCATTTTATTCTAATTAGATTATTCCTCAAACAAGTTTATTTTAAAAATAATACTACGAGAAACATATACCTGAGTCATTTTTATACATATACATTTTTGGGCATATCACATACATGTACATTTTGTGCTGGTCCCAGATAGACACAGTGTATACCTAGAAGTGGAAATCTTCCATCTCAGGCTTTGCAAATTTTTAGTTTTACAAGATAACGTGAGTTGATCTTCAAGACAACTTTACCAACTTACACTTGCACTAGCAGTGTCTAAGAGTTCCTGTAGATCTATGTCTTCATTAGCACTTGATACTTTCTGATTTCTTCATTTATCCAGTAGCTAGTGTGTAAAATGTTACCTCACTAGGGTCTTATTCTAACTTTTCTGAGTAGTAATAAGGTGGAACATTTTTTCCCACTTATTGACCCTTGAGATTTTCTCTTCTTTAAAGTTGCAGTTCGAGTATTCTATTTGTCTACTATTTCCAATCTATTTTGTACAAGTTCTACATGTTGTTAACCTTGAAAATGAAACTTCCCAGTTATTTTATTAGCAAAAGGTGAGTTTTTTTCAGCAATAGCAAGGAATTGCAATTTGGGAAAGCTAGCTTTGGCAAAGTCTATAGGCAAGTCCAACAAACAAAGGAGAGCTACACTCCTTTATAGAGGAAAGGGGGATGTTGGAAAAGCTGTTATAAACAAAAAAGTCCATTGGCATAAATTGGGAGTTGGAAGTATAGTAGCTTTTCATTGGCTGAGTTATGACAGTCTGACAGTTTCTCATTGGCTGGGCTATTGCCAGGGGAGGAGGTATCCTTTCTTCCTCTTCCAAGATAATAAAGTAGCATCCACCTGCAAGGTGCCTCTCTTCCTGTTGGGTCTGCAATTAACAAGTAGTAGGGCATGAGAGCTCCCCCTACTGAACCTGCTGACTCCATTTTAGTGACGTTTCCCTTAATTTTCACAATATATTCTGGATTCTAGATTTTTGTTTATTGTGTGTGCCAAAAATATCTCCTTCCTGTGATTTGTCTTTTCAGCTCTCCCTCCACCTTTTTCTGAGAGAGAGAGAGAGAGAGAGAGAGCACTTGAGCAGGGGAGAGGGCAGAGGGAGAGAGAGAGAGAATCTTAAACAGGCTCCATGCTCAGCATGGAGCCCGATACAGGGCTCCATCCCACCACCCTGGAATCATGACCTAGACCAAGATCAAGAGTCAGATGCTCAAACAACTGGGCCATCCAGGTGCCCCTACATCTAAATCTTTAATCCAGTATCTTAGTGTGGGTAAGGCTAAGCTTGTTATGGAAAAAAGAACCCAAAATAGAGGGCTTAAAAAATATAGACATTTTTCTCTTTCAAGTAACAGCACCAAAGTAAGCAGTTTAACCTGGATACTGGTTTTGCTTTCTGGGATCCTTCAGAGACCCCAGTTTTGACGATGTCTCTGCCAAGTGTAGTTTGCTCATTGCCATTATATGAATAAGATATATCCTTCCACCTATTTAGGCCTTCTTTAATTAATAGCTGTAGGAAGAAGACCAGACTCCTAGGGCTAGGGAACAAAATGGAAGAGCTAGCATGTATAGAATCTAGGGACTTGGAGGAAGGGCTCCCACAGGCTGTGCTTTGTTGCCTGCAACCACTGGCCCACCTGTAATTTCTGGTGGGCACCATTGGCCTGGTGCTCAGGTGCCCCACAGCTAGCGCTCAGATGTTTGGAGGAGCATTCTGAGATTGGTGGTGGAACTCCTGGGAGGAAGGTGCCAAGCGATTGACACAGTGAGTGCCAACAGCAGCAGAGGCTAGAGGTATAGCTGTCTTCATGCTGCTGGAGGGATCTGACTGGAACTAGAAGCAGGAAGTAAGTGTCTTCTCCCCTTCTGCCTTCCTATCTTGGTCTCCCATTGTCAAAACCCAAGAGAAATCATCTGGCAGGGGAACAAATAGTGCTGCAGTGGAAAACCTTGTGCATATTTTGTTTTGTTTTTCTGCAACTATGTCCTCAGGGCAAATTCTTAGTGGGATTATATGTAGCTTTGCTAGATATTGCCAATTTTTTTCTCTATATGGGATTGAACAATTTTGCATTCAGCAACAACATATGAGAGTGTTTTTCCACAGAGCCACAAGAACAGAGTGCATTGTCAGACCTTTGAATTTTTTGCCAGACTAATAGGTATTAGATGAGATTTCAGTGTAGTTTTAATTTGGATTTCTTTTATGAAGTTGAGATAGATATGTTTGAGATCTGTTTATATATCTATTTATATATTCATGTTTTATTTATTTTTGAGAGAGAGAGAGAGAGAGAGAGAGACAGTGTGAGCAAGGGAGGGGGAGAGAGAGAAGGAGACACAGAACTTCAAGCAGGCTCCAGGCTCTGAGCTGTCAGCAAAGAGCCCAATGTGGGACTTGAACCCACGAACCATGAGATCATGACCTGAGCTGAAGCTGGATGTTCAACTGACTGAGCCACCCAGGCACCCCTATTTATTTATCTTCTATATCTATTTATATATCTTTTTCTGTGAATTGCCTGTTCATGTCTTTTTCCCATTTTTTCTATTGGATTTTGATGATTCTACTCATTTTTAAACATACATTATGGTAATTAGTCCTTTGCCAATTAAATAACAATACCTCTTCCCAATTTGTCAGTCTTTTGACTTTGCTTATCAACTTACTTAACTCCAGAGGAAAAAAAAAATCATGTGAGTACCATTATGGGATTGCCTTACATTTATATGTTAATTCTGAAGAAAATTGACATCTTTTAAATTTTATTTCCTTTATCCAAGAGCATGAAATCCTTTGTTTTTCATTTGTTCAAGGCAAGTATTGTGTCTTTGAAGAGTAAAGATTTTTTTCATATAAATTTGCATGTTTCTTGTTAAATTTACCTTTAAGTATTTTATTTTTTGTTGCTTTTGTAAACATGATTTAGTTTTACATTAAATCTTTTATTGTTTGGAGCGCCTGGGTGTCTCAGTCGGTTAAGCGTCCGACTTCGGCTCAGGTCACAATCTCACAGTTCGTGAGTTCGAGCCCCACATTGGGCTCTGTGCTGACAGCTCAGAGCCTGGAGCCTGCTTCACATTCTGTGTCTCCCTCTCTCTCTGCCCCTCCCCTGCTCATGCTGTGTCTCTCTCTGTCTCAAAAAATAAAATAAACATTAAAAAAAAATCTTTTATTGTTTGATATATATGAAGGGTGTTGTTTTTGTATGTTAATTTAATTTACTTTTATTATTTTTAATGCTTTTTTTTGAGAGAGAGAGATTGAGACAGAGTGCAAGCAGGGGAGGGGCAGAGAGAGAAGGAGACACAGAATCTGAAACAGACTCCAGGCTCTGAGCTGTCAGCACAGAGCCCGATGGAGGGGGGCTTAAACTCACTATGAGATCATGACCTGAGCCAAAGTCAGAGGCTTAACTGACTGAGCCACCCAGGCATCCCTGTATGTTAATTTTAAACCTAGCAATGTTACTAAATTCTTTAGTGTCTGTGTTAGCTTTAGTATTTATTTTTGGAGTTTTCTAAGTGTATTTTCATAACATCAGCAATGTAATTTCACTTATTTTCAACTTTATGCCTTTAAATTGAATTGTTTTGTCTTATTACATTGGCTAATCGCTATTAAAATAGTAAGTTATTGGGGTGCCTGGGTGGCTCAGTTAGGTAGGTGGGTTAAGCATCTGACTCTTGATCTCAGCTCAGGTCTTGATTTCAGAGTCATGAATTCAAGCCTTGTGTTAGGCTCTGCACTGGATGTGAAGCTTACTTAAAAAAAAAAAAAAAAAGTACCGTGGAGATAGTGAGCATTCTTGCTTTGTTCCTGACCTTGGTAGGAATGCCACTAATGTTTCCCTGTAAGTAAGATGCTGAGGTATATTTTATTACATTATGAAATATCTATCAATTTCTATTTTATTGAATTTTTAAAAACAGAAATAGAGGAGTACCTGGGGGGTTCAGTCGGTTTAGCAGCCGACTCTTGATCTCAGTTCAGGTCTTGATCTCATGGTTGTGAGTTCAAGACCCATGTTGGGCTCCACACTGGATGTGGAGCCTGCTTAAAAACAAACAAACCAACCAGACAAACCAACAAACAAAAAAACAGAAATAGATATTGACTTGTGTCAAAGATCTTTTCAGCACTATGGAACTAATCTTATCATTTCCTCCTTGTATATATTATATCACTGGGTAAATTATATTAATGGTCTTCTTAGTGTGAAACCATCCTTATATTCTCAGAATAAATCCATCTTGGTCATAAAGATTTTTTGTTGTTGTTGCTGTTTGTTGTTTATTTATTTATTTATTTATTTATTTATTTTTTAATGTTTATTTTTGAGAGACACAGAGTGAGAGAGAGACAGCACCAGTGAGGAGGGGCAGAGAGAGAGAGGGAGACAAAGAATCTGAAGCAGGGTCCAGGCTCTGAGCTGCCGGCACGGAGCCCAACATGAGGCTCGAACTCATGAACTATGAGATCATGACCTGAGCTGAAGTGGGATGCTTACCCGACTGAGCCACCCAGGTGCCCCTGCTGTTTTGTTTTTTAAAGTTCTATTAGACTTTTTTTTTTTTTTTTTTTTAGCAGTTTTAGGTTTACACAAAAATTAAGAGGAGGATACAGAGAGTGTCCATATACCTCCTGCCCTCTACACACAAAGCCTCTCCCACTATCAACATCCTCCATCAGAGCAGTACATTTGTTATAACTGATGAACCTATATTGAGGAATCATTGTCACTCAAAGTCTATAGTATATTTATTAGGGTTTGCTCTTGGTGTTGTATATTCTACAGGTTTGGACAATTGTGTAATGACATGTATCCACCATTATATTATCATGCAGAATAGTTTTGCTGCCCTAAAAGTCATTTGTGGCCCACTTACTCATCCTTCTTTCCCCCGACTCCCTGGAAACCACTGACCATTTTATTGTTCCCACAGTTCTGCCTTTTTTAGAGTGTCATATTTTTGGAGTCATACAGTGTGTAGTGTTTTCAGATTATCTTCTTTCACTTAGTAACATGCATTTAAGTTTCTTCTGTGCCTTTTCATGGCTTGATAGCTCATTTCTTTTTAGCACTGAATGATATTCCATTGCCTGGATGAACCACAATTTATTTATCATCTACTGAAGGATATATTAGTTGCTTCCAAGTTTTGGCCATTATGAATAAAACTGCTACAAACATCCATACAGGTTTATGTATGGATAGATGTTTTCAGCTCATTTGAGTAAATACTAAGCAGTAGGATTGCATAATTTTTGAAAATGTTTATTTATTTTGAGAGAGAAAAAAGTGAGGGAGGGAGACAAAAGGAAGGAGGCGTGGAGAGAGAGGGAGGGAGAGAACCCCAAGCATGCTCTGCACTGTCAGTATGAAGCCTGATGTGGGCTCACCAGGTGCCCTGCATAATTTTTTCAGATATGCTTTTGGATTCCGATTCTAATATTTGATTTAGAATTTTTTATATCCATATCTTTCAATGAGAGTTGTGCAATATTTGTCATATTTTGAAATGATGTTATACTGGCTTCAAAAATAAAACCAATTTGGAAGGCTTTCTTCTTTTGAAATGCTCTGAAACAATGTATGTATCATCTAGGTATCAGATCTTTGAGGATTTAGAAGAATTTCTTTGTGAAATCATTTGGCCTGGTAGTTTTTTTGTGTGGATTGTTCTTGGATATCTTTATTTCTTCTAATAAAATTGGTTTTTCGAGACTTTCTATATTTAGTGGGAATAATTTGGGCATTTTGTAGTCTAGGTTTTCAAATGTATTTTCATAATACTATGAAAATAATTACATAATGCCATGTCACTTTCTATTTCAATGGCCAGCTCTCTTATCATTTCTTATTTTGAATGTTTATGCTTTTTTCCTTTTTTTTCTGGATTAGGTTTCTTAGTGGTCTGTCATTGAAATCTTTTTTTTCTTCAAAAGTCAGCAGATTTATTTTATTTATTAGTTTTATTGGTTTTATGTATTCAACTTCATTGATTTCTGTTTTTATCTTTATTTTATTCCTTCTGCTTTTTTTTAGTTTAGCTCTTTTTCCCCAAAATTTTAATTTAAATTCTAGTTAGTTAATATACAGTGCACTATTGGTTTCAGGAGAATTCAGTGATTCACTAATTACATACAAAAAGTTGTGCTCATCATAACAGGTGCCCTCCTTAATACCAATCACCCATCTAACCTACCACCCCCACTTCCTCCCTCCATTTACCCTTAGTTTGTTCTCTATTTTTAAGAGTCTCTCATGGTTTGTTTACCTCTCTCTTACCTCCCCCCCCCCATATGTTTATCTGTTTTGTTTCTCAAATTCCACATGTGAGTGAAATCATGTGGTATTTGTCTTTTCTCTGACTGACTCATTTCATTTAGTATGATACACTCTAGCTCCATCCACATCATTGCAAATGGCAAGATTTCATTCTTTTGAAGGCTGAGTAATAATCCATCATATATACATATATATTATATATATGTATATATGATATATATACCACATTTCCTTTATTCATTCATCAGTCGATGGATATTTGGGCCCTCTCCATAGTTTGGCCATTGTCGATAATGCTGCTATAAACATCAGGGTGCATGTACCCTTGCAAACCTGTAGTTTTGTATCCTTTGGGTAGATACCTAGTAGTGCAATTGCTGGATCATAGGGTAGTTGTATTTTTAACTTTTTTGAGGAAGCTCCATACTGTTTTCCAGCGTGGCTGCACCAGTTTGCATTCCCACCAACAATGTAAGAGGGTTCCCCTTATCTCCGAATCCTTGCTAACACCTGATGTTTCCTGTGTTGTTAATTTTAGCCATTCTGACAGGTGTGAGGTAATAGCTCATTGTGGTTTTAATTTGTATTTCCCTGATGATGAGTGATGTTGAGCATCTTGTCATGTGTCTTAGCCAAATAGATGTCTTCTTTGGAGAAGCATCTATTCATGGCTTTTGCCCATTTTGTCACTGGATTATTTGTTTTTTGGGTGTTGAGTTTGCTAAATTCTTTATAGATTTTTGTTACTAACCCTTTATCAGATATGTCATTTGAAAATATCATCTCCCATTATATAGACTGCCTTTTAGTTTTGTTGATTGTTTCCTTTGCTGTGCAGAAGCTTTTTATTTTGATGAAGTCCCAATAGTTTATTTTTGCCTTTGTTTCCCTTGCCTCTGGCGACATGTCTAGTAAGAAGTTGCTGCGGCCGAGGTCAAAAAGGCTACTGCCTATGTTCTCCTCCAGGACTTTGATGGTTTTCTGTCTCACATTTAGGTCTTTCATCCATTTTCAGTTTATTTTTGTATATGGTGTAAGAAAGTGGTCCAATTTTATTTTTTTGTATGTTGCTGTCCAGTTTTCCCAACACCATTTGTTGAAGAGACTGTCTTTTTTCTATTGGATATTCTTTCCTGCTTTGTTGAAGATGAGTTGACTATGGTTTAGCTTTTTGAATGAGAAATAGAATTCATTTATAGTCATTCTTTTATTTTTGTTGTATAAATACTTGAAGGCTACATGTTTTCCCCTAATCACTGATTTTTTATAGATTATATTTTTATGTAGATATATATTATTTCCATTATTTGTTAGTTTTTAGAAATTATGACTTCACTTTGTATACTAGTTTTTATCTCATCCAATACTCATTTAATAGCAGCACACTTTAAACTTTCTAGGTGAAAAGGATTGTTTGTTTTCTGATTTTGTTATTAACTTTTAGTTTTATTATAGTGTTTATTACTATTATTATTTAATTAAAATACTATTTGCATTATTCATAGTTTATTCTATCATTGAGGAGTAACACAGTACAAAGTCAGTTTTCATGACTGAGTCCATATGTGCTCAGGAAGAAAGGGTACTCTATTTTTTTTTTTAATTTTTTTTTTTGACGTTTATTTTTTATTTTTGAGACAGAGAGACAGAGCATGAATGGGAGAGGGGCAGAGAGAGAGGGAGACAGAATCGGAAGCAGGCTCCAGGCTCTGAGCCATCAGCCCAGAGCCCGACGCAGGGCTCGAACTCACGGACCGCGAGATCGTGACCTGGGCTGAAGTCGGACGCTTAACCGACTGAGCCACCCAGGCGCCCCAAGGATACTCTATTTTTGAGTTATACATTTGAATATACCCATGAGATCTACTTTATTATGTTGTTTAGATTTTTTGTACCTCTAAAATGATCCTTTAGACCTGCATTGGCTTTAGAGAGATGTTGATGTCTCTTATTTTTATTGTTATTTTTTTAAGTTTGTTTATTTATTTTGAGAGAGAGAATGCACATGAGTGGCGGAGCTTTAGAGAGAGAGGGAGAGAGAGAATCCCAAGAAGGCTCTGTGCTGTTGGCACAGAGCCAGAAGTAGGGCTGGATCTCAGGAACTGAGAGATCATGACCTGAGCCAAAATTAAGAGTTGGACACTCCTCTGACTGAGCCACCCAGGTGCCCCTTTATTGTTTTGTATTGTAAGTTGAATAGTATGGTTAATTCAATGATTTGCATTTGAGAGTAAAACAAACAACAAGATATATACAACAGGATTCTTCTAAATGATACATTTATTTCTGCTAAAAACTTCTCTAAATTCTCATCCACGGACTGCCAGTACTAGTTTTATGTCATTAGGCAAATATTTTCTCTAAAGCCTGTCTGTCTTCTGTGTAAAATAAGGTGTGCTGTGGGATATTTCTTTAATTCAATACTATAATTTACCAGTGCAATAAAAGTGCTTTTGAAATAATACCCACTGTTGCTGACTAAAATTATTGCAATAACAGCTATTATTTGTTGAGTGCTTACTGCCTGCCAGGCTCCATGCTTAGCATTTTACATATATATTTGACCTGAATCGTGACATACTCGTTTTAGTTTTTCTTCCAACTCTAGAATGTTGGCCTCTCTGATTCAACTGGCAGAAACTTGATTGATTGGCTCAGTATTTTAGGAGACCATCTACTGCATAAATTGGCAGAGCATTTGACAGGTTGCTGGACCCAACTTTCTACTCGAATCAGGACAATGGCCAGAGAGATCATTTTGGTCAAGGGAGAAATTAGCCAACGTTAATTCCTGTTAGTTTTCCAGGTTTGGCAGGAAACAAGAGCAGAATGAGATAAGAGCTCAGACCTTTACAGGGTGTGATTGGACTCTTGGACAAAGAGGAACAGAGCCATTTTCCTGGCCAGCTATTTTCATCCCCAGCTTAAACAACTGCTCCCAATATGGTAAAAAATATCGTGGTGAAAGATTGTCCCTTGAGATCAGCAGACCTGGCATCCTAACAGGGAGTGTTTAGCTCTAAGCCAATGTCCTTTTGTATTTATACTAACTTTGTTGTTGTTGTTGTTGTTGTTGTTGTTTAAAGTTTATTTATTTATTTTGAGAGAGAACCCCAAACAGGCTCCTCACCATCAGCACAGAGCCCAATGTGGGTCCCTGTGTCAGGAACTGGGAGATCCTGACCTGAGCCCAATTCAAGTCAGACGCTTAACCCACTGAGCCACCCAGGCATCCCGGTAGTAACTTTGTTGATAAAATAGAAGCAAGTAGCTGGGCGCCTGGGTGGCTCAGTGGGTTGGTAGCAAGGTGCCTGGGTGGCTCAGTGGGTTGAGCCTCTGACTTCCACTCAGGTCATAATCTTGCGGCTCACGAGTTTGAGCCCGACATCGTGCTCACTGCAGTCAGTGCAAAGCCTGCTTCTGCTCCTCTGTCCCCTTCTCTCTGCCCCTTCCCCACTTGTGCTTTCTCAAAAATAAACATTAAAAAAAAAAAATAGAAGCAAGTAATAAGATGGTCTCATCCTGCCTCAGATTAAGTAACATAATAGCCGCCCCTTCAGCTAAAGATACTTTGTGTTGTTCTTTAAACTCACTTATCCATCTGGCCAATCATTTAACATTATTATTTTCTATTATCATCAGGGTTGATAAATATATGATACTAGTGTCAATTCCTCCTCCTTCTGTGCCCCTGGCAGAGACTCAGTTACTATTCAATTTGTATCCTTTCTTGCTAAATTTAGATGAAGCGCTACAATCCTTCTCAATACAGCACCCAAATTCAAGACTAGGATTTGCTCCTGGTATAAAATCCATTGCCATTCTTATTTAGGCTCTGTGGATGCCAAGACGAGGATCTGGGCAAGTCTAGTGTGGGATACAGGAATGTAAACAACGATTCTAGTTCTGAGCAATCCATGCTTCGACAGAGAGAAGTTGCGGCTTAATTTAAGAGTGGTCATGGGGGGGCGGGAAGGAGGGGAAAAGAGGTGATGAGCATGGAGGAGGGCACCTGTTGGGATGAGCGCTGGGTGTTGTATGGAAAGCAATTTGACAATAAATTTCATGTTAAAAATAAAAAAAAATTTTTAAAAAGAGTGGTCAATTGTTTTTTTAGAAGAATTTATTTATTTATTTATTTATTTATTTATTTATTTATTTAGAGAGGGCGCAAGTGAGTGAGGGGCAGAGAGAGAGAGAGAGAGAAGCGGGGCTTGTGTTCACTCTGTGAGGGGCTCGTGCACACCCGATGCGGGCTCAAGCTCACGAACTGTGAGATCGTGACCTGAGCTGAAGTCAGATGCTTAAGCAACTGAAACACCCAGGCACCCAAAGAGTGGTCAATTGAATTCCTTTAATGGCATGAGGATGTCCAACCTGCTTGAATGCCTCAGACCATGTTATTTGTCCCGCTCAGTGCCATGTGCGATTCCGTATTGAATGTCTGCTTCGGTAGTACTCACCATATGCCACAGCATGCTTGTGTACCAAGCCACGGATGTGCTTTCAGTTGGATCAATTTGCAAAACTTGTGTGTTTTTAGCACAACTGGAGCTGACAAAGTCCCTTAGGTGGGCTGTGGGGCCCAATGGGATTTTTTGCTATAAATACAGAGGCTGGTTGTAAATAATAGCTGAGAGGCATAACATGACATCATACCCTGTTGTTGTACTCTCTCTGTTTTTTGGTGCATGGGAGAATGTGGGCGGGGCTGGGTTCATGGCAACCTTACCCTGCGAGTCAGAGATTGGAAGCACATGAGCCATCCGTTCCCATGCTCAGTGTTGTGTTTCAAAAGAACCGGGTGTGCCTCTGTTTGGCTTAGCATTACATTTTATTTTCATTTCAAAGTGTGGAGGATCTGTTTCAGTACTCCTGCCATCGGTCGAATTTGTTGGTTTGGAAAGTAGGTATTACTTTTATATCCAAACTGACATGTCTAGGAGACACCATAGATCATTACAAGACTCTAATTGGGGACATCTGAAAACATTTTGAGACACTTTATTCTGGACTCTCTTGAGCACACTAGACACAATACGGAACAATAGTCCTTTCATTTCGCGGACTAGTGGCATAGATGCCTACAAGGGAACAATAATTAAGAAATGATTCATAATATTTTCTCCAGAGACTGTTGCCATGATGATTTCGCAGCATTTACTCTAAAGGAAGCAACCGATGTAAAATGGAAATGAATACCATGGATAGAACAGAAAAGGAAAATAACAGACAATGCTTTGTTAGAGCAGCTCCATACACCCGAGAGCCCAAACTTTCCCCAAATTGGCTCTTGGATTTGTATGTATTGTATCAGGCAAAATGGTTCTATGAAAAGACACCCTAGGACCAGAAGGATCTTCTTACTTTATAGACCTTTGCTGAGATCCAAGCCATTAGTACTAAATAATGTAAAGCTAGGTAGTCTAAGAAGAGAAGCGATACTATCAGAATGATCATCTTGGAATTCAAGGAATGACACATAGACTGATACTGTGCTGTTTTGTTGAGTTGAGCCATTGACCATCAGTAAAACGTGCATTTCAAATAACTGAATCATGCTGGTACTCATAGAGGTACAAGTTTTTGAAATAATTGTTCCTAGTTGTGGGTAAAATTTACAATGATTATTTTTTCATTAACGTGTTAACTGCATGCATTATGAAAACTCTAATGTCTGCTCCTTACCATTTGGGTTGGATCACAAGCACCATATTTAACTAGGTAATCCAGGCAAGATTTTGTAGCCATATAACATATGTGAGCTTGGATTTATAAGAAGGTGATTTGATTGCAATACAAACACACTAGAGAAATATTTTAAAGTCCCTTCTTTACATAATAATAGTGAGTTGATACAATACCATTCATTTAGGATTTTGACTGCCTTAGCAATGCTGCAGCAGCAATACAGGGGGTAAGTGGGAGTCAACTGACATCATCCCGAGTCCAAAGGCATTGAGTAATTTGCTGGGATATCAAACTGGCATCTGCAGGATGGATTCCCAAGGATTTAGCTTCCAGCGAATTTCAGATCTGGAAGATGTATATAGTATCTTAAGATTGAGGTAGTTCTTGGGGGTGCCTGGGTGGCTCAGCTGGATAAGCACCTCATTTTTTATTTCTGCTCAGGTCATGATCTCATGGTTCTGGAATTTGAGCCCCATAATGGCTCCATGCTGTCAGCTCAGAGCCTGCTTGGGATTCTCTGTCTCCTTCTCTCTCTGCCCTTCCCCCACTTGCACTCTCTCTCTCCCTCTCTCTCTCTCAATAAATAAATAAACTTAAAAAAAAAGAAAAGACTGAGACCGTTCTTGTGCAGGCCTTTTGTATTTTTTTTTTTCAACGTTTTTAATTTATTTTTGGGACAGAGAGAGACAGAGCATGAACGGGGGCGGGGCAGAGAGAGAGGGAGACACAGAATCAGAAACAGGTTCCAGGCTCCGAGCCATCAGCCCAGAGCCTGACGCGGGGCTCGAACTCACGGACCACGAGATCGTGACCTGGCTGAAGTCGGACGCTTAACCGACTGCGCCACCGAGGCACCCCAGGCCTTCTGTATTTTAACAAGGGCCTTCCCTACCTTCCAGGTGATCCTGAAGTCTAGACCACTCTATTAGAAATACTGACCCAGATGGTAAAGGTCATCTAATCTCAAATCCTCATTTTACAAAGGGTCCAGAAAGGTTAGATGACTCGATCAAGGTTTGGTAGCTAATTTGCACATCTGCTCTCTTACTCCCTTACTCTCTTACTCAAAGAACCAGGAGTCCAGGAAGGTTAGCGAAGTTCCTAGATGAAATCCGGCAGAAACGCTTTTTTGGGAGTTTGTGACATTCTTCCTACCCCCGGTCGTTAACCTGCTTTCTGAGTTAGCATCTCCCCGCCCCCCTCTCTGAAGTCCCAAAACCTGGGAAGAAAGTTGCCAGGCCACGGCGGCCGCGGGGCCTGCGAGGTGGGAGGCGGGCGGCCCCGCCTCCGGTGCTCTCGGGCTAGCTTCACACTGGCCGCGGAGCGGCGAGCGCGGGACTCAGCGGCAGGCGGCGGGCGGGGAAGGCGCGGGGCGTGGTTTTCAGCTTTCCGAGCGCCAAGGAGCGGAGCGCGCTCTGCTGAGCCCCGAGCCTTCTGGACCGAAAAAGCGGACGGGAGGACGAGTAAAAGGCGCGATCGAGGGAGCAAGGCAAGCAGGGCGCCGACCCGGGCCCGCCCCAGCCCGCGCCCTCGCCCCTCGCCAGGCCAGCGGCGGGTGAGCGCGGCCGCGGGCCCCCAGCACCCCGGTGCGCCCCGGAGAGAGCGGGCTGTGGCGGGGAGGGAGAGCGGGAGGGAGGGAGCGCGGGAGGGAGGGGAAGGGGCGGGGGCGAGGGAGGGAAAGGTCCCCGAGCAGAGTGCGGGGGACAGCAGGCACGAGAACCGACCCGATGTCGGGGTCCGAGCCAGGCCACCGGAAACTTTGCCCAGGTGGGGAGAGCGGGGTGCGTGGAGGGCGCCGCAAACTTGTCAGCGGGCGGGGCGCTCCGGGGATTGGAGCGAGCGCCAGCGGGTGGCGTTTGTCTCTCCGGCTTCTTTGTGTCACCTCCGGGCCCCAGCCCGCCGGTCCGCCCGGCTCAGAAAGGGGCTGCGCTGGGGGCTCGGCCCTGATCCCCCCTGCCGCCCCCTCCCGGCCCAGGCCCCAGCGCTCGGGATCCGCTGATTGTTTTCTTTCCTCGCGTCAAGCCTGGGCGGGAAAGATTTTGAACCCCGCGTGAGATAGAACGTGGAGAGCAGCGGCTCACAGATTGCCAAATCGTGGGCGGCGCGAGGCTCGCCCCGAGTCCCCGAGAACCCGCGGGCCGGGGCGCACCCGGGCTGGAGAGGGCGCGGGGACCCGCCGGCCCCTGCGCTCCAGGAACCGCGGCGGGCGCGGCAGCCAAGCGCCCCCGCGCCAGGGGCCGCTCGGACTGCTCGGATTATAATTCCATTTTGATTGCTTGGGGTCTTTGTTGTCTGAAATTGCCTTGAGGGTCTGACGGTAGCACCTTTTCCTCCTTAGGTTATTTTCCTAATGTTAAAAAAAAAAAAAAAAAAAAAAAAGCAGGGGGCGGGGAGAGTTGTGTGGAATCGGTGCTGCTCGAAACTACGTGAGCCACCTTATTAGATGGAGCTTGAGAAGTCCCGTGTAACATTTGCCTTTGTGGACGCTTGTTATTTCCGAAAGTTATTATTTTCCCCTCCCCTAATGGAAGGGAGCGTCTGAGCTGGATGCTAGCAGGCACGATTGTGTACAAGCACCAGCAAGTCAGAGCCAAACCGAGAGGCTTCTTTGTAGCCGCTCTATACTTCTGCATCTTTTTCTTTTTAGAAGTTCGTTTGATTTCAAGCAACTTTCATCTGCTGTTTTGAAAGTTTCCATAGCTCCGAAGTCCTCCTTGCAGATATTATATGGTTGTGCTAGGATGAGTTCGGCCGCGTTTAGGGTTGGGGGTTACAATTAAACATCTGAACCATACCTGGCCCTTTGCCGCTCTGGGTCCCTGCCATTGAGACCTTGTAAATATCGCCAGGAGAGGGTGTTCACCTTTTATGAGATGGAATATTTGGCGTGTTTTTGTACGTGAATGCATGACTCCTTCTTTAGTTTTATTTCTGGAAAACTGTCGAGACTTCCAAAGGCTTTTCCCGAGATAATTACTAAACGGTCTTAGCCCCGCCATTATGGCCCCCTGGCCCAAAGCACCACGAGGGAGAAGGGAGCAGGTGTAATCCTCATTAAGTTTTGTTTTTTTTTTGGCGATAAAGACTCTGGAGATGTCAAAATAAATAAAAAGTGGAAATTCTTAGTTCTTTGTTCACCTGTTTCAGTTAACTGAGCCTTATTTGAATTCAGTAAAAATGAAAATCAAACCAGTTTGGGTCAGCTTAACCTCGTACATTAAGATTACTAAAAAAAAAAAAAAAAAGATCATGTGAGTAAGTTCACCCAATTAGAAATTTTAAAGGCATTTCAGTGCATTGGTGCTAATTGTGTTTGCAGGATACTGCAGTATGTTTTGAGAACTGAGTCACAATGGGATTATTCTAGGTAGTGCCCTCAGTAGTTTAACGTTTATTAATTTTTTAATGTTTATTTTTGAGAAAGAGACATAGTATGAGTGGGGGAGGGGCAGAGAGAGAGGGGGCCCAGAATCCAAAGCAGGCTTCAGGCTCTGATCTGTTAGCACAGAGCCTGACCCGGGCCTTGAACCCACAGACCATGAGATCATGACCTGAGCCGAAGTCAGATGCTTAACCCACTGAGCCACCCAGGCGCCCCTATGGTAGCTTAACAATTTAAAGCTCAAAAATAGAATCAGCCAGGCCTTGATAAGTAAGGAACAGGGTGAAAAGCAACTGATTAATTTGTCATTACTCATCATATGTTTTTAATATAGATTTTTAATAACTTCACGAAATTATTCATTTACTCAAATAAGCTTTTATCATATGTCGGCCACTGTGCTGAAATCTGGAGTTCCAAACAAAAATAGTTACCATTTATGGAGCGCTTATTCTGTACCAGTAAATGCTTTGCATAGATTACCTCATTCATCTAATACATATTTATTGAGTGCCTACAATGTATTGTGGTAGGTGCCGGAGTTAACAACAGCACGGGGACTGCTGTGGTTCCCGCCAGCAGCGGGGAAGATCTGGGGAAGATCCTCAGAACGTGAAAGACATTAGCAAACTAATTGCAGATTTTAAAATGTCCATCAGATCGCACACTTCCCTGTTGAAAGCCCTTCAGTGGTTTCCCATCCCCGAGTGAAAGGCAGACCTGACTGTGGGCCCAGAGCTTACCCACGTCTGGTCCTCCTCCTTCCCCAGTCCTACACCTTTTTGCTGTACTTCTTCTTGTTCATACTTCTGCAGCCAAACCAGTTTCCTTGCTGTTTGAGGTTACCTTTGGACTTGCTGTTGCCTCTGCCTGGAATGCCCCCGGCCCAGCCCTCATTTCTGTCTGGCTCCCTCCCTGACCGCCTTCACTTCTTTCCTCATTATTGTGTTTTCAGAAGGGCACCTGGGTGGCTCAGTGGGTTGAGCGGCCAACTCTTGATTTCAGCTCAGGACATGATCTCACAGTTCATGACACGTGGGTTCACGTCAGGGCTCTGCGCTGACAGCACGGGGCCTGCTTGAGAGTCTCTCTCTCTCTCTCTCTCTCTCTCTCTCTCTCTCTCTGCCCCTCCCATGCATGCGCTCTCTCTCTCTCAAAATCAAGAAACTTAAAAAAAAAAATTGTGTTCTCAGTGAGCCTTGGCAAAACCCCAGATTTAAAATCACAGCCCCTCTTGCAACCCCCGTTCCCTTTCCCCTGTTCACAATTTATTTTTCTCCATGGCACTTATTTATTTATTTTTTTTTAAGTTTTGAGGGAGAGAGACAGAATGTGAGCAGGGGAGGGGCAGAGATGGAGAGAGACGCCCAGAATCCGAAGCAGGCTCCAGGCCCCGAGCTGACAGCGCAGAGCTCTCCGTGGCCCTTATGACGGTGGAACTAACATACTCTCTGTTTTTTTCTCACTTGTGAATGGTCCGTCTTCCCCCACTGGATTGCACTCCATCCATGCTGTCGTGGCCACTGTTGTAGCCTCAGACCCTGGAACGGTGCCTGGCGTGCGGTAGGGCCTTGAGAACTATTTGTTGAGTGAACGTTGAATAGAAGGAAGGAGACCATGGGATGCTGAGACCGAGACCAGGGGCTCCTGGTGAGATGGCTTCTCTGTGCAGCTGACAGTTAAGCTGTGTCTTTGATGAGAAGGAGCCGGCCATGTTGTTGGGGCGGGAGATGGTGGGGAGGTTAGAGACTTGGAAGAAGATCAGCAGTGGAAATAGCATTGAGTCAGGAGTGAGCTGGGCAGCGTGTGGATTTGTTGGAACTGGGAGAAGCTGGTTGGGCCTGAACACTGTCAGCTGGTGGGAAGGGACTAAGTGAAGACAATCACTTAATCGAAGGATCGAGCAGGGCCTTCTTGTAGGCCAAGGTGTGGATAAATTCCCATTGAATCCTCATATAGCCTATGAGCCCCGGTTTATAGGTTCTAAAACTGGGCATCAGGTAACTTTCTGAGGTTACCTGGTAGGTGAATGGCAGAGCCTAGGATAGGAAACCAGGCTCTCTGACCTCAAAACACTTACATTTGACCATAGTGCCAACATCAAAAGACAGAGTCCCTGTCTCGATGGACGAGCCGTGGCAACATATACCTGACAGTGCTGGAAAAGATGCGTTCTTCGGGACTGTGGTGGGAGGAAGGCACCTGGTTCTTCCCCGGCGTGGAACAGGCCAAACTGGAAACCCTAAAGCATTTTTCCTTTTTTTTCTTATTAAGAACTATTTCCCATTGGCTACATCTTAATTAAGAAATCACGTTAATGTTAAATGCGACAGCCTGTTGTTCAGGGTTTCACTGTGCGTTCACTTTTTATCCTTGCTTTCACATCGACCAATGACCTGTGTCATATGCCCCCCTTTCCTACTTTTACCAAGTAAAGGAGTGGGTCTGGAATAGTGTAGAATCCCTTAGGTTTAAAGCCTGTAATTCTTCACTGAATTGCAGGTTATGCTCTTTTTTGATGGTTATCTTACACTGTCTGCACTTTGTGGTTTAGTGTGATAATTCTTTTTTTTTTTTTTAGTTTAAGTTTATTTATTTATTTTGAGAGAGACAGAGACAGTGTGAGTGGGGGAAGGGTAGAGATAGGGGGAGAGAGAGAATCCCAAGCGGGCTCCGCACTGTGAGCGCAGAGCCTGACGCGGGGCTCGAACTCACGAAACCGTGAGATCATGACCTGAGCCGAAACTGACAGCCGGATGCTTAGCTGACTGAGCCACTCAGGCACCCCTAGTGTGATAATTCTTACACTGGCTCTGGTGAGTATAATTGACACATGGTAAGCCACACGTTTAGAGTGTGAAATTTGCCATGTTTTTAACTTCTGTGTGGACTTGTGAAACCATCTCTCCTTTCAGCCCCTCCCTACACCTGCATTCTCCTACCCCAGACAGCCAAAGATAGCTTTCTGACTCTATGGATTAGTTGGTATTTTTAGAATTTTGTGTAAATGGGATCATATAGCAGGGTCTCTTTTTTGTCTGGCTTCTTTCACTTAGCATGATTATTTTGAGATTCCTCCACATTGCGTGTATCAATGAGTCATTCCTTTTTGTTGCTGAATGGTATTCCACTGTATGGATATACCCCGGTTCTTTCGTCCATATACCCATTGATTGGCATTTGGCTTTTTTTTTTTTCTCCAGTTTTTGACTATTAAAAAGAAAGCTACTGTGAACATTATACAGTCTTGTGTAGGCATCTGCTTTTATTTCCCCTAGGTAAGTGTTTAGGAGTACAATGGCTGGATCATATGGTAGATATATGTTTTGGAGTGGTTATTATCCATTGTACATCCCCAAAGTTGCGTGCGATACTTCTGCATCCTTGCCAACACTTGGTATGGTCAGGCTTTTCATAGACTTCTACTAGAGATGTAGTGGTATTCTCAGTGTGGTTTAAATTTGCATTTCCCTGATGACTAATCATATGCTTATTTCCCACCCATATATCTTCATTATTGAGGTTTCTGTGTATATTTTTTGTCCATTTTTTTTTATTGGGTTGGTTGTTTCCTTATTGAGTTTTGAGAATTCTTTATATATGCATACACATATATACTTATTTTTTTCTTCAATATATGAAATTTATTGTCAAATTGGTTTCCATACAACACCCAGTGCTCATCCCAAAAGGTGCCCTCCTCAATACCCATCACCCACCCTCCCCTCCCTCCCACCCCCCATCAACCTTCAGTTTGTTCTCCGTTTTTAAGAGTCTCTTATGCTTTGGCTCTCTCCCACTCTAACCTCTTTTTTTTTTTTTTCCTTCTCCTCCCCCATGGGTTTCTGTTAAGTTTCTCAGGATCCACATAAGAGTGAAACCATATGGTATCTGTCTTTCTCTGTATGGCTTATTTCACTTAGCATCACACTCTCCAGTTCCATCCACGTTGCTACAAAGGGCCATATTTCGTTCTTTCTCATTGCCCTGTAGTACTCCATTGTGTATATAAACCACAATTTCTTTATCCATTCATCAGTTGATGGACATTTAGGCTCCTTCCATAATTTGGCTATTGTTGAGAGTGCTGCTGTAAACATTGGGGTACAAGTGCCCCTATGCATCAGTACTCCTGTATCCCTTGGGTAAATTCCTAGCATATACTTACTTATTTTTAAGAAAGAGAGAGAGAGCGTGCACACAAGCAGGGCAGGGGAGGGGCAGAGAGAAAGAGGAAGACACAGGATCCGAAGTAGGCTCCAGGCTCTGAGCTGTTAGCACAGAGCCCAATGCAGGGCTTGAACTCACGAACCAAACCATGAGATTACGACCTGAATGGAAGTCAGAAACTTAACCAACCAAGCTGCTCAGGAGCCCCACTTTTTTTTTTTTTTAATTTTTTACAAATTATTTTTGAGAGAGAGAGAGGGTGACAAAGGATCTGACACAGGCTCCATGCTGACAGCAGAGAACCTGATGTAGGGCTTGAACTCATGAACCTGGAGATCAGATCTGGGCTGAAGCCAGATGCATAACCAACTGAGCCACCCCGGTATCCCCCCACGGATTCTTTATATTTTCTAGAAACAAGTTCTTTATCAGATACATTATTTGCAATAGTTACTTTCAGTCTATTCCTCGTCTTATGTTCTCTTAACAGTATCTTTGAAGATCAGAAATTTTAAATTGTAATGAAGTCCAATTTATCAATTTATTCTTTTATGAATTGTACTTTTGATATGGTACCTTGAGAAATTTTTGCCTAACTCAAGGTGACAAAGATTTTTTTCTAAGAGTTATAAAACTCTTAGGAAAGCTCTATCAAAGAATGTAAACCTATAAACTTTTCATTTTACATTTAGGTCAGTTTACTTTGAGTTAATATTTGTTTACAGAGGGAAGTGTGGGTTGCAGTTTACCCTACTGCTGCTGGGAACCCTTGGCGATTTCTAGAGACAGGTAATGTATGGCGGCGATGTCTTGTGTGTGTTAGGGGTTGGGGGGTGGGCGGCATTTGCTGTTGGCATCTAGTGGGTCAAGACCAGGGATGCTGTTCAGGAACCTACAGTGAACAGGAGAGATCCTCTAAACAAAAAACCATTGCGACAAAACCTCAGTAGCACCAAGGTTTAGAAGGTCGTCACTTTAATTGACCTTTTCGATGAACCGGCTATTGGTTTTATTGATATTCTCTTGTTTTTCTGTTTTCTATTTAATTGACTTTTCATTCTGATCCTTATTATTTCCTTTCTTCTGCTTCCTTTGGGTGTAATTTGCTCTTCTTATTCTAGTTTCTTTAGGTCACTGATTTTGTGACTGTTTTTCTTTTGCCGTATAGATGTTTAGTGCTGTAAATTTCCTCCCGGGTACTGTTTTAGTGACATCTCACAAATTTCGATACAGTGTGATTCTATTTTTATTCGGTTCAAAATACTTGAAAACTTTGTTGTTGTTGTTGTTGTTGTTATGTTCTCGGACCCTGAGTTACCCAGCAGTATATTGCTTGGTTTCCAAATATTTGTGGATTTTCCAGAGATCTTTCCACTACTGATTTCTAATTCAATTCCATTGTTGTCAAAGAGCCGTACTTTGTGTGGCTCAAATCCTTTTACGTTTATGGAGAATTATTTTATGGCCCAGAATATAATTTCTTTACGTAAATGTCTCATGTGCACTTGAACAGAGTGCGTATTCTGATTGTACCATGTCAGAGGAATATCAACAGGACTTATCCCTATTCAGGTTAACCTTGATCACCTGGATGAGTACTGTTTGTCAGGGTTCTCCCCTGTAAAGTTACTTTTTTTCTCCCCCTTCTGTACGTACTTTTTGGTAAGGGAGTCACTATGTGCAGCTCATGCTTAAAGAGTGGAGAGTTATGCTTCACTGCCTTGAAGAGTGTTGCTTTTTTATCCAGTGTGATGAACTCTGTCTGTTAATTGGGTTGTTTAGACCATTTATATTTTAAGTGATTATGAATATGGTTAGGTTTAAATCTAGAACCTTCCTATATGTTTTCTGCTTTTTTCATCTGTTCTTTGCTCCTTTTTTCTCCTTTTTGGTCTTTGGATTTATTGATTATATGTATGTGTATATATATATATATATATATATATATACATAATCTATATATATATTTTTACTATTTTTGTATATAGTAAAGGATAGAAAATTTTTATATATAGTAAAGATATCCTTTTTTGGCTTATTAGCTATCATTCTCTATTTTGTTACTTTAGTGGCTGCTTTAGGGTTTATAGTATACACCTTTAACTTACACAGTTTACCTTCAAGTGTTATAATCCCATCTCGTGTATGGATGAAAAACCCTGTTTGTAATAGTATATTTCCATTACTCTCCTCTTGACCTTTGTATTATTGTCATATATTTAAAGAAGTAGTGAAATTCAGAAATCAGAACATAGTTCATTTTCTTTAAACATTTTTTTTTTAGGGGCGCCTGGGTGGCTCAGTCGGTTAAGCGTCTGACTTCAGCTCAGGTCATGATCTCACAGTGTGTGGGTTCAAGCCCCACATTGGGCTCTGTGCTCACAGCTTGGAGCCTGCTTCGGATTCTATGTCTCCCTCTCTCTTTGCCTCTCCCCTGCTCATGCTCTGTCTCTCTCTGTCTCAAAAATAAACACTAAAAATTAAAAAAAATTATTTTTTAATGTTTATTTATTTTTGAGAGAGAGAGAGAGAGACAGAACGTGAGCAGGGGAGGGGCAGATAGAGATGGAAACATAGAATCTGAAACAGGCTTCAGGCTCTGAGCTGTCGGCAGCTCTGAAGCTGTGGGGCTCAAACTTGTGAACCGTGAGATCATGACCTTAGCCGAAGTCAGCGCTTAACCGACTGAATTGCTTAGACGCCCCAGCATAGTTCGTTTTCTTACACTAAATCTGCTGACTTGCCATGGAACAGATCATTGCTATGATGCAAAGATACTTCAGGAAACTGGAGGGTATTACAACATTCAGAACACCCGGACTTGGAGAACTCTCCAGACAGGCACTGCAGAGCGTGTTGTGCTTCTTTTCTTTCCTCTGGGCAACATCAGGAGGAAGAAGGTGGATGGGGAAAAGGAATCAGTCCACCTGTGCTGATATTTTCCAGGCTCTGAGAAACTTCAAAACATGAGTTTGGAAGCATTCCTTTCTTTGGATGGCGTGTGAGATGAAAAGTACTCGGTTATAGCTCCTCAGGTCAAAGTAACATGTTTGACAAAAGTGAACCTCAAGTTTCTGCTTGTCAGAGTCCATATTGGATTGAAAACTCCAGTCTGAGGGACGCCTGGGTGGCTCAGTCAGTTAAGCGTCTGACTCTTGATTTTGGCTTAGGTCATGACCTCTCAGTTCCTGAGATAGAGCCCTGTGCTGGCAGCATGGAGCCTGCTTAGGATTCTCTCTTTCTTCCTCTCTCTGCTCCCCCGCCCCTCCTCTCAAAGTAAATAAATAAACTAAAAAGAAAAAAAGAAAACTCTAGTCCGAGATGCAGTTCTTGGATCTCTCTAGAATTTGCCATCTACTTGTTGGCGCTGGTTCCAGCTGACTTTTGGTCTTGCTTTGAGTATCGCCAGTGTTTGCTGTTTGTCGTCAGTGAGTAGCTTCTGTCTATCTGGGCATGCAAATATGTCCCTATTCTGAATATTAACACACTGGCAAACACTTGACTCTAAATGAGTGGGAAAACTCCATTCACTCAACAAGTTAATTTATCTTGTAAATATTTATTGAATCTGGGCTCTGGAACATTTCTGAAAATTGATGTCCCTTGCTCTTAGAAAGGCAATTGTCCAATAGGGGCAAGGCCCACATGCAGAGGAGCATGGAATCCAGTGTGGTAACTGGTGATCCCTGCAAAGGAGACACGAACAGGGCAATGGGAGTGAGCTTAACACAGTGCTTGCCTGATTGTGTTCTGGGGACCAGCAGCATCGATTCTACCGAATCGGAAACCTTGAGGGGGCGGGGATGGGGGGGGGGGCGGCGGCAGTCTTTGTTTAACAAGCCATCCAAGTGATTCTGACGTACGCTCTCAAGTTTGTGAACCACTGGCATAGAGGATTAGATGATCTCTGAGATTTTTTTCACAGCTCCAAAATTCTAGGAGTATGATTTAGAAATGTGATATTTACTCCATTGTCCTTCCCCACCCCCCCACCCCCAACCCCTTATGCTCTAACAATTTATGAAGTGCATCGCCTTAGTTCCAATGTGTGTTTTTATTACTCGGTTTCCCCTCTTGTACCCATTATTCATTATGAAGTACGGTATTGGTGTCAATGATTCCTCATTATGTTTCCTCACGTCTTTGGCTCCTTACAGATGACAGCCAGCCTACAAAGAACAGCAGTTGTGCCGCAGAATATCAGTCCATAAAATACCAAGCCCTTCCTTACTAAAGTTAGCTCACTGCTAATTAAGGGTTTTCTCCCATATCATTTAGATTAGGAGCCATTGTGAAGTGCTTTGGGTATACGGGGTTGTATGTGTCTCCACGTATTTCCCAGTGGGCACCATTGCTTTCCTACGTAGTGTCATGTTCACCAATGTGAGTTGACGGTTTCCAAGGCTAAGCCACATCTGAGGGTTTTGTAGCCAGGGATGTCCAAGGCATTTATTGCCCCACCGTTTGTGTGTTTGTTTCTTTCTTTCATAATAGTGTATTTGAGAGAGGAAGAGACAACGTGAATCGGGGAGGGGCAGAACGAGAGGGAGAGAGAGTCCCAAGCAGGCTCCGCAGCCCGGTGCGGGGTTCAAACCCACAAAACTGCAAGATCATGACCTGAGCAGAAACCAAGAGTCAGACACTCAGCTGAGCCACCCAGGAGCCCCAATGCCTCACAGCGTTGGGTAGGGGCACCCGGGTGGCTCAGTCAGCTAAGCGTCTGACTTCAGCTCAGGTCATGACCTCACGGTTCGTGAGTTCGAGCCCCGCGTCGGGCTGTGTGCTGACATCTCGGAGCCTGGAGCCTGCTTCGGGTTGCGTGTCTCCCTCTCTGCCTCTCCCCTGTTGGTGCTCATGCTCTGTCTCTCAAAAATAAATTAACGTTGAAAAAAAAAAATAAAAGGAGTGTTGGCACTGATGAAGTGTCATGTAAAACATTAATTGCTATGTGGGTAAAACAGAAACTCAAAATTGTGATGTTATGTCTGACACTGGAGCAGTAGTAAATTGGATTTTATTTTTATTTATTTAGTTTGAAAATGTTTATTTTGAGAAAGAGAGAGACAGAGAGCACGTGGGAGGGAGGGTCAGAGGGACAATCCCAAGCAGGCTCTGTGCTGTCAGCGTGGAGCTCGAACCCACAAACTGTGAGATTGTGAACCTGAGTGGAAATCAAGAGTCGGGTGCTATACTGACTGAACCACCCAGGTGCCCCGTTAACTGGATTTTAAGAAAACGTTATTACGAAAATTTTCACGTATATTCACAAGCAGAGATCATCGTGAAATGAACTCCTGTGTCAATATTACTCAATATCAGTAATTATTAAATCCTGCCAATGTGGTCCTACCTGTATGTACCTTCACCTACCCCCCCCCCCCCATGCTGGATTATTTTGAAGTAAATTCCACATATATTATTTCATCCGTAAGTAATTAGATTTTAAATTATTTGAGCTGTTAAGATGCTAGAGATAAATATGAAACTGAATCACAAATAAGCATTTCATGGTTACACATTAAATTATAGATCCAGTTTATCTGGAGTTCACTTACACAAAAGGTAAAACAGTTGTGTGGAGACGTGTACATAGATTCCTATCAAAATTCACTAAAAATAAATATACTGGCTATATCAGTGAATACATTCTTTTTTTTAATTTGAGAGAGAGAGAGAGAGAGTGAGTGAGTCTTGAACAGGCTGCACTCTTAGCTCAGAGCCTGACACTGGGCTCGACCTCACGACTCTGGGATCATGAACTGAGCCGAATTCAAGAGTCGACGCTTAACTGACTGAGCCACCCAGGCACCCCATTAGTGAGTACATTCTATCTGAATATTTTATAAACCTTCATTATCATGATAGCAATATATACATGATACTTATAGATAATGTTCCAGAAGAGTAAGAAAGAATACAAACCCACATACTGCCAAAATTGAAATATTTTGCTTGAAGGGGAACCTCTAATTTGAAAGGCATGTTTTGGGGGAGGGAGGTATCAGAAGAAAGTTTGTAGATCTCTAGGCAGATTTTTAGTGTATTTAAATTAAAAATTCTCACTATTCATTTTAGCAATTCTGTTGCTTTTTTTTGAAAAGGTATTGGGGCATCTGCGTGGCTCAGTCTGGTTAAGGTCTGACTTTGGCTCAGGTCATGATCTCGCGGTTCACCAGCTGGAGCCCCTCGTAGGGCTCTGTGCTGACAGCTCGGAGCCTGGAGCCCGGTTTGGATTCTCTGTCCCCTTCTCTCTTTGTCCCTCCTCCCCGTGCTCGCTCTCTCTCTCTCTCTCTCTCTCTCAAAAAAAAAAATAAATAAATAAATAAACATTAAAAATTTCTTAAAAAAGAAAAGAAAGGAAAAGGTACTTAACATTTACGGATGAACAATACATCTTAACAAAAATCCACTCACCTTAGTCCATGTGCCACGCACAGTCTTTTCATTGACACTAGAGCTCAATTTCGTTAGAGCTCAGGCTGCAGGACACTTCATTCATGTTTGGGGTCGGGGGAGGTGTGTGTGCAGAGTTAACCCATGCAGACAGACCACCTGTTTCCTCCTGCTCTGGCTTTGCGGTACAAGTTGGGGTACCTTGAGGAAAAGATGATTGTATTACAGCTGAGATCTTCAGGTTTGGCTACTTCTGTGTGATACAGACATTAATGGGTCATACCGTAGAAATTGGCTAAGTTTTGTTTAAAAAACGATTTCGTTAGGGGCATCTGGGCGGCTCGGTCAGTTAAGCGTCCAACTTTGGCTCAGGTCGTGATCTCAGGGTTTGTGAGTTGCAACCCTTTCATCGGGCTCTGCGCTCACAGCACAGAACCTGCTTGAGAATCACTCTCCCCCCCTCTCTCTTTCTGCCCCCTCCCCTGCTCACTGTCTCTCTCTTTCTTAAGATAAATCAAAATAAAAGGAAATTAAAAAAATAAAAAAGATTTAATTACTCAGAAGTAATTTTTATCTTAAGTATAAATTGAAGCAAAAGAAACAAAATAAATAGACTGCTTCCCATGCCCCCAAGACAAATAACAAAGGAAAAATCCCCCTACAACTTAAATGCATGGAAGCTGTTAGTACTATGGTAGGTTACAGCCAACATACGATGGGATCATTTGCTACACTTGATCTTAGTCAAAAGGCCGAGAAGTGATTAATGAGATCATTTGCCAGAATAATGCATGCTACCTACAGCTTTTAGTTCAAAATTTTGAACTAGTGATTCAGAAAGAAAAGAAAATAAAGGAATGCCTACTATAAATTCTGGTTTTAAAACTGTTAAAGGTGTGTTTTATTATTTACACTTGTATGTTGACAGGAAAAATGGGTCACAAGTGTTCTCTTGAATATCCTTTCTAATCATCTCATGACACTGAGTAAGAATTTTTCCTTTGTTAATAGACTTTTGTTTAAAAGAAAGCCTGTCACCTTTGTAGTCTTTGTACTTTCTTTCATGATGGGAAGCTTTAACTTAGTTGTGTAATAATTAATTTTATAGGTAGTGTTTAGTCCAGAACTGGTTATGATTCCTTCTAGGCCAGATGAAAAGAAACTCCAGAATGTTTATAACCACAGGTTGATGATTTGGTTACAAGACTCTGTTGGTGATGCTTTCTGAGACTTGGAAAGTAAGCTTGCCCCTTTCATGAGTCATCATGTTGTCTCCCAGTTGGCTATGTGTTTTCTTAGTTACTGCTGCTGATTTCAGGTTTGAGCAGGACAAGTAGGTTTTGGAATGATCCAACATATTCTTTAGGTTATACATGCCTGTTAAACCTTATAAACTGACTTAATGTTGTATGTTCTGTGAAGAAGGGAAGATTTGATGGTCTGCCTGTCCCTGTCTTCCAAATTATTTTTTTTTTTTTCTGATTTGCTTTTCAGGGGTTTGGGGGTGGGGGTAGGAAAAGAGAAAAGTGAATCTGGGAGACTGTCGATATGCTTGTTTATGACCCCGGACGAGAGCAGAGCCAAAATGGCCTCTATGTGCTGATAGGATAAAATATAATTTACTGGAGTCCTGGTCTTGGGGAATAGTCCCACGTGTATAAGTACTAAAAGAATGAGGGATTTTTGGAAATGGCTGTGGTATAATGTAATGGTTAAGAGCGTGGCTTCTGAGGTCAGACTGACTTTGGTTCAGATCCTGGCTTTGCCATATACTAGCCGTATCACTTTGGACAAATTATATAACCTCTCTGAGTAGAGTTTCCTCGTCTGTAAAATGGAGGCCAAAATACCCTTACCTTAAAGGAGTGTTGTGAATGTTACTGAGGTAATACACATAATGGACAGTACACTGTTGCTTAATACTACAGAACACACTGTAATAAATGCTAGTTACATTCAGTTCAAGGGTACAGTGAACAGGGTCTGAGTGTCAGGTGTTTAGGGGGCAATCAGAAGCGAGCAGATACGGCCCCTGTCCTTTAGGAGCTGGGGGAGATGGCCTTGTCAATGAATTACTCTAGTATGATCCAGAATGAAAGAAGGGCAGGCCAAGGGCTGTAGGTGCATTAAGTCAGTGATAATCAATGCCTACTTTGGGGGAAGTTAGCACTAGTCTTGTAGAACACTGACATTAGATTTGGGTGGATAGCCAGGTCCAGAATGTGGAGTAGGGCTTTTGTGGGTGGAGAATGGAGGAGAGTAGATTGGAGGCTGAAGAAGAGCATAAAATAAAGTACAGGGCTCACGGCAAGATGCGGGGGGAGAGGTCTCGATAGATGCTTCCTCGTTAGATCTTGGGGACGTTTGAACACATAAATAGACTATATTCTTGTCAGTAGGGAACCAAGCTTGGTGTGAACTCTGTTTCAGGATAATGTTCTGAAAGACGGAGAGGCAGGGAGTCCAACTGCAAGGTGTTTTGAGAAATCCAGTTGAGTGATGAAGAAATTCGGAGGACAGAGTCAGAAGGTATTGAAAGGAGGTGGAAGAGAGAGAGTTCTGAATTAGGTGCCTGGGGCGCCTGGGTGGCTCAGTCAGTTCAGCATCTGACTTCAGCTCACGTCATGATCTCATGGTTCATGAGTTCGAGGCCCGCATCGGGCTCCATGCTGACAGCTGGGAGCCTGGAGCCTGCTTGGGATTCTGTGTCTCCCTCTCTCTCTGTCCCTCCCCCGCTCACACTCTGTCTCTCTCTCAAAAATAAAAACATTAAAAAAAAATAAAGACAATTCATTTCTTAAATAAATAAACAAACAAACAAATAAATAAAGAAGGTGCTGCAGAGAATGTTGGTGCCATTAGTTGAGAGAGAGAAAACACAGGAGGAGCAGGTGGGAGACAACGGCTGGTCTTGGTGGTAGGGTGGGGTAGTGTGGACATCTAGCTGGCAGTTAGGAATTTAATTCTTCAAGAAAGAAGCTAACGTTGTGCACTATGTCTCAGATTTTATGCTAAGCATCTCCAAAAATCATTATGGGAGGCAAATAGTATTTTCACTGATGAAGAAATAGTTCAGAAGAAGTCTGATGTTATTTGAACTTTCACTTGCATTACAAAGCACTTCTCACTTTTATCTTCCTCTTCAGGCTTTTTGGAGCAAGAGGCAAACCAGGGCTGGAAAGAATGAGGTGTGTGAGCACTGAAGACTGCTCTCTCTGTGGCACTGTTCATCATTTGCACATTCAGCCTCCCATTACATAGTCTCTACCTTGCGGAGAGAATAACCCTCTCACTGGGAGATTTCCCTTTGTTACTTGAAGAATGTCAGGGGAGTTCCACTCCCAATCTTCTCTCGCAAGGTCTGATACTTGTTTCCTTTCAGAGCTGCTTGAAGGTTGAAGTCCTTCAAGATTTTTTTCCCTCTTGCTTCTGATGAAATGGAAACATTTGGGTAGGAAAGGGTGAACACTTTATAAAACGAGTCTTGTTTTAGTTGGGTTGGAGAGGAGCAGAGAGAATGATAGTCTTATTTTTTTTTTTTTAATTTTTTTTAATGTTTATTTATTTTTGAGACAGAGAGAGACAGAGCATGAACGGGGGAGGGTCAGAGAGAGGGAGACACAGAATCCGAAACAGGCTCCAGGTTCTGAGCTGTCAGCACAGAGCCCGGCGCGGGGCTCGAACTCACGGACCGCGAGATCATGACCTGAGCCAAAGTCGGATGCTTAACCGACTGAGCCGCCCAGGCGCCCCAAGAATGATAGTCTTAATGTTATCCCCTGTGTCAGGTGATGAAATGTGTTCTCTCAATGTCAGGCTCGTGGATGCAGATTAAACATTAAGTCTGGTAAGACTTTGTGCATTTCTTTACGTGTGTGTGTGTGTGTGTGTGTGTGTGTGTGTCTGTGTTCTTAACAAAAATCTAACAACACACATATTAAAAAGCAAAAGCTCTTCCTCATGCTATTTTCACTTTCCATTCCTGCAGTCCCTGTCCCTAGAGATCACCACTGTGGACAATCTTATGTTTATACCATTTGAGTCTTTCTGAACACTTGGAACCCTGGCAGTAATTAAGCAGAGTCGCTAGAGTTTGTGCTTTTCCTTTGTCACTTCAATATTTGGTATCAGGGTTTATTACTGAGATTTCATAAATAGGAGTTCTTTATACTGTGTTCTGAAAGCCTTTTGTCATGAAATTTAACTTAAGTTAAATGCTAGTGGATCATCTTTCAAATCAGTGATGTACCTATGATTGGAATTTAGAGACCTTGATCTCATTTGTTGCTAAACCAGTTCTGTTAGTTAATTTATTACACAAGTTTGCCAGTTAGCTGCAACAGTGGGCAAAAAAACATGCTTCGTCTTATTTATTTATTTATTTTAAAGAGGAGAAAGGGCAGGAAGAGCTGAGAATTGAAACCAGCAAAGGTCCATTTTAGTTCTGTCACTAGATTGATCTGTTAATTACTTCCTCTGTTGAATTCTCAGTTAGATGCGCTCTGGCAAATTTCTCTAACAGAATCATGGGATAAGTGAGTACGTTAGCTATATCTTGCCTGTTAGGAAGTTTCTTTTAAGGACACTGAGTTTGGATCCCGCAGCAAGCCTGGCCAGTGACTTGCTGATGATCTTGAGCAAGTTACTTTCCTTCTCTGTTTTCCTAAGTGGGGTAGATCGTGTTTGTCTTATGGACTTGTGAGGATTAAAGAGATGGTACATGTATCTGCCATAAATTAAGTAGTAAATAAATATTAACTATTATTACTGTTTTACCGTTAGTACCAAAAAGAGAATCTACAATTTTGGCCGCCTGTATAAGAATTCACCTGGTCTTACTTTCAAGCTATAACAAAGGGGAAGGCTCTACTCATGTTTTTTTTTTTTTTTTTCCTTTTAAGTTTATTTATTTATTTTGAGAGAGACATTGAGCACCAGTGGGGGGAGAGTCAGAGAGAGGGAGGCAGAGTAGGAGGGAGGGAGGGAGGGAGGGAGAGAGAGAGACAGAGAGAGAGAATATTCCGTCTCTGTGCTAACAGCCCAGAGCCTGACACGGGGCTCGAACTCATGAACTGTGAGATCGTGACCTGAAACGAAATCAAGAGTCAGACCCTCAAATGACTGAGCCACCGAGGGGCCCCACTGCTATTTCACTTTTATAGCACTGAAAATTGTCAGAAGGAATGGGCAAATAGTGAGATTGAGATATTTTTTCAAACAGGTAGAAATCTCAGTGCCTCTCTTAGGTGGTCAGCTTCCCAACTAAGTAAGTCGGAGAAGGTTCCACCGAAGGATTACACAGAGACTTTGTATTGCCTTAGTGGTCTTCTCAAGATCTGTTGGTATTTCCAGTTCTGGTACACCCAAGAAAATATCATTAGAAAGATAAGAAACATTTTGGGGGGAGTGTTCTAATTGTTCACCGATGAGAAGGAAACAACTTAGATGGTGTTTCTTTTTGAGGGTGTTTTATGTTCTGTGTGTTTTAGAGGAACAGGTTAGGGATATTTCCATGGGGAAGGCTTGGAGAGAACAAAAAGATATTTCTTAGAAATCTCAAAATGTAACCTGAAACCCCATGAAAAGAAAATTTTGTAATTTTAATAATCCAAGTTATGGAGGTAAAGGGTCAGGAGGATTATTTATGTTTTAGCAAATTTATTTTCACAGAGAAATACATAATTTCTAAATATTTTAATGAATTAAAAGATACACTAAAGAAAATGTGATCTCAGGGGCACCTGGCTGGCTCAGTGAGTAGAGCATGTGACTCTTGATCTTGGGGTTGTAAATTCAGGCTCCACATAGGGTGTAGAGATTACTTAAAAATAAAATCTTAAAAAAAGAAAAAGAAAAAGTGATATCAGAACTAGAATTAGGGTGTTTGTTTGTTTGTTTAAGTAGGTTCCATGGCCAGTGTGGAGCCCAAAGCAGGGCTTGAACTCAAGACTCTGAGATCAAGACCAGAGCTGAGATCAAGTCTAATGCTTAACCGACTGAGCCACCTTGGTGCCCCAAGTTTCATTTTGCTTTGTTTTGTTTTTTAAAGCTGGACAAATTTCTAATAGCGTCATCGCACATGTTATAAGTAACAACAAAGATAATTTAGTACACACAGAAGTTCATTCTGTTCTTTCCTTGAAATGATGTGACCTCAGATCAGATTGGAAAATTGTGTCCACAAAATTGGCAAATATGTATCTTTAGGGAAAACTCAAATCTGGTTGTTTCTCTTCAGGTGAGAAACTTCTGAAATGTTTAGAAATGAAAAGGAAACTAGTTTGCAAGCTCTTCAGCAAGTCACAAGGGAAGCTTGGAGGAGGGAAGGGTCTCACAGTTTGAAGTTCTGCTATTTCAGAAACCAAATCTGTTTTTCAGAGACACCCTCTATTTCCTTAGTTGCTTGCTTCAGCAACTTTTTAACAAATGAATACCTGCTAAAGAGTTGCACTGCTGGCTGGCACCCTAGAAAAAACAACTTCTAAATCACACAGCAGTTAATTTTCAGATGTGTGGTGTGTGTGTGTGTGTGTGTGTGTGTGTGTGTGTGTGTGTGTGTGTGTGTTTTGTTTTTTGTTTTTGTTTTTCCCGTGGCTACTTTACCACTAGCCAGTCAGAATGCTAAGACTTATTGGTTGGGTAAGATTGGGTGTCAAGTATTTAGTTAGAACTCCCTGTTCATCAGCACAATTGCCCAGTAATGAAGGGTTCTTTGGAAGTGAAGAGTTAAGGAGAAACACGAACTCAAAAAGAAGATAAAGGAGCTCTATTTTGGGGGAGGTTTGAATTTGTTAAAAATTCCCGTAGGACAATTTCCTCAAAATTCTAGTATGAAAATCGTAATCTAAAGTGGTTAGAAGAAATGTCATTTTTTAAAAGTCATAGCGCTTTCTTAAAGTTTTATATACTAGAATCTGTGATCTACTTATTGAAATCTACAATGTTTGGGGCGCCTGAGTGGCTCAGTCAGTTAAGCATCTGACTTTGGCTCAGGTCATGATCTCACAGTTCGTGGGTTTGAGCCCCGTGTCAGGCTCTGTGCTGACCGCTCAGAGCCTGGAGCCTGCTTTGGATTCTGTGTCTCCCTCTTGCTCTCTGCGCCTCCCTTGCTCCCACTCTGTCTCTCTTTCTTTCAAAAATAAATAAACATTAAAAAAAATGTAAAAAAATCTACAATGTTTTACCAAGTGATTTAAGGATTTGCTCATTTATTTGCTTTGTCACTGTGCAAGTCTTGGTAAATTATTAAATATAGTTGGACTGTAGGAACTAGAGGGGAACCCTTTCCTCTACGATGAGTCTTGGTGGTATATGAAATAATGGTCTGTCATAGGAGAGATCAAAAATTGAGTGAAAACAATATCATTTCTAAGATACCAATTATGAATTCTAATCCTCGGTTTATCCCTGACAGTTGTATGTCCTTGAATAAATCACTAACGCTAAGGGTTTCAGTTTTCCCCACCTTAGGAGTATCATGATTATGTAAAATAACCTTTAAGCACAACCAGATACAAAGTATGTTTTATTCTGGATCGATCTTTACTGATAATCCTTGCTTTCCCCTCCTAGACCTAGCCAGCCAGCTCTTAGGGGTCTACGATCGTCACGAACGACAGCAAAGGACAGAGGGTGATAGGATTAAGAATCATTCCTGCAGTGGGGCTCCTGGGTGGCTCAGTTGGTTGAGTGTCCGACTTCGGCTCAGATCATGGTCTTGCGGTTTGTGAGTTTGGACTCCGCGTCGGGCTCTGTGCTAACAGCTCAGAGCCTGGAACCTCCTTTGGATTCTGTCTGTCTCTCCCCCTCCCCCTCCCCTGCTCATGCTCTGCCTCTCTCTGTCTTTCAAAAATAAATAAATGTTAAAAAAAAATAAAAATCATTCCTGCGGTAACTTTAAAATGTGTATGTAACATCCATAAGGAGTTAAGTCTTGTCTCATAATTTATACCACTTGCACAGAGGCAGTAGTGTGGGCTGTTTTGTTAGAGTGCAGAGACATCCACAGCCATCGTGTTGAATTCAGTTTAGCATTTTAGAGCTGAATGCTACCCAATCCTCTTATTTCACTGAAGGGGAGCCAAGATTCAGGGACAGCACGGTCCCACAGGTAATTGATAAAACAGGAATAAAACTGCTGTCTCCAGATGTCTGGCTCCAGCCTCTTGCTGTCCTATGTAGGCGTATGTATATTTACATTGTTATATATTATTTAAGACCTATGAAGTGCTATCAATCATCTGACGGTAAGTATTTACGTGCTTTAGCATCTTACTTAGGAGACAAAATATTGCTAACCTGGTTGTGACCCCTTCCTCCTCAGAGGTGAATTTGGGATTCATTTCATTACAATTTTGTTGCCTACGAATGTTAAGGGTGATTTTCAAAGTATTTCACAACCGATAGTGTGTGGACATTGCCACTCGTGTTGGATGCTGGCCATAAAACCACAGATCAGCCCTGCCAAGGTGTACTGGCTAAATATCATGGGCTCCTAAGCATTTTTGTTTTTTGAATGGAAGCTCACCCAATTTCAGGGTGATCAGGGCTTGAACTCAGGACCCTGATCAAAAGTCACATGCTCTACCCGTGGAACCAGCCAGGCGTCCCTCCTAAGCAATATTTTTTTGAGATCGCACATAGGTGGCACCATTCTGTATGCATTCTCCCGCAAGTTGCTTTTTTCCCCCTCAAGTTTACGCTTGTGGGCTATGTCCATATTGATATGTGTAATTCTGACTTATTCATTTTCATTGTTTAATATTCTGTTGCATGAATATGTCACAGTTTATTTATCCATTCACTTATTTTTGGATATTTAGTTTTTTAAAATCCTTTTTCAGGACTCACCGTTCCTATCATTTGCTTATTTTCCTGTTAGGTTGTTTGTCTTTTCCTTATTGTTTTGTGAGTATAATACTTTTGTATTTTTTTGGAAACTATTATTTAATAAACAAATAACATTAACATCTCTCCTTAAGCTACATAAAACCTAGCATAGCTTTGCCTTTCCAATATTATTGGACCTATATACAGCTATTCACATTTGAAAAGGGTTTTTCAATATTCCCTTATCAGATTGATGTCAAGTACACCCATGGAATGGTCTGAGTGTTAATATGCCTGTGATTGTAGATAATGAACATATTCCTTTATGTGAAATGGATTTGGCACAGTCTTAACATTCTTGATTATGACGATTGATTTTATTTCCCCATATTTACATGGTCATGCAGGTGAACCTCATTATACTCTAAAATGTGGGAGGAAAGCCTTCATGAGAAAGGATAAAATTCTTATTTTTTCCTTTACTAAATAAAGCAGGATAATGGATGGCACCACTTAGTGAACCACAGAGGGGCCACAGAAATAAAGGAAACTGTAAAGTGAATTGGGGGGAGATTGAGGCCATAGTTTAGGAATTTCTTTCTAGAACGTTATCTATTTAAACTATCTGGGTTGTTCATGATTTTGGTTCTCTCTCTCTCTTTTGTCCCCCAGTGAATGGTGCCGAGTTGACATGCTCGGCCCTCCGTTCTTTTGTCGACTACTTCTATCTGCTCTCTGGAAGGTTATTGTTTTCAAGGATCTTAAGCACTTGGATTAGGACAGTTAAACCTTTCGTTGGCTCGGGAAGTATAATCTTCCTGTTCATTCTGCTTTCCTGGCTTATTTGGTTTCCTCCCTTCCTTATTTCTTTTTACTTACACATCACCTGCCATCCTTCGGAGCATCTAACATTTTGTTCATTTCAGTTTTTTTTTAACCTACTTTTTGTTGCACAAAAGGACATAAACATGTAAAAGTACTTAGTAATAGAGGTTGCCTTTTCCTGGAGCATCACGTAGCTCCCCCGCCTTATTAGTAGAACAGATCCCCCATAAGCTCCGCCCTCCACCTCTGCACGGCCTCACTCCCACCCTCCCTGCTGTACGTCTCTTTTGTTGTTTCGAGCTAACAAAGTACTGTAATTTGCTGGATGTTGTGGACAGAGGACAGGCGGCCAGGGGGTTCCTGGAAGAATTTCTGTAACCTGCCTGAGCTCTCTTCTCTTAAAAATTGCTGATTAACTGTCTCTTCTGTTTTGGGAATAGCCGGAACTTTAAAGTTCAGAATGTTGTTCAAAACAAAGATGTCTATTTTTAGAGGCAGAAAATATTTTCAGCCCATTTTCCGTAACTGCTTTTTTTAAGAAACAAAAACCATGGACTTGAAGTGGGTAATCCCAAAGTGAAAACAAAAATCTTGCTGAAAGAATTAGCGATATATGAACATTTTGAAAACAAGCTGTGTTCCAGTTTCAGCTTTCTCTATTTGCTTGGTCAAAATTAAGCAAAATATTGCTTAATTACCATAGTTGTTCTGAAAATTTCCTCTTCCTTGCAGGTCTTGTCATATAAAATTGATGTAATGAAATAGAAGATAAAAAAAATGTCAAAGGAGAACAGTGTTTAAAGAAACATTGTTAGTACAAAGGTCGTGGTGTTATAAC
This sequence comes from Panthera leo, assembly GCF_018350215.1. Lineage (NCBI taxonomy): Eukaryota > Metazoa > Chordata > Mammalia > Carnivora > Felidae > Panthera > Panthera leo. The sequence continues at coordinate 109,697,967 of NC_056684.1, forward strand.
TGGCCGACAGGCAGAGTTCTCCGGACGGTGTCATCTGGGTTAATTTTTATCTTCATGAACACAGGAATAGAAAGAACCTTTTCAAGGCTTTGATTTTGAAAGAATTATGATTTCCTTTTGGGGGGCTAGTTTTCACTTTATTAGTCCCAGTTTGTAGTAACAACGTCGCGTGCGATGTAGATAAAAATCAAAGATGGGTCTAATGGCACAGACCTTCCTACAAGATCTTTGTGAGCAGAACCAAAACCCTTTACAGATACAAAGGTCTATTTAAAGGTTCACAATAACAATGACAGCATTTTAGGGCTGTCTTCCAACCCTATCACTTCCTTTTTCTAATGGGAAGTTGAGCTTGAAACGGAGGAGGTACACTGATGTTACTGGACCAGTGCACTCAAGCTGTTGCCCGCTTTTGTGGAATCACAGACCTTTATGGGACGTTGCACAAAGGGATTGGTGAAGTGAAAGTACTTTGATTGATTTAGACTAACAGAATAGAAAAAAAAAAAAATTGAGTGAGTTAAGAAATACTCAGCAATTGCAGCCAGAACATGGTGGGAGGGGGTGGGGGAAGCCTCACATTTAAAAAAAAATTTTTTTTAATGTTTATTTACTTTTTTGAGACAGAGACAGAGCGTGAACAAGGGAGGGTCAAAGAGAGAAGGAGACACAGAATCCGAAACAGGCTCCAGGCTCTGAGCTGTCGGCACAGAGCCCGACGCGGGGCTCGAACTCATGGACCGCAAGATCATGACCTGAGCCGAAGTCGGACGCTCGGCCGACTGAGCCACCCAGGCGCCCCGAAACCTCACATTTTAAACACTAGCAAACAAAACTTTCAAAATATTAACATTTACAGTAAATAGTTTTTTCTGTTTTTTTGGCATGAATCTTTAAGCAGGTGTGTTTGAGGAGCTAACAGCGTGTCACCAAGGTGATGCTTGGCTGCCGAGGTGGAAAAGATGGCTGATAGCCTCTCCAGGGTTCCACAGCTCCCAGACTGCACCAGAAGCCTCGGGACGGAAGAGGACTTCTGGCCAAAGTGCCTGTCGCAAGGGGTGTATCTTAGAAGATCTCTCTGTTTGACTTTGCTGTGACACAGGGAGGTCTGCGGACCAGGATCATCCCGATGATTCTGGTTCAGACTATGATGGACCTGAGGGTCCTGTATTTTTCTTAAGCTGATCCCAAGAATTTGCTACAGGTTGGCCTTAGAAATCTAAAATATCTCATTTTGGGGGGGACACCTGGGTGGCTTAGTTGGTTAAGTGTTTGACTTTTTTTTCTTTAATGTTTATTTATTTTTGAGAGAGAGAGAGAGAGAGTGAGGGAGGGGCAGAGAGAGAGGGAGACACACACAGAATCCAAGGCAGGCTCCAGGTTCTGAGCTGTCAGCACAGAGCCCGACGTGGGGCTCAAAGTCTCACAAACAGCGAGATCATAACCTGAGCCAAAGTCAGACGCTTAACCGACTGAGCCGCCCACGCGCCCCAAGTGTTCGACTGTTGATCTCAGCTCAAGTCTTGATCTCAGGGTTGTGAGTTCAAGCGCTGCATTGGGCTCCACACTGGACATGAAGCCTACTTAAAAAAAAAAAAAAGACATCTCATTTTTTGAGTGTCCTTTCTTCCTTTTCTCCAGTAAGATTTGATAAGGGTTCACACAGGGGTCTGGACTTTCCCAGTTCTCCAAGTGTGGGTACCTTTTGGGTGGATCCTGAGCCCCTAAGGACTTAGAGTAGAGCAAGGCCTGATTTCATTCAAATCTCTGGGGTTCTTCCCACAGCCTCGATGCCAGGATCCTCTTGGAGTCCTGAGGACCCTGCTGGGAACCTGGATAAGAGACTTCTGGCCGCCCTTGCTTGTGTACTGATTACGGGGCTTCAGGGAAATGCACCTCAATGGCAGTTCCCCTACAACGTGTTCTTTTGTTGGTTCCTAATTCCAGTGTGTGCTGGGGCTGTGTTTTATGAGGGGACAGGTATGCATTTGGTGGCTATGGATCCGGTCGGTTGCTTAAAGCTAATGTAATTGCAGTCGTGGATACCATTATATTTGAATTACTTCTTATTTTCAAAAACCAACAAAATACGTTTCTGTCGGCTGCTTTGGTAGTTGTTTTTTATGGTCAGAGAGAGCGAGATAATACAGTTCAGGGCCTCCCAGTGAGTGAGTGGAAGCTTTATCATAAACGGGGTCGAACCGCTGCCTCTGGATGGCCCGTCCGTTACTTGTCCAACAAACCTGTTATCGAGGATAAACATCGGCTCAGAGCCAGAAATTCATCGCTTTGACACCAAAATCAGTTCTGATCGCTGATCTCTAAAGGTGAAAGGGTGCGGGGTACATTAATTTGCTGGGCAATTGATTTTCCCTTGGGATAAGAGAAAAACAAAACCAAAATTGCCAGTCACCGAAAATGGCACAGTGAATTATGTCTGGGCTTGGAAAACTTCCAGTCCTATAAATAGATTATGGGAAGCCCTCAGGGAGAGAAAAGAGGCACATCACTGTTTTCATATGTAAAAATAGCAGGCCCTTGCCACTTGAAAAAGAAAAAAAAAAAACAACTGGGAAGTCTATAACTTAAACTTTAGTCACAATAGGAACTATGATTCATGATCGAAACCTCACTTTTTAAGTTTATTACCACTCACAGCCAAAAATTGGGAAGGTTAGACACAATAGGTCAAAAGTTTAGCAGGAGGATTTTGGGGGGAAGGATTTGCATAAGCAGGAGGTTTCTGAGAGTTTCCAGTCTTGCCGAGAAGCTGTGGGTTTGGTAGACTGCATTCACATTTTGCCTTAATAGAGACGAAAGAAACCATGGGAGTAGAAAGAAGAGCCGTTGTAATTTTCATATTTGAATATTGTAATTGAAATAGAACTACAGAACGCTTTGGAAGATCTACCCTCTTTCTAACTATCACAGCTCTGATTTTCTGGGCTGATCACGGGATGGTCAAAAAGCCAGTACGTACAGCTGGATATTTACCAACAGTGTTTGGGATCATAGAGGCCATTTTATTTTTCATAATGAATGTATCCACATTTTCCTGTGTGTTTATTCCTTTGTTTTCTTATGCTCTGTGTCTACCCCCTCCCAACCCTCCCCTGCCTTTCCCCCACCCCTGTTTCTCATGTCATTTTATGACTGAGTGTCTCAAGGCGTGGGTTTTTTTTTTTTTTTTTTGCAGTTTACAGGCTGGGCCATCTGATTTGGCATACATGGTCTTCTCTGGGTGGTGAGTGGGTGGCTGAAAATGAAGGGGCACATGTGGGAACTTGAGTGTGACTCTGCCCTGTGGGGCTGGTGTGTCTGGATCTCATTGGTCTGCACCTGATACCCTCCACACCACCCAGTGAGGCCAGCGGCCCCAGTAACAGGCCTGCGGTGCACCTCCTTACCTCCCGAGGTGGGGAGGTGCGGGGGAAGGTTGGTTAACACCTCTTATATTTGTGGCCACACAGGAATCAAGATAATGATTTGCTGATACCTGTTCTCTCTGGATTTCTGTCCTTTCAACTTCTGCTGCAAGCTCCTTTTTTTTTTTTTTTTTTTTTTTTAAGTCTACTTACTTTGAGCAAGAAAGAGAGAACATGAGCAGGGGAGGGGCAGAAAGAGAGGGAGAGAGAGAGAATGAATCTCAAACACTCTGCACTGTCAGTGTGGAGCCCAATGTGGGGCTCGAACTCACAATCCTGTGAGGTTATGACCTGGGCTGAAATCAAGAGTCAGATGCTTAACCCACTGGGCCACCCAGGCACCCCTGAAGCTCTTTTTTTTTTTTTTTTTTTTTTTAAAGCAGCAATCAAGAACGTTTAGTCATAACCCTGTCCCAAGCACTTAAAAATGCAGTTTATTTCATTTGCTCAGCACACGTTGCTGGTTCTTTTAATAGCGTAAAACACCTCAAATCCTTGAGGAATCTTCTTTTCATAGGGACAGAGGGAATTGATAGATTCATGAAGGTGATAATATGCAGATAATAACTGAACCCTTGATTTGGGGGTAATGTACCTAAGAAAGAAGGCCTTTTGTCTACAGACAAGGATAGGTAGGAGGGCTGGCGCATAGGCTATGGAGGGCGCTGTTACATCCAGGAGCAATAGAAGCCCCTGATTTCAGACCAGGGAGTTTGAGAGTCTTCCAAGGGAACCCTTGGATCTTTGATATATAGAAGTAATAAAGTGGGAGAAAGAATGACCTTGTCTTTCCATCAAGGGAAGGAATGTATGTCAGAGAAGTCTGTTCTCTGTACCAGCAAAACGCTAAGGGAGTTTAAAGAGTCCTATTGCCTCATAAACCAAGAAGAGTGTAACGAGAAAAACGGAGGTAGGGTTAATTTGTCTCAATAATAAAAGTGATCAAGAAGCTTCCCTTCATGTTAGTTTCATCAGAAGATTAACTTCAAAATCTGTTCTTTGTTGCAAATATGTGTCCTCTGTTAGGCAGGGAAAGGAGACCCAGCAACCCTAAAAATTAACGTCTGCAGTTGAGAGGCCACCTGCCCCAGAGTTAGCCCCAGCAAACGCTGATGAGTAGAGGAAGGAGACCCATAGAGCCCCCAGATCTAGGCTGCAAATCCTTGTGAGGGGCAGCTGGAGCCCTCAAAGGGTCCTTCCCTGCCCTGAATTCTGATGGTTATTGTGAATAGTCTGTCAGTTTTCACTTCTTCCAAGAAAGGCTCCCCAGGGAGCTAGTGTATCTTAGAGAGGAAGCTGGGAAGGTGGAAAAGCCAATTTGACATAGACTGTTAATTGCATTCAGGGAGAAAAGGGAGAGTGGTAATATGTAGCCACTCAGAAAGGAAGGGGCTTCCCAAGTTCATCTTCCAGAGCCTGAGACAAAGGAGAAACTTAAAATGTATTCGGATAAATAAGCAACAGAAGATACAAATATTTCCGTGTTTTCCCTTTAGTACACCGCAGATAATATATTTTACAAAGACCACAAAATTAAATTCTTCAGTAAGTCTGAAAAAGCAAAGAGAATTCAAACTAACAAAAGTTATTGTGGGGATTCTGTGATGGACATCACAGGGGCACTGAAAGGATTTAGACTTATTACTATTTTTTTTATTAACCACAAATCACATCTGAAGGGGATATTTTCTGATTGTTTCTTATTTTATAGATAACCTTCTAAATTTTATGTATTTTATTTCAGTTGATGGAAGGCATATGGTAAAGGTTGACTTTAAGTGGTTTTAAAATAATGATGTGAGTTACATATTTTTTATTTATTTTTAAAAATTTTTAAATGTGTATTTATTTTTGAGAGACAGAGACAGAACATGAGCCAAGGAGGGGCAGAGAGAGGGAGTCACAGAATCCAAAGCAGGCTCCAGGCTCTGAGCTGTCTGCACAGAGCCCGATGCGGGGCTCGAACCCACAAACCGTGAGATCATGACCTGAGTCAAAGTTGGATGCTTAACTGCCTGAGCTACCCAGGCGCCCCCATATTTTTCTTTTAGAAGGCAAGATAGCTTAATAACGCTTAAATATTTTTAAAAAGATTTTATTTTTAAGTAATCTCACCACCCCACGTGGGGCTCGAACTCACGACCCCCAGATCAAGAGTCGCATGCTCCACTGACTGAGCCTGTTAGGCATCCCACTTAAAGATTTTGAATGAGCATTTATTTCTTTATTTATTGAAAGAGAGAGAGAGAGAGAGAGAGAGAATATTAAGCAAGCTCTATCCCCAGCACAGATCCTGACATAGGGCTCCATTTCACTACTGCAGGATCAAGATCATGACCTAAGTCAACATCAAGAGTTGGATGCTCAACTGTGCCACCCAGTTGCCCCTTGAATGAGAACTTTTTAAGTGATAATCACTTTAACACAACAATTTTTATTTTTGCACTTTTCCTTTTTATCCACATGTACACACATTTGTATGGTTATACTCCTATTAAACAATTGTATTGTGTTTATCTTAGCATTTTCTTATTTAATAGTTTTCATAGGCTTTATAATGATTGCTTTTGTTTTGATTAAAAACATTTTTACATCGATATGCCAAATTTTGCAAAGCATTTCGATGTTGAGGATCTCTACGTATATGTGTATTCATATTTGTATATCTCTTTGTTGCTTCTAACTAGTTACTACTTTTTTAAAAAATTTCTTTTGAGTGGGGCGCCTGGGTGGCTCAGTCGGTTAAGCATCCGGCTTCAGCTCAGGTCATGATCTCGCGGTCTGTGGGTTCCAACCCCGCGTCGGGCTCTGTGCTGACAGCTCAGAGCCTGGAGCCTGTTTCGGATTCTATGTCTCCCTCTTCCTCTGACCCTCCCCTGTTCATGCTCTCTCTCAGTCTCAAAAATAAATAAATGTTAAAAAAAATTTTTTTTTTAAAAATTTCTTTTGAGAGAGAGAGTGTGTGTGCACAAGCAACCAGGGGAGGGGCAGAGGAAGAGGGAGAATTTTTTTTTTTTTTTTTAACATTTATTCCTTTTTTGAGAGACAGAGAGACAGTGTGAGCGGGGAAAGGACAGAGAGAGGGAGACACAGAATCCAAAGCAGGCTCCAGGTTCTGAGCTGTCAGCACAGAGCCCGATGAGGGACTCGAACTCACGAACCATGAGATCATGACCTGAGCCGAAGTAGGACGCTTAACCGATTTAGCCACCCAGGCACCCCACTAATTACTTCTTAAGATAAATTCCCAGGAGTGAGATTACTGAGTCAAATTGCGTGAGCATTTTTATGACTCAAGCTATATGTTACCAAATTGACTTCCAAAATGGTTATTGTGTGGATAGTGTAGACGTAGATCAATTTCTTTGTCTGCTAGGAAAGGTGGACTTTTTGCATGTGTTTATTTAGTCTTTGAATTTCCTCTTATGTGAACTGTCTGTTCATATGTGTCAGAACTTGGTTTGTTTTTTAGAGGAAACTTTATATCTTCCAGTTACCTTTGAAGCTGTTCACAGGATTGTTTCTTGTCTTGGGTTACTTTGTGGGATATTGCTACAGAAGAAGTTGATCCTTTGCGTCAGAGATAGAACACAAATTACTGCTTCTAAAGGAATGGAAAAAGTCCATCCAGATTAATTCCTCTCTTAATGAATTTAATCTACCACATCCCAGAGCCTGTTGTGGTGTTTTGTGCAGAATTGTCCAGTGGTGAAGATCCTGCCTATTCACACCACTCCGGGAAACACAAACTTCTCACAGCTTTCAGTGCTGTGGCCTTGCGGAAGCCATCAGAACAAAAGGCACGATTCCTGATGTTTGTGGTTGGAGACTGTAACGTGCTTCTGACTGGCCAGTCTGACAGACTGCTGTTGAATGGTGGAGACGTTAGCTGTATGTGAATTTCATTCCTCTTTAAAATAACACCTGAGAGGAAGAGTTTCAAATCCAAGCATTTCTTTGAAGGGAAATAATAAAGCCTGCAATCCTGTTGTGGTTTTCAGTTTCTCGATTGTGTTTGTCTTTCACTTGAGCCGTTTAGCGAGCTCTGGGAGGCAGGTGGAGCCGTGGGTCCCTGTGTTAGAGCAGAGGAAGGAAGCTCGGGGAGTGTCAGGGGGCTGCTCATGGTCATGGCCTGGGTTTGTGGCAAAGCCAGGACAAGAAGCTGTTAGCTCTTTGTGCATCCTGAAAAGTGTCAGCTTGAATAATGTCCTCCTTGGGATGAATTCAGTGAGGAGCTACAAAAAATCCCATACATGGTTTTAATTAGAGATAAGGACAGTAATTAACAATGATGATTGGGGCGCCTGGTGGCTCAGTCGGTGAAGTGTCCGACTTTGGCTCAGCTCGTGATCTCCCAGTTTGTGAGTTCAAGCCCTGGGTCGGGGTCTGTGCTGACAGCTCAGAGCCTGGAGCCTGCTTCGGATTCTGCGTCTCCCTTTCTCTCTCTGCCCCTCGCTCGCTCACTCTCTGTCTCTGTCTCAAGAATAAATAAACATTAAAAAAAATAAAAAATGGTGATTTAAGTTACCAAAGAAAACCTAAATCATATTTCCAGATACTGTATTTAGTGGGTCAAGGAATTTCCGTCACCACTGATGAAAAACAAATGTTATTAAAAGAGTAAATTCTATAATTACTTGAGGTGTTTACTTATACTGACTATCTTATTTTGGGATTATATGAAATAGAGATTGGCAATGTGGATCCAGGAGTGAGATAGATGTGGCTCTGAGACCCAGCACACAGGCTGAGCCACTTGGGCAGGGAGCCCTCGTCATCTGGAAACTGAGATATTAGTATCCGTGTCAGAGATGTTTTATGATGTTTAAATGACATGTATACATAAAATGCATACTGCATTGTAAGCCCTGTATTTTGTCATGAATTAGGTATTATTTATTGGTAAATATGCTTAGTTTTTCTTTATTATCTTTTAAAGTTTTTTTTTTTTTTTAAGTATATTTATTTTGAGAGAGAAACAGTGAGCTGGGGAAGGACAGAGAGAGGGAGAGGGACGGAGGATCCAAAGCAGGCTCTGTGCTGACAGCAGCAAGCCCTGGGTGGGGCTTGAACTCATGAACCGTGGGATCGTGACCTGAGCCGAAGTCAGACGCCTAACCGATTGAGCCACTTAGGCACCCCTATTCTTAAAGAACTTTTTAGAGTTTATTTATTTATTTTGAGGACAGAGACAGTGTGAGTGGGGGAGGGGCAGGGAGAAAGGGAGCCAGAGAATCCCAAGCAGCCTCTGCACCGTCAGCATAGAGCTTGATGCGGGGCTCGAACTCATGAAACTGAGATCATGACCTGAGTCAAAACCGAGTCAGATGCTTAACCGACTGAGCCACCCAGGTGCCCCTTTAACATTATTCATTTTTAAAGAGAGAAGAGCATGAGTAAGGGAGGGGCAGAGAGAGCAGCAAACACAGAATCCGAAGCAGGCTCCAGGCTCTGAGCTGTCAGCACAGAGCCCGTCGCAGGGCTCGAACTCAAAGCTGTGAGATCATGACCTGAGCCAAAGTCGGACACTTACCCTACTGAGCCGCCCAGGCGCCCCTGGTGCCCCTTCTTTTATTGTTAAAAATTCAGTGCCAAGCATGCACTTCTTCACTCTAATTTTTATTACAGCATAAAGGTTACAAATAAGAAACAATTGGTCTGAACATCATTCTGCTTAATTATCACTTCTTTTATATAGCCTTCTATTTTTTTTTTTTTTAAACAGAATTATATGCAGTGAGTAAATGTATACAGGGAGTAACTATATTGACTGTGGGTAGACATTTATTGTGACCTTGTCTTTTCAACCATGTTTAGTCTTATGAGTCAAGCTTCAGGAATTATCTGCATTCCATGAATTCCATTTATACATGAATCTTTCTGAGCAGTTTTTGGCCTTTGATATTTGGAATGAGCTTTGCTTTGTGTGGCTATTTTATTCCATTTTATAATAATGATCTGAATCATTATCATAGCTAAATTCGGTTTCAATAAACACAGAAAAGGGCAAAATTTATTTGAACATGTGTGATATAGGAGGGATTATAACCCATTTTATTCAAGAATTGGCTACTTAGTTTCGTAGATATTTGTATTCTTGTTTGTTTTCAAATCTGTTGCCTTTGTCTATTTCATTCTTCACCTGTACCTTCTAGGGAAGGAGATGGGAAAGACATGTTTTCGCCATTGGACCCTTTTAGCTTTAGATGTGTCAGGCGTTAGTTTTAGTGTATGGTGGTTCTGGAATGTATATATAGCACTTACCAATTTGGCTGGGTGGGGTTGGGGCGGGGGGGGGGGTTCACATCCAGTGACTGATGAGGTGGGACCCTGAAGACCATCCAGGCCCAGCTTATACAGCTCTGAAGGGCCATTTAACCCGCAGAGTTCACTGTGGGGTTGGGGGAGGCTCAACTTCTTTTCTCCGCAACTCCGCTTCCATCTCTGCTCTAGCCAACCACCTGTGCCTTGCTGAATGCTACCCTCAGTGAGGTTGCCGGGCTCTATTTGCTGTTCCCAGGGCTCTATTATTTGGTGTTCCCCTTGGAGTGCTAAGGTCTGTACGTGTCTCCAGCTAGAAAACCCTGGCACTCACGAGGCTCCCCTTGCTTGTTTCTTTTCTCAGGAGGGGGACACTCTTGCCCTGCTGTTGCGGTCTCAAAATAATTGTTTCCCATATTGAAAAATCCCTTCCAGCAGAAAGTTAATTCTGGACCCTGTAACTCCTCGTGGCCATCAGTGGGGTCACCTGTCCTTTTCTGAATATGTTGAACAGTGTGTCATTGAGGTGGAACTGTTCAGTAGCAGCTAGCTATGTGTTTACTTGAGATACTCAGCTTAACATCTGTTGAACACTCAATTGAAGCTGAGGGATGACGTTCCTAGAAAAAGCAAGTTGATTGGATGCTGATTTTCTTCATTGTACCTGCCCCACCCCTTCCCTGTGTCAACACGGATGGGATCCTGTTGCTTTATAGTCAAGTGACTGAGCCCTATAACCACTTGCCTTGCACTAGCACAGATAGGTGATGATGCCATTTCATGGGCTGAAAGCAGTTTTAACACTCCCACTGCCTCCATCTCGAACAAAATTCCAAGTGCACTTGTGGGTGGGCTCACTGCCTACAAAAGCATGCATATTGCCGGACACACAAACTTACCACATCTGTTTAATGTCCTTGGCCCAAGGATGGGACTCTGACTAATGCATCAAAAGGAATACGTGTGCTTGGGTAATTGAGAGTGGATGGTCCCTTTGTTTTCTTTTTGGCTTTATCACCTTCAGATAAGTATTATTATTATTATTATTTGTTAAGAATAATTGACTATAATTCCTATAAGGCAGGGTGGAATGCATACTCTGTTGTCCACTTGTTCATTATATGGAATATTCTTCATTTTTTTTCTTTAAAAAAATTTTTTTTTTAATGTTTTTACTTATTTTTGAGACAGAGACAGAGCACAAGCAGGGGAGGGGCAGAGAGAGAGGTAGACACAGAATCCGAAACAGGCTCCAGGCTCTGAGCTGTCAGCACAGAGCCTGAAGCGGGGCTCGAACTCATGGACTGTGAGATCATGACCTGAGCCAAAGTCAGATGCTCAACCAACTGAGCCATGCAGGTGCCCCTCTTCCTTTTTTTCTTTTTAAATTATTTATTTATGTATATTTTTTTTAGAGAGAGAGAGACAGTATGAGTAGGGGAGAGAGGCAGAGGGGGAGATCGAGAGAGAGAGAGATTGAGAGATTGAGAGAGAGAGAGAGAGAGAGAGAGAAAATCTTAACCAGTCTCCTTGCTCAGCATGGAGCCTGACGCAGGGCTCTATCCCATGACCCTGGGATCATGACCTAAGCCCAAACTGAGAGTCGGACACTCAACTGACTGAGCCACTCAGGTACCCCCTTTTTTTCTTTTTAAATCATAGACTTTGGGGTGCCTGGGTGGCTTGGGTCATGATCCCACGGTTCATGGATTCCAGCTGCATGTCAGGCTCTGTGCTGACAGCTCAGAGCCCGGAGCCTGCTTCGGATTCTGTGTCTCCCTCTCTCTATGCCCTCCTCCCTCTCATACTCTGTCTCTTTGAATAAACATAAAAAAATAAAATAAAAAATTTAAATCATAGACTTTGATGTCAAGAGGTAAGTAGAATAGAGGTAATTTTAAGAATATATTGTGATTATTAGATGCAAATCAATTATTAAGTGCAAAGTTTGTTTACCTATTGGATGTATATCAATTTTATATCTCATAAATAGGTGTCTAAATTGTTTGATAGGATATTTTGTACTTATTGAGGTAGTAGTCTTTAAATGGCATGAGCTGTTCTCTAATTATTAAAAAATTATTATTCTCCAATCATTTTGAGAAAATAATGAAAATTTTAATAATAAAAGAATTGATCTTCTTGTTTTCATACTGTCAGAGAATATAATATAATGAAAGTGTGTAATCACCTTCAGTCATTTATGGGGTTCCTGGGTGGCTCAGTCCGTTAAACATCCGACTCTTGATTTCGGCTCAGGTCATGATCTCACGGTTTGTGGGTTCGAATCCTACATCAGGCTCTGTGCTTTCAGTTGGGAGTCTGCTTGGGATTTTGTCTCTCTCTCTCTCTTTCTCTCTCTCTCTCTCTCTGCCATTCCCCTGCATGTGCTCTCTCTCTCAAAATAAATAAACTTAAAAAAAAGAAAGATACTTTGAACTCCTCTGTTTGAAAGGCAGATTTGAACCGATCAGACCCTCCCTAACTAGCTCTGTGGGTCCTTGGGGAAGGTGGTCAGCCTGTGGCTATAGGAGAGAACACAACTGGTTGTCCCTTAGGAAGATCCAGTCTCAGCTTCCCACCCCCCAACCCCGGCCTCCTTGGCATTGCCAGCCAGACTGAAGATTGATCACAGCTCAGAATAGCTCAGTAACTGAACTGGAAGATACACAACTTCTAGAGCAGCAAGGAACTGGTTTTTCTTCATTCCTGGTGTTTGAAATCATGCTTGAAAAGGTGGTAAGATGGTCGGGTTTGGTACTTTCGGGGACTGTGAGTCCTGCTTTTTATAACATCATAAAATCACAGATTTATCTAGCTGGAAGGGCTCTTAGAGAATGTCTAGCTCCACCCTTATGTATTGGGTGAACACACTAGGGTTCCGGTGTGTTAAATGCATTCTCTACTCTTGGGCCAAAAAGAGGACTAGAGCTCAGGTCTGCTAAACCACTAGTCCAGGAATAATTCTGTGACATGGCATTACCCCCTCACAAGACCATTCAGCTTCCCAGACTAGACCCAAGGTAGCTGCGGTGTCCTAGGCCTGCCTGGGAAGCACTGTCCCTCACCTGGAAGCCAGCAAGCAGCTGATGTGCCCTGGCTCTTGTTTCTCTCACCCTGGGCAGGGGTATTGAGGCCAGATTTAGTTATACTGTAGCTCGAATGAGCCTGGGTCCTTGTTACTGCTGCCCATTCACCGCTCCTGCCCTACTGGAAATTAGCCTCATAGTATAACTCACGTAATTATTTGATTTAATCTGCATAGAACAGAGCTGAAGCACAGTGGTGCCCATAGCAAAGAATCAAGTAAGGCGAAGGAGTATGTTTCCTCTTGTCTTGGGGAGTCCGTATTCTTAAGGGACTGATTATATTGCTAACCACCTAGCATAGTGCCCGAAACATGCAAGCTGCACATTAATACTTTTTGGGTAATTTCCTGAGTAATGATAAATGAGCAGAAGCTAAATGAAAATGGTAGTTTTTGTTGTTGTTGTTTAGTTTTTAGTTTTTTTTTTTTTTTTTTTTGTCTTCTTGAGAAGTTTAGGAGACTAACCCTTGCTGTTCTTTTCCGGTTCAAGTTCTTATATACCATCAAGATACAATGTAGGCGTTACATTATAATGACATTTAGGGAGACTAATAACAGGGAAATGCTGATGCCTAATATTTAGTAGAATAAAACAAATTTGTGGTATAATTGCAACTTTGTAAAAACAGTAAAAAAACCTATGCTGGAGATAAAAATAGTCTAAACATCTCTGGATCGATTTTATTCATTTTTTTCTGTATTATTAAAAAATCACTTAACACATAGTACTTACATAATACAAAAAAAAATCCTCTTAAAAGTGAATAAAATGGGGGCGACTTGGTGGCTCTGTCGGTTAAGTGGCCGACTCTTGATTTCAGCTCAGGTCATGATCTCGTAGTTTGTGGGTTTGAGCCCTGTGTCAGGCTCTGCACTGACAGCACGGATCCTGCTTAGGACTTTTTCTCCCTCTCTCTCTGCCCCTTCCCTACTCACGCTTTCTTTTTCTCTCAAAATAAATAAATAAACATTTAAAAAAGGTGAATAAAATGTATATTCCATTCTGTAGAAAATAAATTTAAACTACAGTTTGACTTTTTTATGCTTATGGCAAACAAAATTTAGATTTAAAGGGTTTTTTCCACCCTCTAAAAATACCTGTGTCTGTTTCGTAACTCTTAGTTCTGTTGTGGTGGTGGACTGGAAGAATAAACTTAGTTTTGCACTCATTAGTGATTTATAATGTGAATAGATTCACTTGTCCTGGCCAGCCTTCTCATCCACCTGTCTATACTTGCTGGGTCCTACCTGCTTTAGCAGGGAAGTCTTAGGGGTGGGATGCTAGAAATTGGTCCTCTTCTGTTTATGCCTGTTATGACAAGCCTTACTTTTTTGGATTCCTCCGGGCAGTTAGTTCCTGCTGGTGTTTATACTCCTCAAACACGCCCTTCCTGTCTCTGGAAAGTCTTTCGCACTTACTCCTCTTTGCAGCCCCGGTGCCTGATACGGTGCCTGGCAGACAGAAAGCACGCAACCACTATTTGTTAAATGAATGAATGAAGACGATCTCCTCTGGAAGTCTCAACTTCCCGTGACTTTGGTGCATGTTTTCATGATATTTATCTTAAATCCTGAGTGTAAGAAGAAAATTGGATCAGAAAGCTTCTCAATGAATTAAAAAAAAAAAAAACCAAACAAACCTTAGCAACCATGGGCATGTGATGGGGAATGCTAGTGGGGCTTGGCCATTATAAGACAAATTGGGCCATTGTCTGGTTTTGTTGATTTCCTCTGTAAGTGAACACAGTTAAAGAGAAAGAACAGGTCCCCGACCAAGCGGCAGCTGGTGCATCTGTTGATTAAAGCCGTGTGTAATTCGGGTCGGTTGTAGTAGCACACAGGCCAAAAGGAAAAATCCAATCACTCTGCCTTTGCCCATTTGTAATAGTAAATTAATTTCTGAGTGTGAAAGCAGCTTTGCAGCTGCCACTAAAATTGATAAATATTTTTCTGAAGAAATAGTACATTTCAGACACCAACTTCTCATTTCCACAGCCAACATATTTTTGGCTGTTGTGTTTGCTGGCAAACATTTCAAATTGAGAAATATTTCTTTTAAGTATCTTGGAAAGACTAGTGTTTGGAATTTTAAAGACAACAAATCCTTCATCACGGGGGAAATGCTACCCAACAGAAACATGTGTAAAAATGCATGTACAGTTATGTTACTTGAAACATTTGACAAAAATTCTTTTATAATCACAGTCAGACCCTGCACAGATTTTCCCAAAAGGTTCAGTCATTTCTGTTCTGAGAATTTTACCAGCATACATGCAGCCATTTGACCACATTCGGTAGGACTGGTTCAACTTTATAAGCTTAACAGAATTTCTCCAGTCCCTCAGCCCCCATTTTCCCCCAGAATAGTTGGGGACTAAAGTTCCCCTGAAACCTTGAAAATCCAAGGAACAAATCATTACAAGTAGAAATAGGCATTTTACCTTAAAATACATCCAAGAAGACATTTGAGGGTGAGTTAGTTTCCTCTGGCCAAGAATTCTGGCCTTTTGGTGAGAAAAAAAAAATCTTGTCAAAAATGAAAGGAAGGAGAACAAATTCAAGTGGAGATTACTGAAGGAGGAAGTTGGAACTTAAAAAATTCTGTGACTTGGGAAGACCTGAATTTCAAAATTATTTTTATTTTTGAGTGTGTATAAAAAAAATTCTTATAAAGTATATTTTCTGAGTTTTTGTTTGCTTACTTATTTGTTCATTTAGTTTTTTAATTCGTTCATTACCTTATTCATGAAGGATTTAAGATGACCATAACGAATATATATATATGTAAAATATATATATATATATAAATATATATATAAAATATATATATAACATATGTATATAATATATATATATATATATTTATATATATATATATATGTATATATATATATATATATATATGTATAATAAGGTAACACATGTCAATTAAAAGTAAAAACAGGGGCACCTGGGTGGCTCAGTTGGTTATGCTTTCGACTTCAGCTCAGGTCATGGTCTCATGCTCATGAGTTCTAGCCTCACGTTGGGCTCCGTGCTGACAGCTCGGAGCCTGGAGCCTGCTTGGGATTCTGTGTCTCAGTCTGTCTCTGCCCCTTCCCTGTTCCCACACGGTCTCTTTCTCTCAAATATAAATAAACATTAAAATTTTTTTTAAAAAAGTAAAAATGAAAAAGAAGACAAAGGCCAGGGAAAAACAGACATAAAGAGGGCCTACGTAATTACTACAGTTTGACCTCAAAGTGAGTTCTGTGTTTCTGGACAGCCCAAATGAAATGAAAAAAGGAACATGAGAGAGAAAACAGCAACAAAAATAATAGCACCAAGAAGAATCCAACTTGTTCCTCCAAGGAAGTGGAGTATTTTTTAGCACTAAATTCTTTTTTTTTTTTTTTTAACTGTTTTAAGTTTATTCATTTTGAGAAAGAGAGAAATAGAGAGGAAGTGAGAGATCCCAAGCAGGCTCTGCATGGTTAGCATAGAACTGATGCGATGCTTGATTTCGTGAACTGTGAGGTCATGACCTGAACCCAAATCAAGAGTCTGAGGCTTTATCAACAGAGTCACTCAGGCCCCCTGCTCCTAATGCTAAATTCTTTAAAAAAAAAAAAAAAAAAAAAAAAAAGGAAGGAAAAAGGAAATTTTAATGGGGGGAGCAGTCTGAAAGTTAAGTTTCCCCAGCTGCATCATTCCAGTTTGTTCATTCATTTGTTGACTCTTTTATTTTTATTTTTTATTTTTTAAAAAAGTTACTTTTCTTTTTTCTTTGAGAGAGAGAGAGAGAGAGACAGAGGGGGAGAGGAGAGAGAGAGAGAGATTGAGAGAGAATCCCAAGCAAGTTCTGCACGGTCAGCACAGAGCCCAACGTGGGGCCCAATCTCATGAACCCGAGAGATCATGACCTGAGCCGAAATCAAGAGCTGGACGCTTAACCAACCGAGCCACCCAGGTGCCCCTTGCTCGTTCCGTTAACCTTTCCTCAAACATTTCTCATGTGCCCGCTATATGCCATTCACAGGGCTAGAGGAGAGATAAACAGTAAACAAGACAGAGTCTCTTCTCCGGGCTCACCATCTAGAATCTGCAGAGGATACAGGGCTACAAGGGATGGGTAGGCTCACCAGTGGATCTTCAGAGGGAAGGGTTTCTCCAGTTAGTTGGCATGTCAGGTTGATGTTTAGGAACCTACGGCCTCTCAATCGATGCCAGGATGCTTGCAGCACACTCCAGCATGAGATGCCAGGAGGGGGCTGATAAGAACTAACTAAGGGAGTCCAGAAGGACTGAGGATATTCCTGGAGTGGGGACCGAGAGAAGTGATCTGTTAGTTACACAGCGACTTCTTTGGAGAAGCAGGCCAATTCCCCTAGAGCCAGTCTATTCAGTGGCAAAGGAACCTAAATACTTGTTTTTTTTTCACTATCTGGAAAGTTTAAGCAATTCTTATAAGCTATGATGATTTTAACAGCTTTTTGAGGGGCGCCTGGGTGGCTCAGTTGGTTAAGCGTCCGACTTCAGCTTAGGTCATGATCTCACAGTCCGGGAGTTCGAGCCCCGCGTTGGGCTCTGTGCTGAAAGCTCAGAGCTTGGAGCCTGCTTCCGATTCTGTGTCTCCCTCTCTCTCTGCCCCTCCCCTGCTCATGCTCTGTCTCTCTCTGTCTCAAAAATAAATAAAAAACATTAAAAAAAAAAAAAACACCCCAAAACAGCTTTTTGAGTGTGTGATGTTTCAGGTGGCCTCTTTTCACGTTAGCGTGCTGGCAATTTATGGGATATTCAGTTTGCGTTTGCCTTGCTGTAGTGGGAGGGAGCTGGGGCAGAGATAAAAACACCCTGCAGGGCCTGGGCTGAGAGAGGGGATGGAGGGGCAGGGAATGGGGACACGGGGAAGAGGCAGAATAAGAATACATTCATGAAGAGTATAATCATTAAAATATATATATTCTCGGGGCGCCTAGGTGGCTCAGTTGGGTGAGTGTTGACTTGATCGAGTCCCATGTCAGAGTCTCTCCCTCTCTCTCCCTCTCTCTCCCTCTCTCTCCCTCTCTCCCTCTCTCTCCCTCTCCCTCTCCCTCTCCCTCTCCCTCTCCCTCCCCCCCTCCCCCCCACCTCTCTCTTTCCCCATCTGCCCTGCCCTACTCTCACTCTCTCCCTAAAATAAAATAAAAAGACCAAAGAATAAAAATATTCTTGAGTGCCAAGAATTCACAGGAAAAGATTTTTCTTGTGAATAATGATAAGCCGATTTATTATGCCCCTCAGTACCTTGTTTTTCTCTTTTTCACTGTTCCACACCCAACAGGAAGCATTGTTAATTCATTGCTTTTCGCCAAGACTCTCCATTGATTTGGGGTCTTGGGGTACTGAGGCTACAGCTGATGTGAACTTCCCAGAGTTTAGAACTGGAATATGGATGTCTTCAAGTGACTTGGCATTGAGAAATGTTTAGAAAATCTCACTTACCGAAAACACATACAGCTTCATTTTCCACAGTAAGTTTTTCTTTTTCACCAATGAAGAACAGTTTGCATTTGTATCTCATTTTGTAATTTTCAACATGTTTTATCTTGTCCTTTTAGAAAGTCTGAGTCGATTTAACTCACTTATTTTTACCCTCTCCCATTCCAGAGAAAGTTGGAAGCAATTTGTAGGAAAACATAGAACTCAATTGGATAATAATAATAATAATAATAATAATAATAATAAAACTAGAAGAGGGCCTTGCAGTGAAGGAAAAACAAGAGTAGTTGAGTAAAGCAACTTGTTTCCATAAAGTCATTTTGTAGTTGCTAGAGCTGGGCTATCCCAGCCAAAAAAAAGAGAGGGAAACTTTGTTTATAAAAACAACGTGGTCATTAGATGAAAAGAAAAAACGCTCAGGGTCACAGTTTTTCTTGGTCCTGAGACCTGAGAGAATGTTCCACAGTGAGTTCTCAGAAAAGGAACACCGTGTCTTATGCACCGTACTCCTGAACTTCTGTGTAAGAAGTGCAATGGTAGGTTTCTCTGGACTGTTCCCTATGATATCCGGCTGGGTAAGGTTTACGGGATTATACCAGAATGGGTTTTAATAAAAGTGGTTCTCTGAGGGGCTCTAACAATGCAGTGCATGTTCCCAGTTCCTTGAGGCTGGATGGGATCCAAAGACAACATCCAGGAATGGGTGGACTCTGAGGCCTCGCAGGCGGTCCACCGTGACTGTTGTTTCTTGTAATCCAGTGTTTTTCAACAGCCAGACTCACTGCCCTCATTTCACAGATGGAGAAACGGGACCTGGGAGAAGCAGATGATTATCCGAGGCTGAGTGGGTCAGTGGCAGAGCCGGGGCTAACGCCAGATTCTTTTGATTCTGAATCCAGGGCTCTTTCAAGTATTTGGTCTCTGTTTTCTAGCTTAAAAATTTTTTTTTTAATGTTTTTATTTATTTTTGAGACAGAGAGAGACAGAGCATGAGCAGGGGAGGGGCAGAGAGAGAGGGAGACACAGAATCCGAAGCAGGCTCCAGGCTCTGAGCTGTCAGCACAGAGCCCGACGCGGGGCTCGAACTCACACACCGCGAGATTGTGACCTGAGCCAAAGTCGGACGCTCAACCTACTGAGCCACCCAGGCGCCCCTCTGTTCTCTAGCTTAAGTAGAATTCGATTAGAATTTTAAAATGTTAAGAATGAATATTGGGGCGCCTGGGTGGCTCAGTTGGTTAGGTGGCCGACTTCGGCTCAGGTCATGATCTCGCGGTCCGTGAGTTTGAGCCCCGCGTCGGGCTCTGTGCTGACAGCTCAGAGCCTGGAGCCTGCTTCGGATTCTGTGTCTCCCTCTCTCTCTGCCCCTCCCCTGCTCATGCTCTGTCTCTCTCTGTCTCAAAAATAAATAAAGGTTAAAAAAAAATTTAAAGAATGAATATTAAGAAAAATTTTTTTTAGTGTTTATTTATTTTTGAGAGAGAGAGATTGAGTCAGAGTACGAGTGGGGGAGGGGCAGAGAGAGAGGGAGACACAGAATCCGAAGCAGGCTCCAGGCTCTGAGCTGTCAGCACAGAGCCTGACGCGGGGCTCTAACCCACGAACCATGAGATCATGACCTGAGCCGGTCGAACACCTAACTGAGCCGCCCAAGTGCCCCAGGGACGAATATTTTAAACATCGTAATGTAATCCCTACTTAGATGTTAAACTTTGGGGCAAAAGAAGATGCTAACTGTGGAGCTGAAGTCCCACCCTCCATTCCTTTGCACTCACTCTGCAGTTGGTGAGTGTCATTCCCAACCATGTTTCTGTTCTTTTACCATATATGTATGTGTGTGTTTAAAATTTACATAAAGTATGTAAATGACTTCGTAGTGTATCAGTCCTTTTGCACTTGCTTCCCGCCCAACCCTCATTATAGTTTTAATATATAGCCATGCTGATACTGGTCAGTCATTCATTTTAGCTGTGGCATAATCTTCCTTGCATGAATCAACCACAGTTTATCCATTCTACTGATGGGGTTCGATTATTTGCACTTTTTTCTGTTACAAATGGTTCTGCCATGAACATTCTTGAATATGTCTCCTTGTGTCTTTGTGCAATTTTTTGTTTTAGATTTAATTAAAGAAATTTTTAACACTTACGTATTTTTGAGAGACAAAGAGAGAGACGTAGTGAGAGTGGTGGAGGGGCAGAAAGGGACGGAGAGAGAATCCAAAGCAGGCTCCATGCTGTCAGCAGAGAGTCTGACACAGGGCTGGAACTCACGAACCGCGAGATCATGATTTGAGCCAAAGTCGGACACTTAACCAACTGAGCTACCCAGGCACACCTAGATTTTATTTTTAAGTAATCTCTACATCCAACGTGGGGCTCGAACTCACAACCCCAAGGTCAAGAGTCATGTGCTCAACTGACTGAGCCAGCTCAGTGCCTCTCTGTGCAATTTCAGAGCATTTTCTAGTTGGCAGAAATTGAAGTCACCAACATTTGCTGCTCCTACTTGAGTATCAGTCAGATGCTGAGTCCTCCTGGGTTCTCCCAGGAGGGAGAACCTTGGACCCAAAATGCTGTTTGGGCCAATGCTATTGTGGCCTCCATGATCCTTTACTGCCCTCTAGCTTCTTGTATGTCTCTAGTCAGTTTGTTCAGGTTCTCAACTGTGGACTGTTCCAAGCACCATTCATTTCTCAAGGACCCTACCCCACCCTTGCTGTCCCTGCTCCCAAGCGATGACCTCACTTCTTATTTTCCCTAGAAAATGAGGTCATCTGATCAGAGCTTCCTAAATCCGTCTCTCCCAAACTTCTCAGCATTTCCACCCAGAAGGACAGTGAACATGACTTTGCAAACCACAAATTCTTTATGAAATGAATGAAGGTATAATTTTTTTTTTAAGCTTCTCAGCCCTAGCATTGGAATTTTGTCTTAATGTAGTCCAATTTATTTTTTCATTTGTTGACTGTGCTTTTGGAATCATGTCGTAGAGGTTATTTCCAAATCCAGCGTCATGAAGCTTTTGCTTTTTGTTTTCTTCTAAGAGTTTTATAGTTTTAGCTTTATGTTTAGGTTTTCTCAGAACTTTTAATGCATTCCTCTCTGTCTTCTGTTGTCCAGTATGGCTATACAAAAGTCTGATGCCGTTCTGATTCTTTTTTCTTGGTGTGCGATCTTTTTTTTTTTTTTTTTGTCTCTCTGGGAGATTGTTTATTCCAGGTATTCTGAAATTTTCCGATAACATGTTTTGCTGAGAGTCTTTTTAAAAAAAAACTATTTTGGGAGGGGCACTTATTATGCTCTTATATTATGGAAATACTTGTCCTTCAGTTCTGGAAAATCTTCTTGTGTTACTTCTTTGATTATTTCCTTCTCTGTGTTCTCCCTTGGATGTTAGATCCACTGGGATTGTTTTGTTTTTGTTTTTTGTTTTTTGTTTTTTTTTGGCAGGGGGGATTGGTCTTTTAAGCTTTATATTTCTTTTCCATTTTTCTCTTTTTTGTTTATGGGGGATGTCCTTATTTTATGTTCTAACGTTTTTATTGATCTTTTAAAATTTTTTTTATGTTTATTTATTTATTTAAAAAAAATTTTTTTTCAATGTTTTTTATTTATTTTTGGGACAGAGAGAGACAGAGCATGAACGGGGGAGGGGCAGAGAGAGAGGGAGACACAGAATCGGAAACAGGCTCCAGGCTCCGAGCCATCAGCCCAGAGCCTGACGCGGGGCTCGAACTCACGGACCGCGAGATTGTGACCTGGCTGAAGTCGGAAGCTTAACCAACTGCGCCACCCAGGCACCCCTATGTTTATTTATTTTTGAGGGGGGGGGGGAGGAGCAGAGGGAAAGGGAGACACAGAATCCGAAGCAGGCTCCAGATTCTGAGCCGTCAGCACAGAGCCCTATGCAGGGCTCGAACTCATGAACCGTGAGATCATGACGTGAGCGGAAGTCAGACGCTTAACCGACTGAGCCACCCAGGCTCCCCATTTTAAAAAAAATTTTTTTTTAACGTTTATTTATGATCTTTTAAAATAGGACATAAACATAGAGCATATTTTTTTCCCCATAATACCCTGTTCCTGTCTTACTATCTTGGCCAGCTCCATCTTCTTGGTTCTGACTTGATGTTCTTTGTTTAGTTTCCCATAGGGCATGAAGCATTTACTTTGGGGAGGGTGGGGGGAAGGAATATGCCTACATTACCTGAACTCAAAATAGAGCAGGAATCTGCCCTTTGGAACTGAAGTCATGATGTCTGATGTACATCTCAAATTTCAAAACTGAAACTCCTACTTTCCAAACCTCTTCCACCTGCACCTGTCTCTGCCTCATCCTTCCTGATGCCTAAGCCAAAAATTTTGGTCATTTTTTATTCTTCTCTTTCTCTCACATGTGGTATCAAATCGGTCAGAAGATCCTGTTGGTGCCATCTTCAAAATATATTCGGAATTTGACCACTGATTGCCACTCCTACTCCTGCAGCCCTGGTCCCAGCTAGCATCATCTGGATTACTTTAATAACGTTTTCCTCCAAACATTTTATTATGAAAATCCTCAAGTATAAAACAAAGTTGATGGGGTGCCTGGGTGGCTCATTTCACTGCGAAGTCTATAGTTTTTATGATCCCAAGAGGGAAGATTGCTTTGGTCACTTACAGATTCCAGCCGAATTGTGAATTCATACTGAGCTTCTGTGCACTGGCATCACTGAGGGTGAAATTGACTTTTGTCTTTGGAGGAGATAAAATAAACTGCACTGCTGTTCCAAAGGGCTATGGTTAAAAGATTTAAACATTTGTACCTGCCAAGGTAGTTTTCTTGTATTTTGCTCTTCATTTCAGCATGTGTGTGTGGGTGTGGGTGTTTATAAACAAGAGTAAGTCTGATCTCATAAGGGCTCTCTAAAGTTAATTCTAATAGAATATGACTTTTGTTTGGGTATTTTTTTTGAAGGAGATACGTGTTTATTGAATACACTGTGAGAGAGCAGTGGGCAGAACAGCAAAGGAGATACTGTCTGCCAGGAGGCAGTGGTGGGGATCTATAGTTAAGGGGGAGCAAGTGAGGGGGTATGGGAATGTATGAAATTTTCATTTTTTGGTACCTGTTTGTAAGTAGCCCGCTGGTCAGCTAGGGCTTATGGATATTTTGAGGTGGGTCACCTAATGGGTCTGTTTGCATTCAGCCTGGTGGTCACTGTGGGACCATTTTACCTTTTTCAGGTTTCTGTTGCTTAAGCCTGTTGCCTAGTGGCAGCTTCTACATTCCCCCCTGTCAGATTGACAATGACAAATCTTTGGTATTTGTGTGGAGGTCTCATCTTCAGTAGATGCTTCATGCTGAACAAGGGGAGTGTCTTGGAATCCTTGTTGAGTCATCATTCATACAAGGATTTGTTGGATTCTAAAAGAGACAAATTTAACAAAGATTAAAAAGAGGGGGCCAATAATTAGGAGTATGATTATTGAGGCCAGGGATCCTAAGGAGGGAAGAAGCCAGGATAGCCATGACCGGGTTTCTTTCCAAGAAAGCTATCCTTGTGTCTCATGGTGCCAGAGGAAAGAAGCCACTCAGATATGTAGGTACATATTTTGCCTATAGATCAAGATGGCGACTGGACGGGATGCCTGAGTGGCTCAGTCAGTCGAGTGTCTGACTCTTGATATCAGCTCAGGTCTTGATCTCAGGGTCATGAGTTCAAGCCCTGCATTTGGCTCTACACTAGACATGAAACCTACATAAATAAATATGTAAGTAAGTAAATAAAAATAAAAAATAATGAGGTCATGGGGGAGATTGGTGACCTGGTGGTAGCAAAGGCAGGAAACTTTTGTTGGGGGAATTATGATCTTTAGAAAATTTGAGTGTAGGGTAGGAGAGCAGAATTTTAAGGTTAAAATGTACTGATGGAAATTCAAAATAACTACTTCCTAAGTGCAGGCTTTCTAGATCTGTGATAATTGAACATACCAGCTTTCATAACTTTGGAAGTTTTTGTCCTTAAGTTTTTTTACTCTTCATTTTAGTATTGTGATGAGTCCCTCGCTTGTGGTCTGTCTCTCAAAAACAAAACCAAACCAAAGGGAGAATCTTGATAAATTCATTTCACAGATTGTAATAAAGACCATTTATATACTGTAATGTATCTACCACAGGAAGCACTCAATAAATGTTAGTTGTTACTGTAGTTTTTAAGTTGCATGTGCTTTTTTATTGAATTCCAACAACCACCCTGTAAGATACATACTATCATTCCCATTCTGTAGCAGTCAGTGGATGCTACAGTTCAGAGCATTTGAGACTTGGTCAAGGTCAACACGGGCTCTTTTAGGGAAGTGGCTATGTTCACTCAGAATGCTGTTATCGTGGTTGGAGTGGGTGTTTCAGCGGCCCAGTTGGTATTGGTTGGTGAGTGACCCTGCTTTGTTGTGAGCAGCATTCTATCCAGAGAACTGCTGCATATTTGTTTTCCAAAAGTATAGTGACTGGTTAAAATTGATTTCTGGCATTTTGAGGTGGTCATTAGGAAAATGAAGTGCCTGGAAAGAGATAGTGGAGTGGAATTTAAAAGTTACCTGGTCTGATTTTTCCAGAGAAGACATCCAGATGGCCAGCAGACACATAGAAAGATGCTCAACATCCCTCATCATCAGGGAAATGCAAATCAAAACCACAGTGAGACATCACCTCACACCTGTCAAAATGGCTCGAATCAAAAAGACAAGAAATCACAAGTGTTGGCGAAGATATGGAGAAAAAGGAACACTTGTGTACTGTTGGTGGGAATGCAAACTGGTGCAGCCACTGTGGAAAACTGTATGGAGCTTCCTCAAAACATTAGAAATAGAAGCACCGTATGACTCAGTAATTCCACTACTGGGTATTTACCTAAAGAAAACAAGAATACTAATTCCAAAAGATACATGCACCCCTATGTGTATTACAGCGTTATTTACAATAGCCAAGATACGGAAGCAACCCAAGTGTCCGTCAGTAGGTGAATGGAGAAAGAAGATGTGTAATGTACATACAGTGGAAAGTTATACAGTGATAAAAAAGATGAAATCTTGCCATTTGAGACAAAATGGATGGACCCTGAGGGTATGATGCCAGGTAAAATAGGTCAGACAGAGAAGGACAAATACCTTATGATTTCACTTGTAGAATCTAAACAGACAAAAAGCAGAAACAGACCTTTAGATGCAGAGACCAAACTGATGGTTGTTTGAGGGGAGGGCTGTGGGAGGCTGCCCAAAATGGGTAAAGGGCCGTGAGAGATACAAGCTTCCAGTTACGGAAAGAATAAGTCACAGGGACGAAAGGTACAGCGTAGGGAGTGTAGTCAACAGTGTTGTGATAGCGTTGCGTGGTGACAGTAGCCACGCTTGTGAGCACAGCATACTGTGTGCACTTGTGGGACCACTGTGTTGTACAACTGAGACTACTGTAACGTTGTGTGTCAACTGTACTTCAGTTAAAAAAGAAATCACCTGGTCTGTGAATTTGTACCGATAGCTTCTGGTTAAGCGGTGATGACAGGAGAGGTGATAGCGGAGTCAGGAAAAGTTAGCAGGAAAAAGTTGAAGAAACTTACTGCATTTGTGTCACCACCTTTCTGCTGGGAGCTTGTAAGCGGATCGCCGCTAATAACGGCCCGTGGCTAGGAATAGCGCTGCAACATCTGACAAAGCGACCTCCTTCAGGACTGCTAGGTGGATCGTAAATAATGTGGTGTAGACGAAGACTAGGAAAAAACGATGGGAACAAGTGTGACATTTAAATCACTCTGTTGAAGAGTTACCTGAGTATACTTCCTATGTCCTTCCATGGTAGACTTTCTGATCAGCCTCTGAAGATGAGATAGATGTCCCTTTCCTCGTATGACACAGTAATTTTTCCAGTGCTGTCAGACTGCCAGGACTCATTAGCAGACTATCTAATAATGAGGAAATAAGAGACCTGTTGTGGTATCAAAAAGGTTTTCAGGAATATTTCTAGAAATTTCTAGAATAACTGTTTTCTAGAAGACAAAGCCAGAAAAGTTTTCTAAAATTTTATTTGTGTCAAGAGAGTATTTTTCTCATTTTGAAGATACAGATATACATGTTTCATAGCAAATCAATTGGAGACTTGACCTTGAACTAAATAATACCTTATTCCCCATTTTGTTGTCATATCATTAAAATAAAAGCAAAAATGTTTCCCTTATTGTAGCAGAAAGATGCATTCACCATTTGAAATTTTAAAAATGCAGATTAGGGGCGCCTGGGTGGCTCAGTCGGTTAAGTGTCCGACTTTGGCTCAGGTCATGATCTCACGGTCCGTGAGTTCGAGCCCCACGTCGGGCTCTGTGCTGACAGCTCAGAGCCTGGAGCCTGCTTCAGATTCTGTGTCTCCCTCTCTCTCTGCCCCTCCCCTATTCATGCTCTGTCTCTCTCTGTCTCAAAAATAAATAAACATTAAAAAAAATTTTTTTAAATGCAGATTAAGCAAAAGGAAGGAAATAAAAATCACCCATAATTCCGTTCATGAGAGATAATCTCCATTCAAATTTTATTTTTGAATTGAAAACATCCTAAGTATAATAATCCAAAGTAAATGCCAAGATTTCTTTAAAAAAGGGAAATTCTCTAGTGTTTGAGGTTTTAGAGACACCAGAAGAATATTAAGATATATTGCCTAGGGGCGCCTGTGTGGCTCAGTCAGTTGAGTGGCTGACTTCAGCTCAGGTCATGATCTCACAGTTTGTGAGTTCAAGCCCCAAATCAGGCTCTGTGCTGACAGCTTGGAGCCTGGGGCCTGCTTCAGATTCTGTGTCTCCCTCTCTCTCTCTGCCGCTCCCCCACTCGTGCTCTCTCTCCCTCAAAAATAAAATAAAAACATTAAAAACATTTTTCAAAAAATATGTCTTGCCTAAGCAAGCCACAGTCATTTCAAAATAGCTATGCCATTTATAGAAGTGTACCTATTAGTTTATCTGAATTTTAAAAACATAATTCCACACCGTTCCACTTGATTTTAGAATCTTTACTGTCAGTGCCTTGATTTTTTTACCCAGTCTTTGGTTGTGTGCCTGAAGCTGGTCTGTTATTTTCATTCTAATCCCTGGCTTTGTCACATAATTGTGTGTAACTTTTCTTTGAAAAGGAAAGGAGCCCCTGGAAAGCCACAAGGAGCCCTTGGGAAAGGCTCTTCTGTGCTGATTCTAGCCGCACAGAGAAGATGGAACACAGTGAGATGGGAGTTGGGCTGGAGACCCTGTGAGTCCTGTGAGCCCACGGCCACGCCCTTCTTACTCTCTCTTAATAGTTGTATTAAGACAATATTTGGGTTAATAATCTACCGCTTTCAACTGAGTCAGTCTTTAAAGTTTGGTTTTAGCTTTTTTTTTTTTTTAATGTTTATTTATTTTTGAGAGAGAGAAAGCGTTTGTGTGTACAAGTTGGGGAGAGGCAGAGAGAGGGAGCCACGATCCAAAGCAGGCTCCAGGCTCTGAGCTGTTGGCACAGAGCCCGATGCGGGGCTTGAACCCATGAACTGTGAGATCGTGACCTGAGCCAAACTTGGAGGCTTAACCGACTGAGCCACCCAGGCACCCCTGGTTTTACTTTTGGTGGACATATTTTAGAAACTCGAAGACATTTTTCAGTAAATAAAAAAAAGTATTATCCTGTTAAGTTTATCCTATTAAAAACAGAAACCTCTCAGGCAAATCCAGTTAACCCTTGAACAATATGGGGGTCAGGGGCGCTGATCCCCGCCCCCCCCCCCCACGCAGTTGAAAATACATGTATATCTTTTGACTTTCCCCAAACTTAACTACTAATCCCCTACTGTTGACTAGAAGCCTTACTGATAACATAACCAGTTGATTAACACATAGTCTGTATGCTATGTTAATATATACTATATTCTCGCAATAAAGTAAGCTAGAGAAAAAGGAAATGTTAAGAAAAATATAAAGAAGAGAAAATGTATTTCCAGTGCTGCACTGTAAACAATCTCTGTGTAAGTGGGCTGCGCAGTTCAAACCTGTGTCAACTGTACTTGTTTTAAGGTCTAGCCTTTTTTTTTTTTTTTTTTTAATGAATACAGTTTTTTTTCTTCAACTTTAATATGCGATATAGTGAATCTCACATACCAGTTTAGCACAGGAACACTTGATTCTCTGGTTATCGATTTGTTCTCTGTTCTGTTTTTAGTTTAAATTCTTTCCCCTTCATTTAATACTTTATGGTTGATTGATAGTGAATGACAATGAGTGATTCTCAGGTACATTCTTATTAACTTCAAGGTCTTGTTCAAATAATGTTAATGGGACCATTTGGAGTGAAATGCTGTTTTGTGAAGTGCACTCCTGACGGTCCCATCTGTCTCTAGCTTTGAGTGTGGGATGGGTCTCTTCCTTTGCTTGTACGGTGCCTTCTACATACATTCCTTCGAGGATCTTACTCAATATTATGTTCATTTGTCATCCCCAGGAGATTGAATTCCTTGAGAGCAGGAACTAGCACATATAAACAGTTGCTGAGTAAATGCATGAAAGAAAGAATAAACAAAATATGGCAGTTTCAGCTAGCTCGATGAGACATCAAAATGTTTTGGTAAAGAGCATAGACTGAAGCCAGAACCCCTTGGATTCAAATCTTCGTTCCATCATTTATTAGCTATGTGTCCATAGACAGCTGTATGTGACATTTTTTTTTAAATGTTTATTTATTTTTGAGACAGAGAGAGACAGAGCATGAACGAGGGAGGGTCAGAGAGAGGGAGACACAGGATCTGAAACAGGCTCCAGGCTCTGAGCTGTCAGCACAGAGCCCAACACGGGGCTCGAACTCACAGACCGCGAGATCATGACCTGAGCCGAAGTTGGCCGCCCAACTGACTGAGCCAGGCACCCCTTGTTTTGGTTTTTCAAATATGGGGGTAATTAGACTACCCAACCCTTACAGGTGTTACAGATTAAATGAGGCTGTATGTGCAAAGTGCTTAGAACAGTGCCTGTATATGTTAAGTGCTATGTAAGTGTTTGCAACTATTGTTATTAACCCCCCTTAAGAAAATAGTCCTGGCAGGGAATAGTGGATGCCCTTAGGAAATTCATTCTAGAATTCAGTTTTTCTCCTGTCATCATGAAGAAGTGCTTTGTCTTCACTTGGGGTTCAGAAGCCCTCGGGTATGGGAAGGGGTAGTGGTGGTCTTGTTACGTCAAAAGCAGAGAACATTGGTACCTTCGTCAGTTGTCAGGCTGCACGGGCTCACTTGAGCTGGCAAACAGCTTTTCATTTTGGTTAGGAGCATATCGGCGAAGTATTGTAGCACCGTTAACTCAAGCGGTCTCTGATTCATCTTAATGCCAAGGATAAAACAAATTAGCTGTTAATTGACAAGGATAGTTTATTCGGTGCATAAAATCTTTAACAACAGTGATCCGTGAGAGAGATAATAAGGGAATTTTGGATGATAAACAGGACTGGGGAAG
The DNA here is from genome assembly GCF_018350215.1 of Panthera leo. Taxonomy (NCBI): domain Eukaryota; kingdom Metazoa; phylum Chordata; class Mammalia; order Carnivora; family Felidae; genus Panthera; species Panthera leo. The sequence goes on from NC_056684.1 coordinate 109,727,692, forward strand.
ATGCAATTGAAAGTTGTTGGGTTTTTGGGGGGGGTTTTTGGGGCAATTTCTAAGATTTTATTAAAATGGGTTTAAGTTTATTTTGAGAGAGAAAAAGAGAGAGTGCCCGCGCGTAAGTGCAGAAGGGAGAAAGTGCAAAGAGAGAGAATCCCAAGCAGCCTCTGCACTGTCAGTGCAGAACCCACACCTGCCCCCATCTCATGAACCGTGAGATCATGACCTGAGCAGAAATCAAGAGTCAGACCCTTAACCAACTGAGCCACACAGGCGCCCCATTAACATGAGTTTTTAAATATTTTTTAACGTTTATTTATTTTTGAGAGATAGACAAAGAGAGAGACAGAATGTGAGCAGGGGAGGGGCAGAGAGAGAGGAAGTCAGAGTCTGAAGCAGGCTCCAGGCTCGAGCTGTCAGCACAGAGCCCGACGTAGGGGGTCGAACTCATAAACCATGAGATCATAACCCGAGCTGAAATCGGATGTCTAACTGACTGAGCCACCCAGGCGCCCTTAACCTAAGTTTTTAAAAACAAGCATCCACACCAATGTGGGAGTGAGGATGGGAGAAGAGCGGGGGGCAGGGTAGGGCAGAGCAAGACAGGGGGAAGGAATTGTGCTCTATTGATACTAAAGCTCCAGGTTCATCCTGCCGTGGATTTCTTATTCCCCAGAGACACGTGGTCCTTAAAAATTGTGTACCACTTCTTCAGGATGATCTTGGTACAATGGGTGCCATTTTGGGCTGTGATCAGCTTCTTAAGGTCCCTGATGGATGTTATCAGTGTATCGGGGACCTTCTTCCCCAGCTGGTCATTGCAAACAACCTCGACCATCCTGTCTGGAGCTGGAAACTCCTGGAACCCGCCAATGCCACAGCCTCCTTGCCCTGGAGCCAAAAGATTTTTGAAGACTGTCTGTTGCATTGACTGATTTTTCAAAATCGAATGATTTTTATTCTTCGTGTAAAGTGATCTGTTGGATATGATTGATTTTATCTAGCTGTTGGCCTCGGGTATATTTATTTTTGGTTGTCTCCTTCCCAATATTTTATTATAAAGAATTTCTAATATACACAAATGGAAAAGGATTTTACAGTGAACATCTTTGATATGCTGAACACATAGATTCTACCACTAATGTTTTGCTCTACTTGCTTGATCAGGTATCTGTGTATTTACCCATTTTTCTATCCATTCCCTAATACATTTTATATTTTTATATATTTGGTTAGGTTTATTTGATAAGGAAGTCATCTGTATGGGAAAAGTCAAGTTTTTAAGCCCCTAAGATGGTAATAGCGGCATATACATACCCGAAGCAATAAAGAATTGCACAGTTAGAATTCCTCTTACTGGCAGGATTCTTTAAGAGTCAGAGTGGGGATACAGAAAGAAATGTGTGGAAAAGTAAGTACTTGGGAAAATAATTCAATATAATAGGTAGCCTCATCAAAACATTCTTTTTCATATAGTTTATTTTTTAGTTTCACTTTGCAAGCTCAAGCTCAGTTGTTACTGTTTCCAGTAAATGGCAACATTTATGGAGCAGAAGAGGAACTAAAACTTTATAGACTTTAATAACTTTATGAAAAACTTTATAAACTTTATAAAAAGTTATAAAGAAGATTCTTGCAGGTTCAAGTTCACAATAAAGTACACACAAGCACCTAAGATGTCCGTTTGTGTCAACTTTCCGTCCCCTAAACAAGTTCCGGAATCTAATTGGGTAGCTTTTCTTTTCCCCACTGGTATAGAATCCACCCTGCTAGCTCTTTGGGAGTCCGGCCAGCAACGCGAATAGGTCACAGGGCAAAATCTTGATTATGATTCAAAAAAAGAAGGCGTAGTCTTCTTTTCCTCATGAACTAAGGAAACACTCACTAGAAAACTGCTTCTTGTGGGAGGGCAGCTTTCGTTTGCTGTTGCTTTCGGGGGGTCATATCTATTAGAGATGCAGAGTTGCAGAGTCACTAATGAGCATTTATCCCTTTTACTTTTAGTTCACTTCTTTAACTGAGATGGACATGATATAATCTCCAGTGAGTCAAAGGATGGCGTCTAGTCCTGTGCTTCCCACCGAGGATGAACAGGTCTCCTTGGGCATCGATGGTCGCCATATTACACTGCAAGGTAATTACGGTTGGGTGGGGTAACACCCATCGCAACTGTGGAAACCTTACCCTCATCTGGTCTCAAATCCTTCCGCTTTCTGCCTCTCTTCAGTATTTTTCCAATTGTACAACCTTGCAGTACGTGTACATGTCTTTACTGCTACCTCAGCAGTCTAAGAGAGTAAGAAATACCTGGAAGGAATTGGGTATCTTGGTTTCTCACTCTTGAGTGTATGCATTTCATTTGTAGTGAAAATAGTTAACCATGGTTTGCTTGGAATTGTTTGCACTCATTTTGCATCTTTTTTGCATAGCCTCTTTTAAATGTACATCCTTATTTTGTCCAAATAGAAAAGAATAGTAGTAGTATTATAAGTGAATGACCTTTCAATCATATGAATCGTGTGTGCATTTATGCAGACCCAGTACTGACTGTGTTTTTTTTAGTGCTTCTTGTGGAGTCTGGGAATATTTGTTTTGCACTTTGAAAATTCATTAGACTTTTCACCCTTGTTGATAAAACAAATCTTGGAGCTGAGTAAAGTTAGCTAGTGTAGAAGAAATAAAGCTATGGTAAGCCTTTGAAAATATTTATGAGACTATGTTATTTTAAAGTAATCTTTAAGATTATGTAGGGTATTATACAAGATTCTTCGAATGTTACTTAGAAGCCATAGATTTTGAGTCATTTTATTTTGTGCTTTATTTTTTATTTTTTTTAAAAAAATGTTTAATGTTTATTCATTTTTGAGAGAGAGACAGAGTGAGCGGACGAAGGGCAGAGAGAGAGGGGGACACAGAATCTGAAGCAGGCTCCAAGCTCTGAGCTGTCAGCACAGAGCCCAATGCGTGGCTTGAACTCACAGACTGCGAAATCATGACCTGAGCTGAAGTTGGATGCTTAATTGACTGAGCCACCCGGGCCCCCTGTACTTTATTTTTTATTGAGGTATAATTGACCTACAACATCTTATTAGTTTCAGGTGTACAACATAATGATTTGATATTTGTGTGTACTGTGAAATCATCACCACAGTAAGTTTGGTTAATGTCATCATATATAATTACAGATTTTTTTTTTCTTATCATGAGAACTGTTTAGATTTGCTCTCTTAGCAATTTTCTTTCCTTTTCTATTTTAATGTTTTTATTTTTGAGAGAGAGAGAGAGAGCGAGTGAGCATGAGCAGGGGAGGGGCAGAGAGAGAGAGAGGGAGACACAGAATCTGAAGCAGGCTCCACGCTCTGAGCTGTCAGCACAGAGCCCGATGTGCGGCTTGAATCCATGAACCGCAAGATCATGACCTGAGCCGAAGTCAGATGCCCAACTGACTGAGCCACCCAGGCACCCCTCTCTTAGCGATTTTCAAATATGCTATACGGTATTATTAACTGTAGCTGCTATGCTGTACATTACTTCTATTTGAGTCATTCATGACTCCCCAAATGACTTTCTGATATTTTATTTTTAATTAGAAAAACATGATTTGAATGATTAGCTTCTTGATTTTGGGGGTCAGATGCCTATTGCACTAGACTGTGCCTATATGTATCAGGCTTTTAAAAATAACTGTAATGTAATTTGCGTTGGCTAAGAAACATAATATGTTGAGGTAGTACTTGAAGTAAGAACTGTAAAGGTTTTCAGTAAGTATATTTTTTATAGTGTCATACAATATTCATAAGTAGCTGGAATAAGTGTTGGGGGGGCTGGGTAAATAGATGATGGGGATTAAAGATCGTACTTGTGATGAGCACTGGGTGATGTACAGAACTATTGAACCAATATATGACACAGTATGTTAACTACGCTGGAATTTTAAGTTAAATTAAATAAAAAAAATTTCATTCAACTGGAAAAAAAAAAAAAAAGCCCTGATGTTCTTGTTTTTCTCTGAAGTTTTGGTGGCACGTGAGTAGGAGCTCAAGTAGCCTGAAACATATCAGGAAGAGAGTGCATCACTAAATAGTAACATAAATCTAATTTCTGTTTCTAGCTCTGGCACTTGCTAGTTCTTTGAACTTGGACCAAAGGCGTTATCTTTTTTGAATCTCAGTTTCCTCACACTTAAGATACGGATGGTGATGCCTGTGTTGCTTCTGTGTTTTGAAAGTGAACAATGATACATAATGCATTCAAAGGGCTTAGCTCAGTACCTGACACAGAGTATGAGTTTAATAAAGGCATTGTAACTTCTTTTCACTTTTTATTTATTTTTTATTTTTAAAGTTTATTTATTTCTTTTGAGGGGCGCCTGGGTGGCTCAATCGGTTAAGCTGCCGACTTCGGCTCAGGTCATGACCTCACGGTCCGTGAGTTCGAGCCTCGCGTCGGACTCTGTGCTGACAGCTCAGAGCCTGGAGCCTGTTTCATATTCTGTGTCTCCCTCTCTCTCTCTGACCCACCCCTGTTCATGCTCTGTCTCTCTCTGTCTCAAAAATCAATAAACGTTAAAAAAAAAAAAAAAAGTTTATTTATTTATTTTGAGAGAGAGAGAGGCAGAGAAAGGGAGAGAGAATCCCAAGCAGGCTCCTACTGTCAGTGCAGCGCCTGACATGGGACTTGAACTCACGAACTGTGAGATCATGCCCTGAGCTGAGGTCGAGAGTTGGATGCTTGACCGACTGAGCCCCCCAGGTGCCCCTGTAACTTCTTTTTATAGATTTACAGTCAAAATCTTTGTCCCCAAAGACTTCTTGTCTATGAGCACACAGCTAGAGTAGAAACTGCTTATTATATAGAAAAAAATTATAAACCAGAGTCTGGTTTTTACTGGTTTTTGGTTTTGTTTTGACATTTTTCTATTCAGTGGCTTCCCATCACATGTGGGATAGTCTAGACCTCTTGGTGTGGCTCACAGGCTCTTCCGGTCTGGTGCTCCTTTCTCTCTGCCCTCGTCTCCCATTTCACCCCCATAAGCACCCTGTGCTCCGGCTGTATGGCTGCCTGAGGGTCCGTACTCCCCCTGCCTGTGTGCTTTCGTGCAGGCTGTCCTGCTGTAACCCCCCTCTCCTCTTCCTGCTGGAAGCAATCCAGCTCACCTATCCCTCGTGGATCCCTCATCCATCCCCAAATCAGCTGGACTCGGCCTCCATGGACCCCTCATCCATCCCCAAATCAGCTGGACTCAGCCTCCTCCTTAGCCGTGCTCTCTCTTTGGCTGAGATTCACACTTCCTCCTCTGTTCTCCCGCAGTACTTATTTTAGCACTGATAGTATTATAATGATTATATCTCATAATGTTTTCTTCCCCACTGCAGTGCGTTCTAAGACTTCTATATCATAGGCTGTAGCATGCACAGCACTCTTGTGCACATTCAGTCCTCACAACCACGTTGTGAGGTAGATGTTTTTATCTTCAAGGTACAGAGAGGATCGCTGTGGCTCAGGGAGATCGAATTACTTTCCCAGAGTCACACAGTGAGAGGCAGAGCTGGGCCTTGACCTGGAGGATTGTTTTCTTTCTACTGCACCACACACCCCCTCGCATGTCAACACGTGTAGACATCTTTGAAGGAAGGAATTTCCCTAACATTCTCTTTGGAAAATCTACTTAAATCTTAACCTTATTCTAGTTAATCCATAGTAAACTTACACATCCAGAATATGGATGGGCATCTTCAAGTAACATTAATGATCTCAGGTTCTCAAATAGCTCAAAATAATTAGCAAGTTACTAAGAATTGAGTGGTTTCTCATAGCATGTTTTGAATTATACTAGGCTAATAAAGTCTGCTTTACAATAAGAGATAAATACGGGCTGTTTGGCAATGGCAATGTAATATACATGCACTACCAGTGTGAATGATTTTTCTTTATGATCCATTTAGGGGAACGTAGTACTAGATGCATTGCTCTGTAGGGGGAGAGGAGGAAAGCCAATACTATAATGTAATCAGATTTATACTGGGCAAGGGATGCTCACATTAACGAGGTACACTCAGGGATATCAACCAAGAGGTTCCTGTGACTGTAGAATGAAAGCTTAACTGTGACATGAATACATTTCTCACGGTTAAGTTGTACATTATTATTAGTAGGTTTATAGTTCTCCTGGCTGAAGTTCTTTGAGTTGAAAGAAAGAAAGAAACAAAGAAAGAAAGAGGGGGAAAGGAAGGAAGGAAGGGTGAAGGGAGAAAAGAAGAGAGGGAGGGAGGGAAGAAGGAACTTTTATGTATTTCTTTTTTTTTTTATTCTTTTTTTTGGGTAATTTTTGTAATTCTATTTTTTTAATTTACATCTAAATTCGTTAGCATATACTGCAACAATGATTTCAGGAGTAGATTCCTTAATGCCCCTTACCCATTTAGCCCATCCCCCCTCCCACAACCCTTCCAGTAACCCTCTGTTTGCTCTCCATATTTAAGAGTCTCTTCTGTTTTGTCCCCCTCCCTGTTTTTATATTATTTTTGCTTCCCTTCCCTTGTGTTCATCTGTTCTGTGTCTTAAAGTCCTCATATGAGTGAAGTCATATGATATTTGTCTTTCTCTGACTAATTTCGCTTAGCATACTACCCTCTAGTTCCATCCACATAGTTGCAAACGGCAAGATTTCATTCTTTTTGATTGTTGAGTAATACTCCATTGTATATATATTCCACATCTTCTTTATCCATTCATCCATCAATGGACATTTGGGCTCTTTCCATACTTTGGCTATTGTTGATAGTGCTGCTATAAACATTGGGGCTTTTATATATTTCTAAAGATAACTTTGGTTTCAAAGCAGAATTATTAGCTATTTAGACAAAAAATCAACAGATGATTTTATGTACCTTAGTTAACTATGACTGAATGGCAAGCTGTTGACAACAGTCTTAAAAGTATTTGGCTTTGTACATTATGTTATCAGACTTGTATTTCACAAAATTCATGTGTGCGTAATGATCCTTGGAGTAATATGAGAAAAGAGATTTTATGTAATATGAGAAGCTCAGGGTCACTGCTCATAAGGAAGGTTTTTTCTTCTAATTTCAGAACATTTTTTAGAGACAGAGACCTACTTACAATGCCTGTTTTACTTTAGCCAAATGTATCTCAGATGAGACAATTATACCCTGACTTAGAGTAATCGGCTTGAGAAAAAATTAAGTAAGATGTCTGTGTTGAAATGTAGTAACTCATTGTAGATAGGCTATGAAAACATATTTCCCACGTGTGCAGGGCCTGCAATGAATCAGGCCCAGGAAATGAGGCAGTGCTTTGCTGAAATTCATAGAGCAGGACAACAAACAAGCAACTTCATCTTTCTTTTTGTTCATCTTTCGTGTGATGTTTGAGTAAATGTTCTTATGAAGGCCCTTTTTGTAGGGAGATATTTATGTTCTCTTAGTCTAATGAGGAGCATGATGTTGAAATGGATTGTTGAGAAGGGAAAGAAATGCCGTTTGTGAATGTGAATTTGAGCAGATTAATGTAAAATGGAATTTATTTTAGGCTAGTGCATTTTGTACTACGTTGGACGGTCCACATTTTAAATAAAATGATATGTGAAAGTTCAGGCTACGAAAATAATAAATAAACAGCTATCTTTAAAAATTATTTGCTTTACCAAGATGTCTGTTACAGAATTTCTTTAAATCTTTCCACTGGTTTTCTTATCTGGCAAAATAACAGGTGCTTCCTTTCCTTTTATCCTAAGAAAATACTAAATATATATTTTGTATGAAATACCACCTGTGCCAAGCTCTTCAGGTGGGAAAGGTGTGTTTGGGGAATAAATCTTTGGAGTACTGGATAGATATGATTATGGAAGCAATAAGGGGTAAGTTGGATGAGTGTCACAGAATTTTCAAGTTGGAAGGGACTTTCTTTGTTCTTCATTTAATTTAAGACCAAAGTAGGAATTTCTTTAGTAGTATTTCTGAGATTGAGATCCCTAAGGGGGCTGAATTCAAACCCAAGAAGTTTGGGGATTTTGCCTTTAGGCTGTGAGTGGCTATTGAGTCTTGAGGGTGAGAGTACATGGCTGGAGGTCAAAGTGTACTTTAGGAGAGCAATCTGGCTTGGGGTGTAGGAAGACTTGAAAGGGGCCAGAAAGTGGAGCTGGGGAAACCAGTTAGAAAGGTTTGCAATTAGCTGGGTGTTGGGTAATGTTTGCCTGGATTAGAATTAAACAGTGAATATGAAAGTATGGGACAGGTGTGAACACCATCGAGGTGAAACGCACAGCAGGGTTCTGAAACTACTGAATCTGGATAATAATAGAGCGGCTCCAAGGTCTAGAAGCTGAGCTGATTGGGGTAATAGTGGTAGCAGCTATAATGTCCGCGTTATTAACTCTCTTTTTATTTAGTGTGTTTTCATTAAGTATTTAATAGCAACAGATAATAAGGCCGTATATCGATGTACTTACAGTAAATTGTAGATATAATATGCTGTTCACAAAGAAACTCTTCTCTTGAGAACTTCATGGCACGGAAAGTACAGCACAGGTAGAAGGCCCATTTAAAAGTCAAATTAATCATGAGTGAATTGCGAGCCTACGATGACTCACCTCGTGATATTTTAAGCAGCAGCTATGGTAATCTTGAACTATTTTGGATATTTTCTTTATATATTTCGGATTTCAGTTATTTCTTTATAACACGTGAATATAATTTGTGGACCATAAGAGGGCGTGATAAATTTCTGTAACAAGAGCAAATTACTTTGCTTTTGAAAAAAACATAGGCCAATGCTTTAGGAAAATGGCATTTGAATACAGAATGTTATCGTTAATTAGACAAAGAACTAGGAAGGAGTGTGTGTTCTATTACCTTTGCCACCACACGAGGAGTTAACTTTCACGCAGTCCTGCCAAAATGCTGGTGAATTGTTAACCATCTGTGCGAAGCCGTGTAAAACCATGTTCAGCCCAGTTACTGTGTCATTTCAAACAATGCTCACACGTTTTATTTAGTGTTATCTTCTAGATGATGTCTTTTAAAAGATTAAAAAACCCTCTATGCCTTCTGGATAGACATTACTTGGTGGAGGGCTTGATAGGGAAACACGGGTCCCTGTAGTTAGGCTGTTACAACATCGAACTTTATTATTTACTGAGTATCCATCCAACGGAGGCTTTCATTTTATGGGATCTTTTAGACATTATTCATGTTCAGTGGGTTAGATGACAAGCATAGTGATGTGATGTAATGTTTACTTTTATTCATCTGTTCAGTAAACACTGAGTGCTGACCACGTGTAGCAGGCTTGTTGTTACGGGGACAAAGGTTGAATAGATTGAGCGCCTTGAAGAAGCATGTGGTGCACTGTGCTTCTCCTTGCTGGTATCATGTGAAAGAAAGCGACCTGGGATGCAGATTTCATCCTTCGAATGAAATGAGTTGAAGTCCTTAACTACACAGGGGCCTGCTCCTGATTTGGGTGTCCAACCGAAAATCCAACCACAATATGACTGAATATGCTGTCTCGAGTATCTCTTCCCGTTTCAGTTGTAGGGAGGTGAAGAATGAGAGTGTGTTCTCTAGAATATTATTTGCAAAGTGAGTTATCTGTTCCGTTTGACTGTAAAAATCAAATATTTTGGTAGGAACTTCCCTGGAGTCAGGTGTCTCCTTGCTGAACCTCTTGTAATTTTTTTTTTAATGTTTGTTTGTTTATTTTTGAGAGAGAGCATGAGCATGAGGGGGAGAGGCAGAGAGAATCCCAAGCAAGCTCTGTGCTGACAGCACAGCCCCAAATTGGGGCTCAATCCCACGCACCGTGAGATCATGACCTGAGCCGAAACCAAGAGTCGGATGCTCAACCCATTGAGCCACCCAACCGCCTTTCTTGTGATTTTTTTTTTTTTTTAATCCTTGAGTTCCCTCTCATCCTTGGGCATTGCCTGCTTTAATGAGCCTTCTGAGTTCCTCCAAGTGTGTGTTAGGTGCTCTGCGTAGGGTGCTCTTGGCATCTTTATGGCCAAACGATGTTTCTGACATATTTTAGGCGCTCAGTAAACAACTGTTTGAGTTGGTCATGAACGAATGAATGAGTGGTCATTTCCAATATAAAAAAACACATGAAGTACCCTGAATTAGAAGAATTGCTCAGTGTTCAGGGAAATCAGCCAGAGAGGATGGAAATAATAGCTCTCTCTAGAGGGAGGCGTGTATATGGTGTTTGCAGGCTCCATAGTGTTTTAGTATTGTGTTTCTAGAGAAATTCTGCTTACTTTATGATGGTGAGTGAATGAAACCATGTAAAGTCTGAGAAAGAGGAATGAGATTACTAAAAAAGCTTCTGAATGGGATTTCTACCCTTTTATAGCCAAGTCCCCAGTGTGGAATTTTGATGGAAATGGTGAATGAAGAGTAAGAAAAGTACACGCATTATCCGGCAGTAACTCTGTTTCTCTGACAAATTCAGACCGCTTAGTTATTAGGAATAAAAGCAAATCATCTCTGGGTTTTTTTTTTTTTTTTTTTTTTTTAGCAATTAGGTGATGGTTACACCCAGAGAAAATAATTAAATTATGGTTCTTCACTCGATATTAATGCTATTATACTTGTCCCAACACAAAAGTTTCTAGGAAGTTCCTGATATCATAGTAGCTGATGATCTCTTTTGCTCTATTTTCTTGGAAGATTATTAGTTTGATATTGTAAGGCTTTATAATCTTAAAATATTCCAATTAAGTGGAAAATAAAACAGCTCTGCAAGCAGTGGTATTTGCACTATATAGTCTAAGACAGAAAAATAATTTTTTCCCTTGGATTGTGTATGTACAGTTTTGGCTTCTGGGAACTTTGGTTTTGTTTTTGCCAGGAGTGTGGGGATAAGCTTACTTTATTCTGGGTCAGTTACATTTTGAAAACTAGGGCAAGATAAATCCAGGGTCATTTAGAGTCCTGTTAAAGTAGGTTAACAAAGATCTCATTCATTCCTTATAGAAATCAGAATCCTTTTTAATTAGCCCCTTGGGAGATACAAGATTTTACTGAGCTTTTGTGTATGTGTATGTGTCGGGAGGGAGGGAGTGTAATTATTCAGAGCTCGAAGTAGTATATCAGGAAAAATAAAACTCAAAATAATTTCCCCTTGAAAATGGGGAAGTAAGAAGTCAGTATAAGAGATTAATTTATAACCATTTGGTGGGTTTAGTGTGTGGTTTTACCCTCTAAAAATTAGAGGTTATTCTAAATGTGCCTCTTCAAGAGATTACTTCCCTCGTCTGATTTCAGTGTTGGTGATTACAATTTCTGTGATGGCTGTGTTTTTCTAAAACATTCACGGAAATTTTGGTAGAAGGTAACTGTGTTTGTTGTTCTCAATATGTATGAGAACTGAAGATTACTACCACCAGGTATTTTTAGAATCAGTTAAAAATAGTAGATAGAAGGATATGAATGATTTATCAGAGAAATGAAATGTTCAACGTTCTAAATGTGTATATTTTTGGAAGAGAGACATGAGATTCTGGGTAAATACTCTCTCCTGGTCATTGACTGTGCGGTGATGCGTGCTGAGTGAGCATAGAGAGAAGATGGCGGCAGAATGGCCACACACGCTTGCTCTCTGCCTTCCGGGGCGGGGCAGCACTCACTGGTCATGCCTTGGTCTTTTCTGTCTTTACTGCACAGGGTGTACCAATTGCATCAACAGCTAAATATTATAAGATGAAGGGTACTTGGCTCAAATCAGAACACAGTCTTTATCAAGTCTGAGTCATATTTAAGATCATTCCCGAACATTGGTATTGTTGGCCCTGTCTTCAGTTACGTAGGATTATTATATAGTGGGAACGAGTTCTGCTGGGTGTCCCTGTCTGCCTCCGTCTGAACGTCTACTCGGCAGAACTTCTGGTGTGGTTTGATGTCTTCAAAACAAAATGTTTCAAAAGTATAGGTGAATTCACACTTAGCACTTTATCACACAGTTAGGTTTTTATGAGTACAGGCAAATCTGTTCACTGACATGTTCATGCAGCATGTTTCCTGACACGCTACTCTGTTGCAAGCACTATTTTGGGTTAAGAGAAGACTGAGGTGAACAACTCCAATGAGCTTCATATGCGCACAGTGCTTGTATTTCAGTTAGAGAGACAAAGAGTAAATAATGAAAAATAGCAACACATGGTAGGTGCTATGGAGAGGATTAAAAATGGGTTTATGTGATGACTTCCTGGTGAAATGTTTAGGAAACTCAGAGAGGATGGAAATATGGATCTCGTCAGACATGAGGCAGTGAGGTATGTATATGGTGTTTGTGGGTTCAATAGTGTCTTAGTATTGTGTTTCTAGGAGAAATTCTGTTTGCTTTGTGATGGTGAGTGAATGAAACTGTGTAGAGTCTGAGGTGGTCAGTGAAGGTCTTTGAGGAGGAGACATTTAAGGAGGAATTACAACACAAAGGAGCTGCCAAAAAAGAACAAAGGAAGAGCATTTCAGTCTGAAGCAGTAGCTCAAGGAAGAGCTCAAAGATAGAAACAAGCTGGGTGAATTCATGGAGCCTGGTGTGGCTGGAATATATGGGCATGAGATGATGCGGGAGAGCGAGGCGAGGCAGAGCTGGATCAGGCAGGGATTCGTCAGCTCTCAGGTAAGGTGTGTGGATGGGAAACCATTGGAAGGTTTTAGTCAGGAGAGTAACTCGATCTGATTTACCTGTTCCGAAATATCACTCCGGCTGCTGGGTGGGGAGGGGATTATCTGGGAAGAGGGAGGGGAAGCAGCAAAGCCAGTTAGGATGCTTTTGTTGTAGTCCCGGGTAAAATGTCACAGAAGTTTGGATAGTAGTAGTGTGATAGCAACGAGATAAAGAATCATGGATTTTTAAAGGGATATTTGTGAGTGTTGGGACTTCTGGAGTGAGTAATAAGAGAGATCAAGGGTAACTTCTCAATTTTTGCTTTGAGCGATTGAATTGTCGGTTATGGAATTTATTGCGATGAAGAAGACTGATAGACAAAGTTGTGGGGAGATCAAGAGTTTATTTTTGCCATGATAGATATGAGATGCTTATTTGATGCCAAATGGACATGTCAAGTAGACAGTTAGATGTAAGGATCCAGAATTCTAGGGAGAGTTACAGATCTGGGAGCCATAACATGTGGCTGGCATATTTACGATGAAAACCATGGCCTGGAAGAGATCACCTGTGGAAAATGTGTAGCTAGAGCAGAACTTTTGGATCTTTCAGTGTTTAGAGGTGAAGCGGAAGAGGAGGAAATGTAAAGGACACTGAGAAGCAGTAGCCAAAGCCAAAGAAGGAAAACCAGGCAAATCTGATAACCAGATGAAGGTATTTCAAGAAAGGGGTAAAGTCAACTGTATTGAAGGGAAATGGCCACTGGATTGGGCTCATAGAGTTAGTTGGTGGCTCTAACAGGGTTCGCCACACTCAAATGGTGGAGTGACTGGAAAGGGTTGAGGAAAGAATGGGCAGTGAGGAAGCAGAAATGGTGAATTAATCAATACTTGGAAGAAATTTTGAAGGGGAACAGAGATATCAGGTACTTGTTGAAGGGAAAGGTAGGACTTTTTAAGGTAAGAGATACTACTCCATTACTGGTTATGCTTTTTCTAAGTATAGGTTAATTTCCTTAGATTCCCCATTCATTTATGTGTTCATTCATTATTTGACAAGTGCTTCTGAACATGTGGTGTACAAGACACTATACTGAACACGGGGGATGACGCATAGAGGGTCCTGTCCTAAAATGCACATTCTGATTACAGGGAGACAGGTACATAGACTGTTACAGGATGATATGGCTGTGCTGCAAGAGAGAGAAGGTGTGGTTCTCTAGAAGTACAGAGTAGGAGCACCTACCAGTCTTGTGGGGCAAGGAAGGCTTCCCAGAAGAAGTGATTTCTAAGCTTAGACCTAAAGTATGTTAGCACATGAACGGGGTGGAAATGAGAAGAGCGCTTCAGGCAATGGTAACAGCATATTCAAGCCAGAAGGTGGGGCCGAACGTGGCACATTCTTGGAAACGGATGTTCAGTGAGACTGAGTATTACAGTTTGAAGAAGAATATGAAGAGATGAAGCTATAGAGGGTCACGTAAATATACAGGGGTTTGAATTTTTTCCTAAGACCAGAAAGAAGCAATTGAAGGGTTGTGAGTAGAGACGTAATCAGAACTGGGTTTAGAAATCACCTGGACTGCAGTGTGGGGTGTGGTCTTGAGGGAGTGAATGTGGAGACGGAAAGGCCAATTGAAGTCAGTTAGGGTGGTCCAGCCGAGGGATAATGGCATCCCGATCAAGGAGGCGCCAGTGAGGATGGAGAGAAATAGGTATCAAGAGATATCTAATCGGTACAATTTTCAGGACTTTAAATCTTTAAATTTTTCTTATTTTTAGCTTTATTGAGGTAAGCATGAGGGCTTTTTGAATGACTGGGTATGGGAAAGTATCAAGGTGACTCAGGCTTGTTCTTAGGCAGAGGAGTGGATGATGGAACCAGTCGCTGAAAAAAAACGCAGAGCAACTTTGCTGGGGGAGGGGGTTGGTTAGAGATGATGACTCCCTTCCGGCAATGTTGAGTTTGAAGGGTCTGGGAATAACTAAGTGGGGATACCCAGAAGAAAATGGGATATATAAACACAAAACTCAGGAGAAGCAGACACCTGGCCTGAAGATAAAGTTTTGGAAGGTCATTAGTACGCAAGTAGTAATTTGTTCTTATGGAGTAGATGAACATATCTAGAAAAAGAGAAGGCAGGATATTACAGAGATAGAAAAAAAGCAAAAGAAGCTTATAACAGAGTCTGGGAAGGTGTGCCCCTAGAAGTAGGAAGAAAACCAGGCAAGTGACATGGAAGCCAAAGAAGAAGAATGTTCCAAGATGGAAAGGGTAGTAAACAGCATCAGAAGGTTCAAGGTATCCAATTCTGAGAAGTATCCACAGGGTTTAGCATTGGGAATATTACAGGTAGCCTTGCTCAGAATTAACCGGAATGGTTGGGGTAGAAGCCAGCTTTTAGTGACTTGAGAAGTGAGTGGTAGGTAAGGACATGAGGACAGCCAGTGTAGATCATATTTTCAAAAAGTTTGGGTTTAAAGCGGGGGAGAGACATCGGGTGGTAAGCTGGAGCAGCCATGGATCTGACATTTTGGCTGATTTTTAATCATGACAAAAAGAACATGGATTTTGGTATCAGACACATCTGGATTTGACTCTCCTCTACCAGATGTGAGATCTAGAGCACAGTGTATAGGACACAGTGCACTTTCAATAAATGTTTAATGAATGAGTCATTAAAAATCCTTCATCTTCGGGGCGCCTGGGGGGCTTAGTCGGTAGAGCATACGACTCTTGATTATGGTTCAGGTCACGATCCCAGGGTCATGGGATCAAGCCCTGTGTCAGGCTCCACGCTGAGTGTAGAGCCTGCTTCAGATTCTGTCTCCCTGCCCCTCTTCCCTGCTCATGCGCGCGCGCGCTCTCTCTCTCTCTCTCTCTCTTTCAAAATAAATAAATAAAAAAAATCCTTCATCTTCTGGGAGCTACATTTTTCTCCTTCACCAAATGCCTACCTGACCACTTCATTGGAAGGCTTGAATGAAATGGTGTTGTTGTTCCTTTCCGTGAATTCCTACTTATTCTTTGACACGAGTTGTTTCAGTAAACCTTCTGAGCCCCTCCAAGTGTGTCTTAGGATTTATATTGAGTTACACTATATTAATATCTCAGAGTTTATTATTTCATTACTATTGTTGCTAGGCCCTTCCCGTTCCCTTGTGTTGGCTCAAGAATAAGTCACCCACATGAATGGTCCAGTTACATGGATGTTTCTCAAAGTGAGCTGTGTGGACCCCTTGAATCAGAATCTCAGGGAGTTGGGACACAGAACTCTGAACTTAAACAGTGGCCCTGAATCCTGGGCTCAGTAAGAATCCTAGGTTTGTAATCACAGCACAGATGGCTTGAGTGTGGTCTGGTCAGAGCTCAGGCTCACACGTCGTGATCTTCAGGAGAAAAGCACTCACAGTTTTATGTGGCAGGTAAGAGGCAGTAAGGAGTAAGAAATATGTGTTAAAAGAAATGTAGTCATTTCTTTGATCTGTTCATTCCACGGATATTTATTGAGCAACTCAGATGAGTCAGAAGAGGGTGAGAAAGAGGAGAGACAAATAGCACCCCAAGATCTAGGCATTTTATCTGTACCGTGGGCTCTTCTAGAAATACGAGATTTGCTTACGCAGGAGCCAGGAGCTATGTTCCAGTGAGGCTGGAGACAAAAGCCTCAGTGTGGAAAATCTCAGGTGTTGCACAGGGGTGTGGTTCACTCATGTGGCAACACGAAGTCTCTGGGTGCCACATGTCAAGGCTCAAAGTATAAATCATTTGTTGTATGTCATCTGTTTCCCCAATAAACCCGGTGTTTAAATCTCCACATTGGCTGGGCGAAAAATAGAAAGAGAACCCCACTCCTTTCTCCTCCAGTCATTCAGCTGTTCATTCAACAAGCGTTCTATGGATTCTTTCAACATGTGGTGGGTGTTGCCGGCAAAATGAGGAACAGAGTCAGAGCCCTGCTCTCGTGGAGCCAGTAGGCGAATGAGGAGACAGATAGTAATCAAATAATATCACAGGTAGTAGCTAATATTTTGGCAGGGCAGGGGGGCGGGGAACAGCTTTATTGAGATGTAATGTGGGATGTGAGTCATGTACCATACAACTCCCCCACTTAATATGTATAATCCAGGAGTTTTTAGTATAGTCACAGAGTTGTACAACCATTATCGTGTTTCATTTTACAACATTTTCGTTACCCTAAAAAGAAATCCCATACCCTTTAGCTGTCATCCCCTAAACCCTCCGCCCTCCTTCCCCCCAGACCTAGGCAGCCACGAGTCTTCTCTCTGCTTCTATGGGTTTCCTTACTGGGACATTTCATAGAATATGTGGTCTTTTGTGATTGGCTTCTTTCACTTAGCATAATGATTTCATGTTTCTTTTATATGATAGCCAATATCTATTTGTGTTAGACTAATCATAGTCTACGCCAGGGCTTGGCAAACATTTTCCATAAAGGGCCAGGTAGCAAATATTTTAGTCTTTGAGGTCTATATGGTCTCTGTCGCAACTATTCAGCTTTGCCATTTTAGCATGAAAGTAGCTACAGGCAGTAGGAAAACAAATGATCGTGTCTGTGTTCTGGTAAAACTTACTTACAAAAACAGGCTGTGGGTCAGATCTGACCTTCAGGTTATAATTTGTTGACCTCTGATTTATGTCAGTCTAAATACTTAATCCTCCTAACAACTCTGGAGGTAGGTACTCATAGCCCCATTTTACAGTTGTGAAGACAGAGGCACACAGATAACACGTGGTGTATAGGGGAACTCAGGTAGTCTGGCTCTAGAGCCAGTGCCCTTAACTTGTCAGTGATTACAAGTTGAGGCAAAGTGCTAACTGGGGCAGGGGTATGGCTCTATGAGAGCAAATAACAAAAGGGAGATTTGACTTAGGTTTCCTTCAGGATGAGCCATTGAGCTGTGACCTGAGGTTGACTAGGTGAAGGGAGGCGTGTTGGTACAAAGGGCTGATGAGCAGCAGGAGGGAACGTAGCTCGTAAAAGCCCAGGAAGAAGACAGAATGGCTGGAACCCTGGGTGCTGGGAAAGGAGGAGAGCTGTGTGCGTTGAGGCTGGAGAGATGCCCCGGGGTGGACCACACAGCATCTGTGCGGCTGTGACCAACGTCGCTCCTTAACCTCAGAGGGGAGAGAAACCGTCAAAGTGTGGAAAGGGTAATCCAGTAAGATGGGCCAGCTGAAGCAGAGAATGGGTCGAAGGGGTCAGAGCAGACCTGGTTGGCCATGGGAGGAGCAACCATGGAGGATGGCAGATAGGGCAGGAGGGCTGGGGGAGCCAAGGAAGGGGGGTAGGAAGGGAGCGGGTACCAGAGCTACATGGGGGCCGATTTCACCTGGTTTATGGGAGGCTGTCCCTGGAGATGGCGAAGGATGGCGCTGTCAAATCTATGAGATGGAAACTCCAGTGAGGACAGATTTGGGGAGAGGGAGAGAGGAAGAGTGCGATTTTAGTCCTGAGATCCGGAGTTTGATGGGCAAGCGCTGTGTTTTCCGTAGGGAGGACACAGGTTCTCCAGGGGAGGACTAGTAAAGTAAAAGAATGCTGTCGATGGTTGCATACTGTATTATGAGTTACGTTAGTCAGGAGTTAGCTTTTAAACCCCGCTTTTCTCCTTCAATGGGCGAGATCTCAGTCTTGGTCCTACTTGCCTTACTGGCTTGTTTGTTTGCTTATAGTTGGCTGCAAGAAAATGTGTAGTAAAATGCCCCCCTGCTTTTTTTTGTTAGTTAATAGTTTCCCCTTTTATAGGTGAGTAACATCCTTTTCCTGTTTATTCTTCAAATATTTTAGGCTTTTCTTGTTTTGGTTGCACGTGCCTGTGTATTTTTATTCCCTTAATTTGCTTCTTTATTTATTTCTGTTTGTTGTCATCTCCATGAACAATAAAAGAGGTGGCCTTGTTATTTTTAGTCCCCTTTCCATCCAGAGCAGCTTGATTAAGATTTTTTGAGATGGCCAAAATGTGTTGCATTATTTTCTGAATGTAGTTATCCTTACCACTTGTGTCCCAGTGAACAGTGAGTTGGGTCTCGTTACAGTACATGCCCTTTTGTTCGAGGCATTTTATTTGTTGAAGAAAGAAATTGTCCAGGTGTTATTAACACAAGGACTAGGGTAACACATAGGCCTAGTAACTGCTGCCAGTAAATTCTTCTTCTCCATGCAGTAAGATAGTTTGATCCTTCATTAATACTTACTCTTTCTTTCTTTCTTTCTTTCTTTCTTTCTTTCTTTCTTTCTTCCTTTCCTTTCCTTTCTTTCCTTCTTTCTCTTTCTTTCTTTCTTTCTTTCTTTCTAATTTTTTAAATGTTTATTTCTGAGAGAGAGAGAGAGAGAGAGAGAGAGAGACAGAGTGTGAGCAAGGAGGGGCAGAAAGAGAGGGAGATACAGAATCTGAAGCAGGTTCCAGGCTCTGAGCGGTCAGCACAGAACCCAACACGGGGCTCGAACCCACGAACCGCGAGATCATGACCTGAGCCGAAGTCGGACGCTCAACCGACTGAGCCACCCACACGCCCCTAAATCTCTGCTTTTTTAATTGCCAACTTAAAACATGAAGTTGTGTCATGTTCATTCCTTTAATTTACATATGCATACATTCATTCAACAAATATTGACTGAGTGCCTTCTACTTGCAAGGTATTCTACAAGCTAGCGGCCCAGTGACCAACCAAACAAATCCTCGCCCTTTTAGAATTTATGTTTTTTTAAAATATTTATCTAGAAGGATGCACAGGAAACAGTTAATTAATGTTGTCTCTGGGAAAGGAAAATGGGAGGTTTGAGTGAAGTTAAGATTAACTTTTGTGTCCTGCTTGAAAAATGTTTTATGAGTATTATATAGTACTTTCTAATCACAATAAGAAAAAAAAAAACCAGTGAAGTATTGTGGAAGACTAGACCCAGAAGAGATTATATCTATTTCTGTTTATCCAAGGGGGCATTTGAACAGAGTATGTCTTCTTTTAGCAGATGTGGCTTGAAGAATGCCCAGCACGTCTACTGTGCTGAGTGCTGGGGTTGTTATGAATGCGGAGGGACATGGGAGGATTGGCCATTCCAGAGGGTACACAGCATGGGAATGCAGAAAAGAGTGAGACTTTTTTTTTGAATGAAACTTACCTGGGGAATTGTAGATATTCTAGTTTGCTGGGAAAGCAGGGTACGAGCAGAGAAGTCATGGGAGACGAGTCAGGAAAAAAGCAGATTGGAGCCAAACTGTGAATGACCTAGAGTGTTAGGCTAAGAATTTAGAATTTATTCTCTAAGGAACTGAGGAAGGATCAAGAGATTTTAATGGGGAGAGTGGCAGATCAAAGGAGGGAATCCGGAGCCAAGTGCCATAAACCTGGTAGCAGCAAGCCAATAATAGACGGGGAAGAAGTTCCTGGATAGGAGATTGCAGAGCTTCCTCGGTGAACTCCTGCAGTAGAGAGGACATTCTTGGATGAGCCACACTGTGATAACGCATGGCTCTGTGTTTAAGTGAAAATGTCCATCAGTGATTCTCATATCTGAGAATTCTCATATTTGAACTCTTACCACAGGGCAGAACTGCTGGAGTCAACATTTTAATTAATTAATCAATTAATCAATTTGGAGTCAACATTTTGGATGAATTCGGGTGCAGCTGGTCTAGTAGCTGTGGTAGTTTTACAAGGAGCTTTATAATGAACTTAAAATCCATACTCTTTCATTATGCTCAACTCCATTTGTTTTCATGTAAATTCCCTTCCAGCTAAGGATATGTGCTGCCAGCTCACAAATGGCAGATTGAATAAGAACAAACTCAGGGATTAAATGTATTTTTATGGTAATGACCATCTAGAGGAAACCTTTGCCTCCTAGGTCTTGCTTCTCAAATTCGGTCAGATATTTTCCAAGAATGATAAGGATATCTGTATGGGCCTGAGTAAAATTCACTGACTGCATTTTCCTACGTTATACATATTTCTTCTTTGCCTTAAAAATCAGGATGGGGAACTTCTCATTCTTCATTCTCTCTTGGCATTTTACAGAGAAATCCATCATTACAATAGATTTTCTTATTCTCTTTAATTCTTGCCCTTTTTTATCCCTAACATTGGCTGATTCTATTCTTCTACATGCCGTTTTGAGAAGAGTCTTATTATTTTATTAGAAAGCTCTCCCCAGAAATTACAAAATAAAATCCAGCAGCTAAAAAAAAAAAAAAAAAAAAAAAAAAAAATCTCGCTCAAATTAAGTTGCTTTAAAGCAGTTGGTTCTCAATTATTTTTTTCCCAATGGGTCAGCCTTTGAAAAGAACAAATGACTACTTATCCTGCCATAGGGTGAGTTATTTGGCTCTGGTTCCTGCTGAATTAATACCGCTTTTCAGGGATAAGGCAGTAAGAAAATGTGAGAAAAGTGTGTCAAGGGATAAATAAAATGGCACGTACTAAACCATTTAATTCATCCATTACAAAGGTGTTTAATTGTCCTCGGGACATCTTTGTTTGCTGTTAAGCAAAGGGTCCTTGTTGCATTTGAAGGGTTCTGATTTCTAGGAGGACGAGGTGTTCTGTAAATTTGGACAATGAGTTAGTTAAAAGCCATGAAGTTTCTTTTCTAAATCCTTTTCTGAAGATCTCATTTGTGCTCCGTTTCCTTTGCTAACTGGAGAGGACCGGTGGGGATTTGTTCTGACTGCTTCTCTTATTGTTTCCCCCCAGGTTTCTATTAGATTTTATCAAATTAGGACAGGAATAACTTAGGATTTTCATTGGAAACATTTTGATTATTTTCAGTTTATGTCCCTTTCGGGATATATGTCAGTCCAACCTCGGATTAGATGAAGTGCTCCCAATTTGAATGATACAGTTAGAGCCGTGGTTTCACTGCCTCTTTTCTCAGCCTAGGAAAATTCATTCCTCAGTTCGCTTAGTACCAAGACCCTTTTTGTCCAATATCACACGCAAATGAAATGACCCTCTTCTATTACCTGGAAGGAGTTGGGAATGACTGAGGTTTCCAGGTGGATGTGGAATACTAAAACTCTTCAGGAACATCAAGTTCTTTCTGCACTCAGTTTTGTGCCAGAGGTTTACCCCTTCCAAGATTATTTTATCTGCCTTCCGGAAATGTCCTTGTCCTTCTCTGCCATGTAACTCTCCTGAAGGAAGTGTGGACTCTTATCTCCTGCACCTACCAGCGTGCCTGATTAGTTTCTTTTTCACACTTTATCACCTAGAAAGAAAGATCTCTCTTGGTCCCTTAAGGATAGGAAGAGAGTCATCTTTGGTTTTTTTGTTTGTTTTGGTTTTGAATTGGATTTCTGCTTTATTGTTATAATAATGGATAGGTCCCTCCCCGCTTTTATCCGTGACCTTGATTAATGTACATTGTGTGCAGGTAACTTGATCCTGGAATCCTAAAAAGCTGTTCTCTAGTTTTTTTCTGTTGAGCAAAATTAGCCTCCAATACAATTTTTGTTTGAATGTTTAACGTTCAAACATATGTTTAGAAATTTTTTATATGTTTAAAAATATAGTCCTAGCATCTACTGATACTCTTTAATATATGTTTAAGTGTTTAATATCTATGTTTAAAAATATTGTTGTATCATCTACTTATACTAGGAGAAAAAGCAATGAAAACGTATCAAAGACTCTAGAAGATTGCATAACATTTTGAATTATAGGACAAAATTGTGGTTCTTTGTAATTCTTTTGCTAAGTGAAATTTATATGAAACAAATAACTCTCAAAAGCCTAAACTATCCACTTGGCTTGCCAGGACTCAGTTCATTTCAGCTAACAATTACTAAGCACCCTGTACTTTGTAAATCACTGGGCTATACCTAATTTAAGTTGGTAATACAGAAAAATGAAATGGATTAAAAAAGATAAGAAAAAAATCCAGCCAGGCTACGTGCATCTTTAATCTCTAATCAGCCGTGCTTATAAACGCCTGAAGATACATTTACTCAGATTCTCTTCAGTTCCTCAACCTGAACTCTCATCAGATTAAAAATTTTTCTTAATTCTTTTATTAAAAATTTTTTTATGTTTATTTATTTTTGAGAGAGAGAGAGAGAGTGTGTGTGAGCCAGGAGGGACAGAGAGAGAGGGAGACACAGAATCTGAAGCAGGCTCCAGGCTCTGAGCTGCAAGAGGGGCACAGAGCCCGTCATGGAGTTTGAACTCACAAACCAAGAGATCATGACCTAAGCCGAAGTCAGATGCTTAACCGACTGAGCCACCCAGAGGCCCCTAGATTAAAATATTTTTAGGAATTCTAATTAGATGTCATGTCAACAGTTTCAGTCTGATATAACTGTGGTGGCTAGAGATTAATTAAGCAGAGTGGAAGGAGTCAAAGAAAAACAGTGTATTAGAAGATAGATCAGGTAACTTTTTAGAAAAGGAATATAAACGCATAATGGTAGATTTGACCTTGTCAATGTAGTAAATCAAATATAACAGTAAAATGATTAGAAAACTTATTTTTTATTCATTTAAATTTAATTATGATGTAGTTTTATTAATTAATCTTAATCGGTTTAATATCACTAAGTTATTGTTACTGTTATATTATTATTCTTTTAGCAAATGTTTTCTTTAGAGTCCTTCTGGGCCAGGTTCCTCTAGGCACCTGGAATAGGTCACAGACAAAACATCTTTGTCTATGTGGTCCTTTGCTTCTGGTGGGAGAAGAGCAAGACGTTAAACAATAAACATACTACATATGTAACTTAGGTAGGATGTTTAAAGGTGGTAAGTGCTATAGAAAAATAGAGCAAACAAAGGGAAGCAGGACTGGAGGTGTTACAGCCTCAAATAGGATGGGAAGTAGGCTTGCGAGGATATGTGTAGTAAGAGCACTCCTGGAAGAAAGGACGGTTAGGGCGAAGCCCTAATGTAGGATCGTTTCTAGGGAGTTCGAGAAAAACGGGGAGGCCGAGAGAGTCTGGAGTGGGATGAGCAACAGGGGCTCCTGGGTGGCTCAGTCAGTTAAGCGTCCGACTTCGACCCAGGTCATGATCTCACAGTTTGTGAGTTCAAGCCACGCATCAGGCTCTGTGCTGACAGCTTGGAGCCTGGAGCCTGCTTCGGATTCTGTGTCTCAGGCTCACACTCTGTCTCTGTCAAAAAGAAATAAACTTAAAAAAATTTTTTTTTTTTTTTAAAAAAGGGATGAGCAGAGGGGGTAGGGGTCAGCCTTGCGGCCATCTTTAAAAAAAAATTTTTTTTTAATGTTTATTTATTTTTGAGAGTAAGAGAGACAGAGCATGAGTAGAGGAGGGGCAGAGAGAAAGGGAGATATAGAATCTGAAGTAGGATCCAGGCTCTGAGCTGTCAGCACACAGCCCGATGCGGGGCTGGAACTCACAGAGTGTGAGATCATGACCTGAGCCGAAGTCAGATGCTTTACCGACTGAGCCGCCCAGACACCCCATCTTTTTTTTTTTTAAGTTTATTTATTTATTTTGAGAGAGAGACAGAGAGAGAGCGAGCAGGGGAGGGTCAGAGAGAGAGAGGGAGAGGGAGAGAATCCCAAGTAGGCTCCATGCTGCCAGTGGGGCTTGAACTCATGAACTGTGAGACCATGACCTGAGCCTAAATCAAGAGTTGGATGCTGGACTGGCTGAGCCACCCAGGCACCCCAAGCCTTGCATCCATCTTCAGGAGTGAAGTGAGAAGCCCTTAAGGATTGTGAGCAAAGGAGTGTGAGTTAACATTTTAGTAGCACCACTCTGGCTGCTGCGTTGAGAATGGTACTTAGAGGGCAAGGCTGGAAGGAGGGAGACCTGCTAGGGATTTAGTGCAGGCTTCCAGGTGGAGGTGGTGAGAACGGTAATATCCTGACTACATTCTGAAGGGAGACCAAAGAGGATTCTCCGAGGCATTGGATATGAAGTGTGAGAGAAAGAGAGAAGCCGACTTGTGATGGAGGAGGAAAACCAAGAGTGTTGGGTCCAGAAAGGTGAAGGCTGAGAATCGACCGTTGGTTCTAGTGGAAGGTGGTTATTGATGACCTGAATTCATGGTGCCCTTGATGAGGGAGCAGTTTTGGAGGCATGGCCGTGGTCTGATTGGTGTGGGTTCGGTTAAGAGAGAATGAGGAGGAGGGGACCTGAGAACACAGGCGACTCTGGGGAGTTTTGTCATAAAGGGCAGCAGATAAGTAAAGCAGTAGTTTGTGGGAACTGGGGTCAGACAAAATTCTTTTGTCAGTAAAAAGTATTAAAAATCTGGAGGTCTTGTTTTTGTGGTGAATTAACAGCCTGGATCTACACTGATGGGAATGGTCTAAGGGAGAGGGGGAGAAGGGGATGATACAGGAGAGAAAGGAGGCAATGTCCTCGAGCAGGCATAAAGGGATGGGATCTGGGGAAGGAGTGAAGGGATCAGCTTTAGGTCTGAAAAGGCCAGGTCATGGCGTGCTAACAGGCTGGAGGCAGGGACATTTTGTTAGGTGGATTGGACAGGGAATGGATGTGCTCTGGGAGCAGGGTCTCAGCTGAAGAGTGAGGATGGGAGAGGAGGTGTTGGAAGTTCGAGGAAGAGACGCCCTACTTGGGCGTCACGGTGAGACCAGTCAGCACAGGGACAGATCTTCTTCCAGCCACATCCAGTAGGATGAGTGTTGGTACGAGCGAGCGGAGTGTAGTGATAAAGAGCCAGGAACACACAAGAAGGCACAAGGAAGTGTTTGTAAGAAGTGATCATGGAATTGAAAATGGAAAAGGATGAAAGGTAGGATATCAGTGGGAGCGAGGGACAGTGAAAAGGTGGCAGAATCAATGGCGCTAGAATGAACTGAAAAGATAAGGGCTGTTGTTCAGAAATGAGATGCCTGAAATTGAGACCTCCAGGAGTTGCAGTTATTAGTAATGATGAGGTCTGGGGTATGACCATGACAGCGAGTG